>NC_045543.1:129115660-129423729 GCF_009769535.1 Thamnophis elegans | reverse complement strand
TTCTGGGGATTTTCCACCACAGTGTCATAGCTTAGGGAAATTTGTTTTCAAAGCGTAGCAGAATCTCCAGCGGACTGATTCTAGAGCTGATAATAGTGGCGCTTGATTAGCTCTAAGGACTAAGGAGGCTTCTGGCAAAAGCTTAACTGTAGATTTGCTTCTCTCTGGATGGATATTTTGGCTGCCTTTCAACAGATGGAAGCTTTTTCCAGACTTGTTCAGAATAATCCGACAAGGTGTTTTTCAGCCAAATACAGAAGTGATGAGAACAGTTTGGGTTTGGTTTTTTTTTTTTTAATAATGAGAGCAATACAACCACGATGTTTGGATGAATAGACTGTCTCAATGAGGACCAGTGACCCTTTAATAATAATATCTCTACTATATTTTAGCATAAATATATATTTTGTACTTAAATATTCTTATTCTTACTCTGTTCAACCAATTTTAAGGTTAACTACTCTGCTTAATTGAAAGTAATTTCACCCTTATAAGTCATCAAACAGAATTCCTAAACGCAAATGTTAAAATTATAGCATGCCATAAGGAGAAAACTTCATTTATTATTTTCTTATAGCCCATATGTATAATCTCAAGTTATAGCTTTTTCAGTAAAGCACCCCAATTTTATCCCAATGATTGTTTTAAAATATTTTGTTAAGTCATGCTTGTTTTATAGCAATGTAGTTTTTTTAAAGCTATGTAGTTTTTAAAAATGTTTTAATAGCAATATAGTTACTAAAGTAGGAAAAAAGGGCAGCCTTAGTTATCACTGAACGTGGCACGACAAAACCGCGCTCGACTAAAGCGCGCTCGACGAAACCACGTTGCTGACGTCATCAACAGGGCGACAACAGCGAGCGCGGAGAAAGAAGGGTGCTTTAAATAGCGCTTTGAAAGCAAGCCGATTCAAGTTAAGGTAAGGGTTAGGTTTAGGGTTAGGTTAAGGGTTACGTTAAGGGTTAGGATTAGGTTTAGCGTTAGGTTAAGGGTTAGGTTAAGGGTTAGGGTTAGGGTTAGGTTAAGGATTAGGTTTAGGGTTAGGTTTAGGATTAGGTTTAGGGGGGTTAGGTTTAGGTTTAGGGGTTAATTTCAGGTTTAGCATTTACAGCGTGCTTTTTTCTCTGCGCTGTTGTCGCGCTGTGATGACGTCAGCTACGCGGTTTCGTCGAGCACCCTTTAGTCGAACGCGGTTTTGTGGTGGAACCATCACTGAAAACTGTAGATAGCAAAAAAAAATATCATAGAGGTATCTCCTTAACAATGAAAAGAAAACATTTCAGTAAATTCGGTTTATTACAGTATAAAAAATGAAAAAAATATTCAAGTTGCACATTCCCCCAAAGTCCACACAAAAGAGGACACCAAACTATACATTTTAAACAATTAAATGTGCAGCATTTCAGATTTGAAGGTTTAAAAAAATCAGTGTGTTTGACAGCTCACATGGATCGCCTGTCTGCATCTCTTTAAAGCAGCTATGTCTTTTCCTGGGACTGCAAAATAGCATCTGCAGCTACAGCACAGTTGTTGGTTTCCTGACAAGACCCCTTCTCACTTTTAAAAATTATAATTTAATAATAAGAGTCCAGAAGTGCATTTGTTTTTTATGGGTTATATTTATCAATATTTACTCTATTAAAAATTAAAATTGACAGATTGATGGAATAGTTGTTCATTAAAGCATGCAGAAATAGCAATGTTTTATATATGATTTTATTAAAACATGTTTAAAAAGGAAGATGAAAAACTAATACTAAAAACTAAAAACTGCAATGTAAAGTCAGCAAAGAAAAAAACATCAAAGAGAAAACTCAAAGTTCAAGAAAGAAAAAAAGGAAAGAAAAATAGAAAAGGAAAAGATACAAACAAGTGGCTTCTGATCTTCTTTACAGCAATTTTTAAATATAAATTTACCTCTTACTCTATGGTTGCAAGATAACATTCCATCTATGCCGGCTAATCATCAAAACATGGACCATAAGTTCACTTTTAAATGTTTCATGCACAAAGTCCATGCTGGGTTTCCAGTTAACAATAAACATAGATACTGTATTTTCTTTGATCCAAGAAATCAATTTAGCTATCTCAGAAAGTTCAATCATCTTCACCAACAATTCCACCATTGTGCGTAATGACAAATCTTTCCAACTTTGTGCATAAACTAATTTCGCTGCAGCTATCATGTATAAAAACAAGTTCCATGACTTTTTCCCCCAACTGTCCATTTATCAGTCCCAATTGTATATTAATCTTGTCTGGTCTCAATTGTATATTAATCTTTAAAATCCTATAAATCATTGTGGGTATTAATATCCATTTTTCCTAGCTTTTTATATGTGCATCCAACACAATAACATGTCCCATTTTCAGTATAAATTTCAAGTGCCTTTATGGACTCTAGACAATTCCTCTGGTAACACATACCAATGGTATATCATTGCATTAAAATTCTCTTTAAGATTATAATTTAGTGTAAATTTCAGTCTTTTCAACCACCTATTTTCCCATTAATCCATTTGTATGTTAAAACCAAAAATTTTAGCTTGCTGTATCAGATTCTTTCACTTGTTCTTCTGTTTCACATTACAATAAAAGTTTATACAAATTTCCTTACATGTTCATCATTTGTACACAATTCTGTTTCAAACTTAAGTCTTACAACGTTCAAAACTATAAATTCTTTTGCTTACTTTAAATCTTTCTAATAAGTGTAAATAAGAGAACCATTGATAACTATATCCCTCTACAACTGATTCTTCTCTTGATTTTATTTTACATTCTCTTTGACAAAATTCTAAACTCTCATGGTAACTTAGCCATTTCTATTTGTCTATTATTTCCCCTCTTGTTGTCAGTTGCGAAGTTGTGTCTGACCCATCGCAACCCGATGTACAGTGTTCTTCCAGGCCTTCCTGTCCTCTACCGTCCCCCAGAGTCAGTGGTGGGTTCCTACCAGTTCAGACCGGTTTGAACTAGTTCGGACTGGTTTGGCTGAACCAGTTGTAACTTGGCAGCCTGGGTCACTGGAACTGGCAACAACCCAGGCCTGCCATGCCCCCAAACTGGTTCTCCTGGCGGTGCTGTAAGTGCTGCCATCTTGTTTTTTGCTTCTGTGTATGTGCAGAGCAATTTTAGTTTTACTGTGCATGCGCGCATGGCATGCCCTTGAGCAAACTGGCAGTAGTCTCTGCCGGAACCCACCCAGTCCAGGAGTCCATTTAAGCTCCTGCCTACTGCTTCAATGACTTCATCCAGCCACCTCATTCTCTGTTGTCCCCTTCTTCTTTTGCCCTCAAACTTTCCCAGTATTAGGCTCTTCTCTAGGGAATCCTTCCTCCTCATTAAGTGGCTAAAGTTCTTGAGTTTCATCTTCAGGATCTGGCCTTCTAAAGAGCAGTCAGAGTTGATCTCCCCTAGGACTGACCTGTTTGATTGCTTTATAGTCCAAGGGACTCACAGATTTCCCCCTATAAAATGCTTGTTGTGCTGACTGCCACAAAGGTGTTTTCAAACACAACTTGTGTTAATATATATCAGAGATGGGTTTCTACTGGTTCATATTGGTTCATGCGAAGCGGTAGTGGTAATTTGGCCTGGGTTGCAGAACCGGCAGCGACCAGCTGGCCACACCCTCAAACCAGTTCCCTGGTCTCTACTGCTGTTTCCAGCATGGTTTTTATTCATTTTTCATGGTCTTCGCGCATGCACAGAACAATTTACAGTAAACTGTGAAGTGCATGTGAAGCAAATTGGTACCAACGCCAGTAGGAACCCACCTCTGATATATTCCATATTCTCACTAAGGCACGTTCAACATAATGATTGTTGAAAATCGCATTAACTTTGATGTTGTTTTCCCACAAATATCCATGCCACCAAATCTTATTTTGTGTCCTTCTAACTCCAAAAGTCTTCAGGTTTCCAGCAGCATCCACTTTTTCAACCAAACCAAACACATAAGCTGCAGAATACAATTTCAAATCAAACCCAATCCTCCTCTTTCTTTGCATCTTGTAACAGCTTATATTTAATTCATGTTTTTCCCCTGCCATTCAAATTTAGATGTATCTTTCTGTCATGGTACAGTACACCAGTTGTCAAAAGCGGTATTTCTGGAACAAAAACATTATTCTAGGCAAAACATTCATTTTGATATGGGGTGGGCAATTTTCCCAAGATGTCTCATGAGAAACTGGAACTGTGGTGGAGGGCTGCCGCTCCCGGGCCACCTCCTGCCACCCCACCTCCTGCCACTGCCGCCATCCTACTCTCCTCTGACACTCTGTCACTACACTGCAGTGTTGGGATTAAAATAATTTAACAACTGGTTCTCTGCCCTAATGACCAGCTGGGTAGATAGGGCTCGGTGGGCAAGTTACCATGTGGCTGTGGCCAACTCAATGTCACTCAGGTCAATCGGCGCTTTTGCTCAGTTGTTACAATGTAATAAGGGTTAACCAGAGAGGCAGTTTCTGTAAGCAGGGCAATAAAGATTAGTCTAGAAGCAACACCAGAATGTTTCCTTCCTGCTTTCCTTACAGGATTAGCCCTGTAAAGTGGAAAAAAACGAAATCAGATTTCTTCCAACAACCGGTTCTCCGAACTGCTTAGAAAATTAACAACCGGTTCTTTCGACTAGGTGCGGACTGGCTGAATCCCACCATTGCTACATTGCCTGCTGCCATCCCACCAACTGCCACAACAACCCAATGCTGCCAATGAAGGTAAGACAAGGATAGCTGAAGGGCCAGATGTGACCCATGGGCCGTAAAATGCCCAGCTCTATGATAGGCTAAACAGCACAATAAACAATTAAGGGAACTAGCTATGTCTAGTCTAGAATTAGAGGTGACATGATAGCTGTCTTCTAGTAGTGGAGGAGAGAAGGGGTTGACTTATTCTCTCAAGCAGCTTGAGGACAGGACAAGAAGCAATGGATGAAAACTTGTTAAAGAAGAGATCTAACCTGCAACTAAGGATAGCTTTTCTGACTATGAGAACAATTAATCTATGGAGCAACTTGTCTCCCAGAGTTGTGAATGCTCCATCACCGGATGTTTTCAAGAAAAATTTGGACAGCCATTTGTATGGGATGGAATAAGGTCTCCTGTCTTGGGCAGAGGATTGGACTAGAAGGCCTTCAAGGTAACAGATTAACAGAGTTGGAAGGGACTTTGAAGGTCATCTAGTCCCTTCCATGATTATATGATTCCATTTATTTGACAAATTTAGATACTGCCCATCTCACTCACAGATGTGTAAATAATATGCTTTTTAATGGCTTCATTGTACGTTAATACAGAACCTTTCTTTTTTAATTTCAATATCATTTTCTTTTCCTTTTCTTTTCATAATTTCATGCAGGTGAACTCGCTTGGTTTGTTTGCCAATTCATTTCCTCCCCCGTGTGTTTCTTGATAAAAACTGAATCCAGCAAAACAGGTGTCCCTCTGTCCTAGGACCTACGTAGGCAACTGATTAATGGGGTCTTCAATCTCAAGCTACTGGTGCACACAGTTCTCCAGACCTTTCCTGTTGCTACTATCTTCAGCCAAAATCAGTGTGGCCTAGTTATATGACGGGGAGAAGAAAATTTGGAAAAGGGCAGGTTATTCTTTCTTTCCTGTAATTTTTCAAACCAGATAGAGAAAAGTGATTAGAGTAAAAACCAACACCACATGAACCTTAGCTCTCAAACAAACCCATTGCTGCCCTGACCTCTGTAGAGTCTCACAATTTTTTTCTTAACTACCTAATCTGACAACCTGAATTTCCCATAGGCTGAGCAGGCTGATACTCCAGAGTTACATGCTGCTCCTGAATGAATAGGCATGCATGTGTTTTTTTTTACACACATGAATATGGGCACATATTTTGAAGTTTCCCTCGAACCTTAATTGCAGAAGATTGATGTTATGCATTTTTGAGGAAGGGAATACACAAAAACCCTTAAGTAGAATGATCTTAGCAGAATATACACTTGCGTAGAACCTCTAAAACTATTCCTAAAACCTAGAAACCCTAAGGGTTCTGGCCAATGGTGGGATTCAAATTTATTTACTACCGGTTCTATGGACATGGCTTGGTGGGCATGGCATGTCTTGATGGGTGTGGCTTGTTGGGCGTGGCAGGGGAAGGATACTGTAAAATCTCCATTTCCTCCCCACTCCAGGGGAAGGTTACTGCAAAATCCCTCCCGATCAGCTGGGACTCGGGAGGCAGAGAATAGATGGGGGTGGGGGGCAGTCAGAGGTGGTATTTACTAGTTCTCCGAACTACTCAAAATTTCTGCTACTCGTTCTCCAGAACTGGTCAGAACCTGCTGAATATCACGACTGATACTGGCTCTATGTGCATATGTCAAATGGACGTTGCCTTAGAAATACAGAACAAAGCATACTTGGTTATCTTCATGACTTTGACTGTTCAGTCTCTGTACACAGTGGGAAACCTGGTGGATCAAGCTTAATGAGCAGCAGATTAAAGGAGAAGTAGTTATATCTTGTAGTATAAAGTTCTGTTTGGGAATTGGTCATTCCCAGAAGGAATGTTTATTGCCATCATGGGTTCTCTTTTCCTTTGAACTACAGCTATCCTTTAGGCCAACCTGAGATTCTAATCCTTCATTGCCTAGGCCCAGGTTTTGTCCTTGCTATCTTGGACATTTGCAGCCTTGATTCCCGGTGCTTTGGCTTTTGATTTCTGGACTGATTTACTGCCTTTTTTTTTCTGTGTGCTCTGTGGCCATCAGTAACCTTTGTGGGAATTTGACCTCAATCTGTGTAATGCACATTTACCATTGTTAATCCTGACTCGGGACAGAATAATATGTTCCTATTATGAATTCAGGTTCTATACCTATGATGTAATAGTGCATATATAAGGGTCTGGCAATGGATTGAAAGTTTCTCTCTTTGCATCGCTATTTTGAGAATAATCACATGGAAAAGGTCACTGTGGTCAGTCAACCGGGGCTCCTGATTACAGCAAGAGTATAGAATCCAAGGAGATAATGCAGGACTTCAAACCTCCACTTGCGTAAGGTTTGTGTGAGTAATATTTCCAAAGAATGCGACTCTTACATTTAAAAAAAATCTAATAATAATAATATGTCTATTAATTTCTTCATTCTTTAAAAGCCTTACATTAGTTTTTTTAAAAATTACTACTCTCTCTGTTCCATTCTGGCTAATTACCATATTTTTCAGAGTATAAGATGCACCAAGATTTTTTAAAAAAGTTTTTGTACTCTGCAGACCTCCCAAAAATGGCCTGGTTTTTTTGCAAAAAACAGGCCCATTTTTTTTGCAAAAAACAGGCCCATTTTTTGTAAAAAAAAAAAAAAAAAAAGGAGGGGCAGGCATAGCCTTTAGAAGGCTTATAGAGTGGAAGCTGCGGGACAAAAATAAGCAAAAAATGCCCCATTTTTCACTAATTTTTGCCCTCCCCAGCCCCCAGGAGCACTCTGGAAGTCTCCTAAAGGCTAGGCACGGCCATTTTTGCAAAGAGGGCTGGGTTTCGGGAGCCAAAAATGCTGTACTCAGTGTATAAGACGCACCCAGATTTTCACCCTCTTATTTGAGGGGGAAATGTGCATCTTATACTCCGAAAAATACGGTAAATCCCAAGCCAAGAATGGAGAAAATAACTTTTATCATGCTTTCAGGAATGTTGTTCCTATGATAAAAGACAGAACTTCTGGTTTGTTGTTGATCATGTCATCCACTGTAACTTTAGGGATGTCACAAATTTTCTGCCTTGGGCAGAATGATAAATGATAGTTACAAGCTCTCTCTGAGGTCCTGAATTGGGTATGTCTAGTTTAATTAAAAGAACTAGGAGTGGCAAGATATCTAAAGAAGGGAACGGGGTATCAACCTAGTCTTCAAAACACTTGAAGGCAGAGCAAGAAGCAAGGGATGGAAATGAGAATAGAATAGAATAAGCTGGAAGGGACCTTGGAGGTCTTCTAGTCTAGTCCCCCTGCTCAAACAAGAGAACCTATACCAGTGATGGCTAATCTTTTTCTAAAGGCGTACCATAATTGTGCCCGGGCAGGGGTGCCCCACATGTGACACCCCCCACACACACACACGGGGAGGGCGAAAAACAGGTCCAACCGGCCAACCAGAAGTTCGGAAATGAAGTTCCGGTTGAACCATTGGGCCTGGTTTTTTGCTCTCTCTGGGCTCCGGAGGTTTTCCTGAAGCCTGGGGAGGGCAAAAACAGCCCCCCCCCGGCCCTTTGGAAGGCCGAAAATCAGCTGAGGGTTGCTGTGCAAGCAAATATGGGAACTGAGGGATGCCATGCCAGTAAACATGCCGAGCCGAGGTGGCGCAGTGGTTAGGGTGCAGTACTGCAGGTCACTTCAGCTGACTGTTATCTGCAGTTCAGTGGTTCAAATCTCACCGGCTCAAGGTTGACTCAGCCTTCCATCCTTCCAAGGTGGGTGAAATGAGGACCAAGACTGTGGGGGCAATATGCTGACTCTGTAAACCGCTTAGAGAGGGCTGAAAGCCCTATGAAGCGGTATATAAGTCTAACTGCTATTGCTATTGCTAAATATGGCTCTATGAGCCACCTGTGGAATGTGTCCCATAGGTTCGCTATCACAGACCTGTACTATTTCAGACAAGTGACTGTCTAGTCCAATGATGGTAAACCTTTTTGTAAAGCTGTGCCCAAATTGTGCATGCGTACACGTGCCCACACCCACAATGGAATGTGCCCCACCCAGCTGCACATGCGTGTGTGAGCCTCCCCCTCCCCACACATTCCACGCACCCCATGCAGGGGGGGAGGTTTCACGCTCCCCAGGCTCTGGAGGCTTTCCTGAAGCCTGGGGATGGCAAAAACGGCCTCCCCCGGCCTCCCAGAGGCCCTCCAGAAGGCAGAAACGGATCATTTCCAAACTTTCAGTTGGCCCGTTGGGCCCATTTTTCAACCTCCCCAGGCTCCGGGGGCTTTCCTGAAGCCTGGGAAAGGCGAAAAATGGCCCAACGGCCAACCGGAAGTTTGGGAACGAACTTCTGGTTGGCCCGTTGGACCTGTTTTTCACCCTCCCCAGCCTCCAAAGGCTTTCCTGAAACCCCGGGAGGGCGGAAATGGCCTCCTCTGGCCCTCCAGAAGGCCGAAAATCAGCTGGTGAAAAATCAGCTGATGGCTCGCGTGCCAGCAAATATGGTTCCGCATGCCACCTGTGGCACATGTGCCATAGATTCGCCATCACAGGTCTAGTCTCTTCTTGAAAACCTCCAGTGATGGAACACCCACAATTTCTGCGGCAAGCTGTTCCACTGGTTAATCATCCTCACTGTTAGGAAGTTTCTCCTTAATTCTAGGTTGCTTCTCTCCTTGATTAGTTTCCAACCATTGTTTCTTGTCCTGTCCTCTGGTGATTTGGGAAATAATTTGACACCCTCTTCTTTGGGGCAGCCCCTCAAATACTGGAATACTCTCTGAATACTGGTCATGTCACTCCTAATGAGGTTCTTGCTCTCTTTTTTGTTTGGAATTAATGGGAAGGATTAAAACTACATTAAGTCCAGGGGTGATGTAAGCTGCTTGCAACGCATCCCACCTTCCGTTGTCCTTTTCCAACCTTAAAAAGACAGAATGGCCATTTAAAAGAGAATCAGGGGTGAATTTCCTGACCGTCAAATTGCGCCATCTTCTCACACAGCTTCAAGTCCCCCAGGATGGCCCTGAACTGGTTTATGCAAACGTGAAATGGTTCACGTTTTTGTATGGCTGGAAGAAGGGGGGCTCCAGCAACGGCTTGTAAAGCCAGAAACTAAACTAATCAAGGAGAGAAGCAGCTTAGAACTAAGGAGAAATTTCCTGACAGTTAGAACAATTAATCAGTGGGACTACTTGCTTCCAAAATGCTCCAACCTTGAAGGTTTTTAGGAAGAGAGTGGACAACCTTATTTTCCCCCAGAGAGTATACTTCTATTTATTGTTAATCTTGCATTTCATACCTTCAAACAGAGATCTTATTCCTTCATTGTTCAACAAAGCATCGCTGCCTATATATACCAGTTTTCATTTGTTCCCCTATTAGAATTGCTTTATCAGCAGCGACATATCATTATAATAAGTTCTTAACCTTATACATTATATCCCCAGACCTTATGTTAATACTTCATTGTGTCATTATTAGATTATTTCACAGCATAATTATATCATCATTTACTTTTTTCAATTAAGGCATAAGTATATCATTTTTCATTTCCAAAGGTTTTTTTTTCCCCTAGCCACTGATAAAACAAATCCCATATCTTATAAAATTGTTCATCCTCTTGCTCTCTAATTTCAAATGTCAATTTACTCATTTCAGCACAGTCCATTATTTTTCGGATAACTTCTTCCTGTTTTGGTATTGTTTCGTTTTTCCAGTTTTTTGCAAATACAATTCTGGCTGCTGTTAACACATTTACAATCAGATATTTTAAGTCTTTGTTATAGGTTTCTGGTATGATCCCCAATAAAAAGACCTCTGGTTTAAAGTCTATTTGTTTGTGTGTCATTTTCTCCAACCACATGTGGATTTTAGTCCAGTATCTTTTAGCTTCAGTGCAAGTCCACCACATGTGGTAGTATGAGCCAGGTATCTGGTGACATTTCCAACATTTTTCTGATTTATTCTTGAACATTCTTGCGATTCTGGTCGGGGGTAGGTGCCACCTATAAAACATCTTATACAAGTTTTCTCTATATGCAGTAGACATTGTATATATTGTAGAATGAAAATAAGGCCTTTAGTTATATTAGATGAAATATCTGAGACGGTAAATATTATTTGAAGATGCAGAGGTTAAAACAACTGTAACCAAACGACATGCTGCATGTGATGATGGTTTTTTCTTTTTCTTTTTCTTTTTTGTCTTTTTTGTCTTCCCCCTCCCCCCCTTTTTTTAAACCCTAGCTTATTGTGGTGTTTATTAAATATACAACAGAGAGATATGGGATGTATAAACGTAGTAGGGATGCACCTGTGATCAAATGACATATTGTATGTGATGTTTCCCCCCCCCTTTTTTTTCTTCTCCTTTTCCCATTGTTTTTTTTTCTATTGTTATGTGATGTTGTCTATGTAATAAAAAATAAAATTATAAAAAAAAAGAAAAAAGGAAGAGAGTGGACAACCATTTATCAGAAATGGTGTAGGGTTTCCTGCTTCAAGGGGTTAGACTAGAACAGTGTTTTTCAACCTTGGCAACTTGAAGATGTCCGGACTTCAACTCCCAGAACTCCCCAGCCAGCGAATGCTGGCTGGGGAATTCTGGGAGTTGAAGTCCGGACATCTTCAAGTTGCCAAGGTTGAGAAACACTGGACTAGAAGACTTCTAAGGTCCCTTCCGACTCTGTTACTCTGTTATTATGTCTGTTTTGAAGGCCCTGAGCTATAAGAATGAAGAAATATTTAAACAAGATCATGTATCTCAAAGTGAGACATCATTTGAATATTTTGAGGTCTAAAGAATATCCAGTGTCTAAATTTGAGGCTCCCTTTGATCTTGAAGATCAGACCAAATGCCACCGATCCACCACTGCCACCACCATCTGACTCACCCTTCTCTGTCTGGTCTGTATTTGCTTCTCTGCAGTTGCTTCCATGCCCAAGATTAATTTCCACGTTCTAGAAGGGAGGATGGAAATCTTGGATGGGAATGTTTCACAGCAGCTAATTGGACAATGAAGGAAGCCTGCAGGAAGCCTAAGGCATGGGAGTAAAATCTTGGGAGAGTACATCTGAGGAGAAATGGGGTATGGCAAAGGGGCCCAAGCAGGGGAAGAAACTTCCTGAGTTGAAAAGCAGACAAAGAATAAGAAATGTGCTGAGAAGTAGAGTGGATACACCCTTGCCTCTCCTCCGACTACTGTAGCATATCTCCAGGACTGTTCTTGTGAGGTCCTTTTGTGGGGAGGAGGGGTAGAAATAGGAAGATGCAAATAATGCACCTGAAATGTACATTTACAAACCTAGACAAGACAAACATCTATCTCTAATATCAGACCGCTCTTTATAAACAAAATTGTTTTTGCAACCTTCTTCTTCTTAACCAACATTCTATAAAATGTTTACAAGAAAAGAAAGAAAAGTAATAGGTCCATGTCACGAAAAGATGAGATTGGAATAATGTGATGTATTTTGGATGCTGGGGTTTCTCCCATGCAGAAGACTGGAACTCACATGGGGGGGTTTATTTTGGGGAGAAATTCATGTCCTTCAAACACAGTTTGACAATAATATTTAGGCACAATGGGCTTTAAAGAGTTTTGGAGTTGCATCCAAATATTTTCTCTGCCAGAAAGCCGAGAGGAATGCGCTGTATGAAAAGATGCCCTTTATGTTCCAACAAAATATTTTATTAAAGCACTTCTTCTGATGAACACTTTTTATTAATTCTATACTTAGCTTATTGAAGGGATAAGCTTTCATGAGCTGCAGCCCACTTCATCATATGCACACATCCGCTGGCTAGACTGATATAGGATTTAATAAATTAAGGAAATGTGATGAATTAACACAGCTCTCCTTTGACAATTGGGAGTTATCTTTATTGTGAAAGAAATGAACTGTGCCATAACCACATTTGTAACACTTGAGAGCCAGGAACTGGGAACTTAATCCCTTTTGTTCTTCCTGTAGAGCAGGGGTGTCAAACTCAAGGCCCGTGGGGCCACCTTGGAAACAACAAAGGACCAGCCCATGGTGCCTCTGCCAGCAAAAACAGAGCTCAGGAGGGCCACACGTGGAAGCCGCCACAGCCAAAAACAGAGCTTGGGAGCCTGTTTTTGCTGGCAGAGTCATCACAGGTGCCCCCGACACGAGTGGCATCGAGCTGGCTATGCCCACCCTAGCCAAGCCTACCCCGGCCCCTGAGGTCAAACACAACCCTGATGCGGCCCTCAATGAAATTGAGTTTGACACCCCTGCTGTAGAGTAAAAGAAAACATTATGGAAGGGAGGGAGGGAGGGAAATGTTAATTGTCTATCACTTGATACATTCACCTAATAGATTTAGAGTTTCCCTGATTAAAATATTGCTTGCTACTATGCTTCTATACATACGATTAGGGAGATGTAAGTTTCCGTCTTGCCAACATCCAGCTGGATGATTTTGAGGATGTTATTCTCAAACAGCTGCAAGAAACTGCAATGCCAAACTACTTCTGAAAATCTTGCCAAGGAAACTGCGGGGACTTGACACCAGGAACCAAGACTTATTCAAAGGCTCACACAAGATTCTTTTCTTGTTGGTCTCTTAAAAGATCTGTCGATTACAAGGTAGGGGAGAGTACAAGCTGAAATTGTTTCACTGAAAGAATTAAGACAGGAGAGGATCCTCTATCTGCAGGTGGAATTTCAGTGGAAACAAAGACTTATTTTTAGAAAGGTTTGCTTCTTTTCTGTAGGTTTGAGTTAACTCTGGCTGTATTAAAAGTTTTTATTTGGAAAACGTTCCAAATTTTTGGAGTGGTTTGAGTTGTTTATCCGATTTATTTTTTTAAAATTCTTAGTGAACAACACACGAGAGAGGGAGTGGAAAAACCACTCTGCTGCTGGCCTGTTGAAAACTTTAAATCACTTCTAAAGATTTATAAGCTAAAGCTTTGTTTGTTCTAGTTTATAAGAAGAGTTATGCATTCAATTTCTCTGACCTCACTTGCGTGGTTTACAGAGTTCGGCATACCTGTAACTTTCCACTTTACAACAGGAATCCAGCTAAAGTAAATTGCATCTGCAATTACCATACTTAAGGGAAAATTAATATCACATAAAGGTATCCAGTAACTTTAATTTAATGGGTCAAGTGGAAAACTCCTATTCCTATCTTATTCCTCAGCGATAATGCCAGTGGAGAACTTACAAAACTCAGGACATGCTTTTAGGTCTAAAAAGGTATCAATACTGCAGTCCTAGGCATATTTGAGAGAAAGTCAGCCTCTGTAGAAGGAGAATGTGTGTTTCTAATAGTCAAGTCAAGTAGGTTTTATTGTCATTTCAACAATATACAGTAAGTACAGAGTGAAATGAAACGTTTCCCCGGGACCAAGGTGCTACATCAGACAACATAAATAACTACATAACTACATATAGCTCCGAATCTAAGAACGTAGAGAGCGTTGAGGAGTCTGATGGCTTGTGGAAAGAAACTGTTACACAGCCTGTTTATGTGGGCCTGAATGCTTCTGTACCAGTGGTGGGTTTCAAAAATTGTTCGAACCTACTCTGTGGGTGTGGCCTCATTTGTGGGAGTGGCTTGCCACCCATGTGACCGGATGGGAGTGGCTTGCCGCCCATGTGACCGGATATGAAGATGCCGACGACACTTGTCAGAACCACCTTAAATTACCTCACACACAGCACTGGCATGCATAAGAATATGATGTAAACTTGTTTTTTAAAAGGCGTCTTTAGTTTGTGTTAAAACAACTTCAACACATGCAATGTTCTGATTGCACCACAAACGCAGTAGTCATCCTTACCTTTCACAGAGGCACTGAGTTTTATAAATATGAGCATGATAGTGTAGAATAATCATATCCAAGGACCAGTGGTGGGTTTCAAAAATGTTTGGAACCTCTTCTGTAGGTGTGGCCTGCTTTCCGGGTCCACTGGTGGAACCTCTTCTAACCGGTTCGGTAGATTTGACAAACCGGTTCTACCGAATAGGTGCGAACTGGTAGGAACCCACCTCTGTTCTGTACCTTTTACCAGATGGCAGGAGAATAAATTGCATGTATGGGGGGGGGGGTCAGCCAATATTGTGTCCCATTCTACTACTAGACTAAAATGGGGAGCCCTGGCTGGATTAAGTCAATGCAACAGATAAGCCCGACCCATTGCCAGCAGAACAGAAATCAAATGCCCATTTGGCTGAAGAGTTACCATATAAGTGCTACAAATACAAAAAGAGGCAGTGTGGTGTAGTAGTTAAGGCAGAGAAACTGGAGAGATTGTGAGTTCTAATGCTGCTTTAGGCAGTAGCTGACCTTGGGCCGGTCACTCTCTCTCAGGAAACAGGCTACGGCAAAGGCACCCACAAAATAAATAAATTTAAAAATCTGCATAAAGATATTAACAGCACAATCCAATGCAGTTTCTACTGAGAAACAAGTCCCTTAACTCAATGACGCTTAACTCAATGAACTTAGGACAACTCACTAGATAAGCATTGCAAGAGAGCCGTACTAGTTTTATGGTAGCCAAAAGTCAGGAAAAGTCTAAGGCTAACAATTTTATTATATGGCATAAGCTTTTGTGAGCTTTGGCGTATAATAAAAGTTGTTAGTCTTGAAAAGGTGCTGCATTCTTTTTCTGATTTTTAACTAGATAGAGGTTGTTTATCTGCTTGCCACGTAACCTATCACACAGAATTGCAAAGATTCAGTGAGGGATGGGAAACACTTGTATGCTGTAATAAAACCCTTGGGAGAAAAGATGGCATGTAAATGGAATCAATGCAGAAAAGAACATTTAGATGTGCTGTTCAGAGAACCCCATGCTGGTACTCATCCAGAGCTCTTGTATTTGTAGATAAGCTACTTCTGTATAACAAGTAATACGAATAAAAGCCATGCAAGGCAATGGCATAGAATATTTAAGGTATAAACTAGATTATGTATAATGTATATTAATCTACATAGGGACAAGGTGGCTCAGTGGCTAAGACGCTCAGCTTGTCGATCAGAAAGGTCAGCAGTTTGGCAGTTCAAATCCCTAGCACCGCATAATGGAGTGAGCTCCCATTACTTGTTCCAGCTTCTGCCAATCTAGCAGTTTGAAAGCATGTAAAAAAAGCACGAAAAATAGGAACCACCTTTGGTGGGAAGGTAACAGTGTTCCGTGTGCCTTCGGAGTTTAGTCATGCCAGCCACATGACCATGGAGATGTCTTCAGACAGCGCTGGCTCTTCGGCTTTGAAATGAGATGACCACCACCCTCTAGGGTCGGGAACGACTAGCACATATGTGCGAGGGGAACCTTTACCTTTACTTGTATTAATCTACACATGAAGAGGCATAAAAAGTAAGTCTAAAGTGAAAAGTTCTTTGAAAACTGTTCCCTTTTCCATTTTTATCATGCTTGATTACTGTTTATAGCGATATCAATAGCACTGAGACTTATACATCACTTCACAATCCTTTACTGCCCTCTCTAAGTGGTTTACAGAATCAGTCTATTTCCCCTAACAATCTGAGTTCTCATTTTACCAACCTCAGAAGGATAGAAAGCTGAGTCAACCTTGAGATGGTCAGAATCGAACTCCTGGCAGTAAGCAGCGAGGTAGCCCACAGTGCTGCATTCTAACCAGTGTGCCACCATGGCGCATGAGTTTATCATTATGGTGGCCACTGTATTCCCTATTCTTACTGAACATCTTTTCTTTTCCAAAACTGACTGGGCAATAAAAGCATTGCCCTTGTTTTTATTTGGCTTCATGATCTCATGTATATAGTTATAAAGCACCAATTTATTTATTTGTTCAGTGTAAATCCTATCTTACCCTGAGGAGCAAAAGAGTCAGAGAGGCAACAGCTGTATTCCTTCTTCTGTAAGTATCTGTAGTCAGGGTTAACATGATTATCTATGAAAAGCACAGGGACAGTGGTTCAAATGATATTCTCTAGGACGGGGGTGTCAAACTCAAGGTCCACTGGCTGGATCCGGCCTGCGGGATGCTTAGATCTGGCTTACATCTGGAAACAGTGAAGGACTAGCCCCTGCTAGGGAAAATGGAGCTCCGTTTTCCCTGGCAGATGATTGCAGGAGGCTGTCGCAGCCAAAAATGGAGTTCAGCAATCCGTTTTCGCTGGCAGAGCACACGGGCTGCCACAGGGGCCCCTGACATGAGAGACATCGAGCTGGCCATGTTTCCCTGGCCACACTCCCCCATAAGGTCAAACACAACTCTGCTGTGGC
Organism: Thamnophis elegans; assembly: GCF_009769535.1. NCBI lineage: Eukaryota > Metazoa > Chordata > Lepidosauria > Squamata > Natricidae > Thamnophis > Thamnophis elegans. Next base: position 129,406,793 of record NC_045543.1, on the reverse strand, counting down.
CCTTAATGAAATTGAGTTTGACACCCCTGCTCTAGGACAATGCTGCAAAAGGATACCTAAGAATGGATGAATTTTCATCAACACTTAGCATGATAGACTAGAGCATCTTCTGCAAATCTTGATGGTCTGGCAAAGTGACAATCCAATCTTAAGCAATTCAGGGTCTGAGCCGCAAGACCCTCCCACTCCTCAAATTGGCAGATGATACAGACATTGTGTGACATCCTGATAAGCCACATTAGTTAATTTTACTGCCGTATTTAGCAGTAATGGAAATTTAGGGGCATTTCTCAAGGATAACTTAACAAAACACCGATAGTCAAGATATACCCAATGCTTAGATGAACTCCTGTCAGAGAGAATGTAAGTTCTTGCCTTCATTCATGTAGCAATAGCAATAGCAGTTAGACTTATATACCGCTTCATAGGGCTTTCAGCCCTCTCTAAGCAGTTTACAGAGTCAGCATATTGCCCCCAACAACAATCCGGGTCCTCATTTTACCCACCTCGGAAGGATGGAAGGCTGAGTCAACCCTGAGCCGGTGAGATTTGAACAGCCGAACTGCAGAACTGCAGTCAGCTGAAGTAGCTTGCAGTGCTGCATTTAACCACTGTGCCACCTCGGCTCTCTGTGTCCATGTTATTCATCAGAAAGAAAGAAAAATGGCTAAATAATAATACAGGTAGTCTTCACATTATGACCACAATGGGGTCAGAATTTCCATTGCTAAGCAAAGCACATTGAGTAAGTCACTTCAAAGTTTACAACTTTTTCTCCATGGATGTTAAGCAAACCACTGCAGTTGTTTAGTGAATCATGCAGTTGGGAAGTGAATGCGGCGTCCCCCGATTGATTTCACTTGTTGTAAGCTGGCTGCAAATGATGACCAAAGGACCCTGGGATGCGGCAAACATCATACATACATAATGATTGCCAAGTGCCTGGATTTTGATCACATGACTATGGAAATGGTGGAACGGTCATAAGTGTGAGAACCAGGCATAAATGCCGTTTCTCAGCACCCTTGTAACTTTGAACAGTTGCTAAACGAATGGAAAGAAACCAAGGACTACTTGTAGGGAGCAATGAGTCACTGCCTATTCAGGACATGTGCAGAAAAGCCAGGGTGCTCCAAATTTAGTGTAGGTCCATAACTTGATACATGCTATTTTTTACCTTCTCTGCGACTTCAAAGTGGGTGGGCCCAGGGGAGGGCTTCAAATTTTTTTAGCAAGGGGTTCTCTGCTTGGTTGCTGAGTGGGCATGGCCATGGTGGGCATGGCCTAGTTGGGCTAGTTGGCCTTCTGCACCATGGCGGATGGGCTTTTTTGCCCTCCCTGGGCTCCAGAGGCTTTTTCTGAGCCTCCAGGAGGATAAAAACGGCCTCCCCAGGTTCCAGAGGCCCTCTGGAGGCTGGAAACGGGGCCACTTCTGGCCTTTCCGAACTTCCGGTAGGCCCGTTTTTCACCCTCCCCGAGCCTCCACGCATGCACTGCACTTACCTGCATCCAAAATGGGCTGCGTGGGGACTCCTGGGGAGGGGTGGGCAGGGAAGTGGAAAGTGGAAATGGAATTTGGAGGTTCTCTGAACTGCACAGAATCTTAGCTAGAGGTTTTCCCGAACCCCTGTGAACCCCCAGCAGTCCAGCCCTGGGTGAGTCCCTCCCAGATCTATTTTGTAATCATTCCATCCTCAGATAGAAAGTGGTTTCTAGGACCTGCACATTCAACTCTATCGACTCCATTCCAAGTTCATTGGAGTCTCTCCCATTGATGAGGCAGTCCTTCATGTTCAGCAGCAAACTACAGGATTAGAATATCTATATAAGAAAGATATTTCACAGTTTATAGCAGTGGTTCTTAACCTGGGCGACATCGCCCCCCAGGGGGTGATTTCAATTTTCAGGGGGGCGATGGAACAAAAAGGGACGACGCAGGGGTGAAGGAACAGAAGGGGGGGCAATATGGAGGCGATGGAGCGAGAAGTTTTGGGGACACTTTTGAGATTTTTTCGTACAGTGAACCGCTGTATATCTGTTGTACAAAAACATCAGATCGCTCACTATTAGTGGATTGAACTGTGTTTTAAAATATTCCTCCAGCTAGCTTCAGTACAGAACGTCGTACATATGTGAATACGCATCGCTCATCTTCATGCGCGTTGCACAGCAGCCTCTATCACTCTACCCATACAGTGGCGCGCCATTGGCCAGAATGGCCAGTGATGGAGGGGTGAGCGCTTCTTTTGAAACATTGCATGCTGAATGTCTACCCCCTGTGATGTCAGCTGTTATGTCAACGTAACTGTTGCAACTTGGTTTATCGACGTCCACGTGTGTTTTATAGGGTTCCAGAGCAGTCGAAAATTTAATTAGTGCCTTTCATTTCGAAGACCATTTTTTTTGGCCATTTCATTTTCTTGCAATTGAATTTTGTTTTCAATGGTCATTGCATTTAAGTGTCTTGAATAAATAAGATAATAATGAAATACGTGTATCACAAAGTTTGGGAGTAAAGTGATCAGAGTAAAGCATCAGAATTTTTCACACAGTTGAGATATGGGGAAAAGACTTGAAATAAATTATTTGCATCGATATGTCCTGATGACAATTTTAAAGAAAACCAAAAATGGGTTTGCATAAATTGAAGAATTATTTCCATGTGTTTCTTTTTAAAAAAAGAAGAATTATTTCCCTGTGTTGTGATTGCGAGGTTATGTTGGGGGAGGGGCCGATGATAACTTCCTCAATGGTTCAAGAGGGCGATTCTTTCAAAAAGGTTATAGGATGGAAGGCAATGCTCAGAATAAACAAGAGTGAAAGGGGTGATTTGATGGGCACAGCCTGAAGGTTATTTGCTGAGTCTCATAAAAATACAGGAAAGGACATAATACAAAAGTTATGAAAAAGTTGGAGAAAATAATGTGTTACCCCCATTCCAGGGTATTTACAAAGCAATCACATATGCATACGGTATGCTATACACCTTTTCTTGATGAGTATGGCTTGTTCCATTTACAATAAAGCATACAGTGGAAATTTCCACTGTTACTCTCTAGCCAACTCTAGCTTTTAACCCTAAATATCCCAAGCTTCTGTGATTCTTTGTTGCACCGCAAAATGTATTCTCTTCAATAATGATAATGACTTACAATGGGCTTCATTTGTTTCCTGCAGATGGCTAATCATAAGATAATCTTTTCCACAACTTTTAAAAACTGAAATGGGCTCAGCTGCAAAAATCGGAACCAGTTTATCTACTTTTTGCATTTCTGTCGTTGCTGTTTTGTGGTTTTCACACCCACTGAAGGATACTTTATCTAAATCTTGCCCCCCAGGAAAGGCTGGTTGGAATAAATGCAGCAAAAACCTTAGTAAGGTTGCCTCCTAAACAAGAATGCTGCTGTATTATTCACAGATGTTACAATACAATTACTGTATTTTTTTAAATAGGACAAAGTGGGATTTTATATGAATAGTACATATAAGACTTAGTAAGACTGATCAAAAACTGTAAAAAGCTTTATATTCAGAGGCAATATGCTATAGATTACTACGTGATGGGAAAGAATAACAGAATAACTGAGTTGGAAGGAACCTTAGAGGTCTTCTAATCTAACCCCCCACTCAAGCAGGAAACTCTATACCAGGGGTATCAAATTAGATCCCATTGCAGGCTGTATTAGGATTTTGTTTGCCAGAGTGGGTGGAGCCTGGGTGACTGGGGCCGGGGTGGCACGGGGTAGTCCCTTGCCATCTCTGGGATGGCCCTATGGGAAACTCTGGGCCTATTGTAGCCCGGATCAGGCTCGTGAGCTGTGTGTTTGATATGTCTGCTCCATACCATTTCAGATAAATCTCTTCTTAAAACCTCCAGTGTTGGAGCACTCGCAACCTCTGGAGGCAAGTCATTCCACTGATTAATTGTTCCAACTGTCAGGAAGTTTTGTTCTTGATTCTAAGTTGGATCTCTTCTTGATTAATTTTCATCCATTGATTCTTGTCCTGCCTTCCAGCGCTTTGGAGAATAGGTTGACCCCCATCCTCTTCACTGTGGCAGCCCCTCAAATATTGGAATACTGGTATCATGTCACCCCTAGTCCTTGTTTTCATTAGATATACTTAATTCCTGCAACCATTTTTCATCTGTTTTATTCTCTAGTACCTTCATTATCTTTGTTGCTCTTCTTTCCCAATGGAAAGGGAGCTATTGAATTGATTCCACTTGTACAGTACTTCATCCCTACATCCCAACAGGGATGTAAAGCTTGTTTGCCCTACTGTTAAATTGACATTAGGATGGTTGGATGACTCTAGAATATGCTCTAAGTTGCCACTACAAAAATGACCTTTGGCACTAATGTTGTGCTGTTGGGTAGCAGAATATGGATTAGAAGAATTTCTCCTCTGATTCAGACTTCATAACTATCACGTTTTCCCTAAGTTCTTTCTTAGAAAATAAAAATGCAAACGAATGAGAATGAGGATCGAGGGGAATCCCATTATAATCCTGACCTCAGATCAGGAGGTGGAGGTAGAAGTTGAAACAGAGCTAGTTCTTCTAACTTCTTCGGCCACAAACTCAAATCGGCTTTCCTTGAGCCCTAAGCAGTCCTGTTGATGCCAACTATGGACATAAAGAGCTGAATGGTGAAGGGGACTCAGATTGCAGGGTTAGGCTCCCAAATTCCCTAGACTAAACGTATTTATCAGAGTCTTTTAGATGAGCCTGAGAAATTATTGAAAGTTATACTGTACTTTGAGAAAGTGACCTGTTCCCTAGATATATTAACCTCTGTCTGGATCACACTTGACTTACCAGACTCTTCTTGTATCTAGTGTAGCATTTATTGGTTTTGAATTACTGGATTGGTCCATACTTTGATTATAATATCACAGGAGGGCTGAATTACAAGCTTTCAACCTTGAGAAGGGCTATCTGCATCCTCAATTTCTCCCTGCATCTCCACAGAACACACGACAAAGCAGGTGTCCTCCAGTAGTGGGATTCCAGTTTTTTACTACTGGTTCGTGCACGCGTGACGCTTCTGCGCATGCACAGAAATGTCTGGGCAGGTGGGCGGAGCCTGTCAACAGCCACTCCCAGTTCACCCCATCCGGGTTGAACCACCAGAAACCCACCTCTCGTGACCTCCATTTATAATGCATTCCAATTATCATAAGCAAAGAATCCTGGAATGTAAGAGAGAAATGTGTTTCTTTTCCCCCTTCAATTCTACCTAAAATATCTCTTTAACAATTGTAAGAAAAGAGTAAGGCAGTCCTTAACTCTTTTTCTTTTAACCTCTTCCCCAAATCAAAGTAGTTTCACATCAATCTTTTTTAAACAACAAAGATTCACAGTGGTCTGGTTGTGACTTTAAACAAAGTTGAAAAGTTAAATGTTATCCATGTGTCTTTGTTCATTCAGAAATCCTTCCCTGCGACCAATTAGATCACACAGATTGGGCCTCCTCCGTATTCCATCGGCCAGCCAGTGTCGGCTGGCAACCACAAGGAGGAGGGCCTACTCAGTAGTAGCCCCGACCCTTTGGAACGAACTCCCCGTGGAGATCCGTACCCTCACCACCGTCCAGGCCTTCCGCACAGCCTTGAAGAACTGGCTAGCCCGTCAGGCCTGGGGACAGAGATAGTTGCCCCTCCCGAATGATGAATGCATGTTGCCTACTGTTTTTATTATATGTGTCTATGTTATTGTTTACATTTCCCCCTCCCTGATTTTCTGTGAGCCGCCCTGAGTCCCCTCAGGGAAAAGGGCGGCCTACAAATGTCAATAAAATCAAATCAAAATCAAATTCCCCACATCCTAGTGTTCAAAACACAACTGTGATGCTGCTATGCAACCAGTCTTCCATGTAGCTCTGTCTGCAAAGATTGGCTGGAAATATTAATCACTTGTTTGCATTCTGATGACACACAGAGCCATAATTCACTACATAAGCTATGGTTTCAACAATGGTTAGGACTCTCCAGATTAACCAGACTCATTATGTATGTTACATATAGACGTACGTCAGAAATCTACATCAGTTTTCATGCTCGCCACAGATTGGCTAGAATCTACATAAGTTTTCATGCTCACCGCAGATTGGTTAGACTCTACATAAGTTGTCATTCTCGCCACGGATTGGCTGTCCCAACTGCAGGGAATTTAAACTGCTGTCATTGGCTGGCTGGTCTGCCTGGAGCTCCTTAAAGGGCGAGCTCCGGCAGCCCATCCAGTAGAGCGCAATCACATTTTGCTGGAAATAAAAAAGTGCTGAAATCACTAGCGACTCTCGCCTGCTGCAATCACACCGATCTAACACCAGAGACGAAGGACAAAGGGACCTGAGAACCTCCTCGTGAACCACACAGCTAACTTGCAACAAGGACCTCTGACCACCTGCACGAATGGTATCGCAAGTATCGCCTGCTCCAGTGATCTTCGACCTGCAGATGGAAGACTGGCACACATACATGGGCCATTTCAGAATGTTCCTGGAGGCCAACAATTACCAAGACAGGCCGGACAACAGGAAGCGAGCATTGTTCCTGATCTACTGCAGCACCAAGATTTACAAAATGGCACAGAAGCTGATCGCCCCAGCAGATGTGGAGACCAACACCTGGGCCACCCTGCAAAGCGCCCTGGAAGACCTCTATGCACCATCCGCCGCCCCATGGTCAGCCAGAATGAATTTTACCACTGGCGCCAACGAGAGGGAGAAACCATCAATGATTTTGTGGCCAGCCTCTGGGAGATTGCTACCAGTTTATAAATCCAGAAGAAATGATGAAGGACCGGATCATCCTAGGGATGAAAGACCTCTCTTTACAAAATAAACTGTTGATATGGAGAGGGGTCTCATTCAAGGACATTGTCAAGGAGACCAGGGCTGCGGAATTATCAGACAACTCAGCGACAAACATGAGGAAGACCAGCAGGGTGCACCACACATACCGGAAGCCCGACTGGTCAACCGAAGTCCCTGAGTACGATGATGACTGGGACGATGCAGACCACACCATCCACCGCGTGTACCCAATAAGGCAGCAGAACCCTAGGGAGGTGGAGAGCAGGCAGCCACGTTGCCCCGGGCTGCATGGGCTTCCACACAAGAGCGGCTTGCCATTTCCGGGATGCAACATGCCGCCAATGCCAGAAAAAGGGCCACATTGCCGAAGCCTTCAAAGCGCCCCAACCCATTTCTTTTCAGCCAAAGCCTATAGCCCCATCAGGAAGACCAGGGAACCCAAGAGCCGGCCAACAACGGAGCAGACAAAGAGAGGACCAATACCAAGCTCCCAGAGAAATCCATCACACAACCATGGGACACACAGATGCATATGAGCAGGAGAAATATCACACAATATCGTGACCATTGAAGGGGATCCATGCAAAATGGAGCTGGACACAGGGTCGTATTTCACAATAGTATTGTGGCAAACAATCAAGAAGTTGAACCCAGAAATTTCTTCCTGAGGGCTTACAGATGGATTCCTAGTTAGATGCCAATACATTGAGATTTGATCCCTATAATTGAAATAGAAAGTCAATATACTCCATTAATACACCCAGCTTTTCCCATGCGGTTGCTTTCTTATCTATTGGTTCATACAGTCCCAGAGTTCTCAACCAACCATGAGAAATATTCATTTTCTCTTTTCCCTGAAAAGGAGGACATCAGTACAGGAGGCCTGTACTGTCTGGAGCCATGTGTCTTCCCTCAAATCTGTTTAGAATAGGGATGTCAAATTCAATTTCATTGAGAGCTGCATCAGGACTGTGTTTGACCTCGGGAGGGCATGGGGGCATGGCCAGCTTGACATCACTCGTGTTGGAGGGCACCTGTGGTGGTCCGAGTGGTCTGTCAGTGAAAATGGGTTCCTGAGCTGTGTTTTACGCCACGATGGCCTCCTGTAGCCCTCCGCCAGTGAAAATGGAGCTGGGGGGAGAGTGCTCCCCTGAGCTCTGTTTTCTCTGGCAGAGAGCTGCAGAAGACCATTGCAGGTGAAAATGGAGTCTGGGAGAGATGTACGCAGCCCTCCCGAGCTCCGTTTTCGCTGGCAGTGGCATTATGGGCCGGTCCTTCATTGTTTTCAAGGTGGCCCTGTGGACCAGATCTAAAAACCCTGTGGGCCGAATCTGGCCTGTGGGCCTTGAGTGTGACACCCCTGGTCTAGAAAGTTGAAGAGTTTCTGGAGAAGATTCAATTGGGTGAAAGAGGACACACAAGGTTCGTGGAGAGTAAAGTTCCACCTGGCGAATTGAAATTTTGGGCAAGCCACCCAGTTTCTTGTCGTTTTCTATTCCTTATGATAATTTGGTTTATCAACCTGTGAACATAGCTTTCTTTTGGGATCATTTCATATTATGCATGTTTACAATGGTGTTTCACTTTTTTTCAAAGAGTTTTTTTTTATTTCTTTCTCCCCATCACACTTCCCTCCCCCTTTCTGTGCTGTGTCTTTAACATGCACAGCGGTCTTCTCTACTAGGTAGAAATTGGAACAGAATGTTTCCCTTCAACAATGAGTTGCCCAACAAGATTCAGCTGAACGGCTGTGATCTGCAAATGGGTGTGGTTATAATAATCTCCAAAACATGTTTGTTTCTCACCTGTCTTACTTTTCCCTTCTCTTTTCCTTCCAGAAATCAAAGAGTCAAATACAGTAAGAGAATGTAAACTGGCCGTTTTTTCCCCCCTCTTAATCCTTCCCTGTTTCTTAAATATCTTTTTTAAAAACAAAAATACTTTATTTCTGGGTTATAGAGGCTATTTTTATCATGGGCTCCATTCCCAGCACTGGTAAAAACCACAGCATTTGACCCTCTTGAGTTCTCACCTGAGGCCTTTTTTGGGGTTTCCTTTTCCCACCCACCTACTACTTGGTATGTTACAATTTCATGCTCTATTTGTACCTAAATAGACTTTCTTTTTAGGTGTTATTATAAGCTGTATTTATATTACAGAATAGCCCAGAATGCGCTTGTGTCAAATGCGCATAAACAAATACAAATGCTAAATTTAATTATTAGTAATCCTCTCCTGTCTCGACTTTATTATGCTTATGATCTTAAACTGTCAAAATTTCTAGTGCTTTAGCTGCAGAAACTGATGGATATGAAAATGTAGTGCACACATACAACTGTTTAAATACTTGCCAGACTGGTGAATTGCCAAGCTGAATTTGAAAGGAGAAAGAGAGAAAGGGAGAGAGGGAGAGGGAGCGGGGAGAGAGAGGAATGCAGTGCTTTTACTCAAAGGACATGATTAAATTTTTAATGAAGCAAAATCTGTTTGTTTATTGTATAACAATTCTGTGCTACCAATTAAGACTTTTAACAAATTTTGTAGACTCTGAAGGTAAGTGCTGACATCTTCTGGCTACTGAGGGTTGGAAGACAAAACCATTGTTGTCAATCCTACACAGTTATGGCTTTCGTTTTGAAAAGTAGATATAAGCTTTGAGTGTGAGTAAAATGCCTGTCACGAGCATTTCTATAAAATGTGGCTAATGTATACAACCTAACCATCCCGTTCACACATCCCAGGTGAAAAAAGCTGAAGTTTCCCATGAAATGTACAGGGAGAGGTCCTTCTTAGTACCCAACATTTGAGATCACATCATTCTAGAAATGCATACAGTGTGCCCCTCTCCCCATTATTATTTAAGAAGATGGGGAAAAGAGAGTTCCAGGTAACATCCCCAAGTAAAGAAAACTCCGAGGGTTGAGTTTCCTCAAAGTTCCATTTTATTAGAGATGTCCTATTGGCACATCTGGGAAAACCCGAATCTGAAAGTTTCCAAGTTTTCCCCTCCCAAATGAAAGTTCATCACATGGCCCAATCAGGCACTGTCCCAACTGGAGAGGCCTCCCAGTCACACCATCGCAGCTGCAGGGCAAAGTGTCCTTGACTCTCTGAGAAAGGAATGTTATTTAGACTATATATCTCCCATACTCCATATAATCCCCTCTCCCATTTTCCCACAGTAGAAAATGTGGCAGGCCTGAAGGCCCAATGCAAAACATGGCTCCCAGGCCTGATAGAGAGCTGTCCAGGAAAGCTTTTGTTGTTTAGGTTGGGAGCAGGGGTGGGATTCAAACAATTTAACAACCGGTTCTCTGCCCTAATGACCATTTGGGTAGGCATGGCTCGGTGGTCATGTGACTGGGTGGGTGTGGCCAACTCAACGTCACTTATGTCAATGGGCGCTTCGCATCAACTGTTACAATGTAATAAGGGTTAACCGGAGGCAGTTTCTGTAATCAGGGCAATAAAGATTAGGCTAGAAACAACACCAGAATGTTTCCTTCCTGCCTTCCTTTACAGGGATCAGCCCTGTAAAGTGGAAAAAAAACAAAAGGAGATTTCTTCCATCAACTGGTTCTCCGAACTGCTTAGAAATTTAACAACCGGTTCTCCCGAATAGGTGCGAACTGGCTGAATCCCATCACTGGTTGGGAGATATATTAATGCAATCCTGGTAACTTAGGAATGTACACAGTATGTAATTGTCAACCGCACCAGGTAGGCCAGGCCAGGAAATCAGCTCCACAGGAAGGCTAAAAGTACTTATTGAAATGTGTTACAATAACATAATTTTCAAATCTGATTGTGCCTCAATTCTTTCTTCTTTTACTCCAGCAAACCCACTAAACATCTGTCTGAGTCACTTCCAAATGCTGTTTTGTCTCTCTGGAGTTAAAAAAAATGCCTTAAACCTTTTCCCCTAAGTATTTTGTACTAATCCTTGCCTATTTCTGTCAAGCCATGTTGCTTACTCTGTACAGTAATTTTACTATATTTTACTATATGTTGGTGGGGGAGGGCAGAGGTGGGTTCCTACTGGTTCGGACTGGTTCAGCCAAGTAGGTAGTAACTCGGCCTGCCATGCCCCCGAACCGGTTCTCTTGATGGCACCATTTTTTTTAGTACTGTGCATGCACGCATAGTGCATATCAAGCACACACGTTGCATCCTTGAACAAACCGGCAGTAGCAGCAGCCAGAACCCACCATTGGGGGAGGGGGGGCATGGCTCAGAAGTTAAAGACACCGAGTTTGTCAGCTGCAAAACTAATAGCTTGGGTTCAAGACCTGAGCACCATGCAACATGGTGAGCTCCTATTACTTACCCCAGCTCCTGCCTATCTAGCAGTTCGAAAGCAGGCAAATGAAAGTAGATCAATAGGTACCACTTTGATTTGGAAAGTAACAGTATTCTGTGCACTTTTAGTGTATAGTCATGCTGGCCACATGATCATGCAAACGACTTCAGAAATCGCTGGCTCCCTTGGCTAAGAAACAGAGATAAGCATCACCCCCATGAAGTCAGACATGACTGGACAGGGGGACCGTTACCTTTATCATATGTTTTATTTTGTTTGATACACACTTGGAGGTGTCACAGTATAAAATAAACAAGCTATTTGCATTTTTATCTGACACAGAAAGGTTAGGGAAATCCTGGTCTATGGTCCAGATTTGGACAATGACCGAATTTTTTGGAGTATATGACCCACCGGAATATAAGACACACCATGATTTTGAAGAGGTAAATTTAAAAAAAAGTTTTTTGCAGGCCTCCCAAACCCTCTGCATGCCTCATTTTTTGCAAAATAAAAGGAGGGCATGCAAAGTTTTGGGAGGCTTGTAGAGTGCTCCTGGGGGTGGGGGGAAACAAACAAAAATGGCCCATTTTTTGCTCATTTTGCCCTGCCCAGCCCCCAGGAGCACTTTGCAGGCCTCCCAAACCCTCTGCACATCCATTTTTGCAAAGGGGGTGGGGTTTCGGTAGGCCAAAAATGCTGTATTCAGTGTATAAGATGCATCCAGATTTTCATCCTCTTTTTTGGGGGGGGGTGCATCTTATACTCCGAAAAATACAGTAGTTTTCTTCATTCAATATACAAATGAGGTCTAAATCTTTTCTTGATCAATAGGAAAGCTGAAGTCTGAGCAATCTATTTTCCAGGAGCTGTCACTTAAAGCATTTTGCTGTAGAATCTTCCAGGCTTTTAAATCCTTACAAATAAGTATAATAAACACATAATAAACACTTTGCCTTATGACGGTTAATGTCAGCTTTCAAAAGACTCTTAGGAAGCCTCCAGATATCAAAGGACTAAAGAAAAGTTTTTGCGGAAGGAACCATCCAATTTACTGACCTCAATCACTGCAAATTCAACAGTTTACTTTGAGCGAAACAAAACAAATATATTAATTTAAGGGAAAGGGGGAGAAAAGACTGTCCTAACTATTTTAGCAAAAAAGGGCTCATCTTTCAATATAAATGCACTGGTTCTTTTTTTGTATAAGTTACACAATTAGCTCAAGAACAGAAAGTGCTTTCTGCATACAAAAGAACGGAGTCTATCACACTCAAATCATTCCTTTTTCTGGACATGCAGAAAAGAACTGGCTATGTTTTATAGGAAGCTAGCACCCACCCCTCTCCTAGAAAAATGAAATATTCTAGGAAATATTAAAAAGGGAGAATATTATATTTCCCTGGATGAGAAATGGAGAAACATGTTTTTAGGCAGGAAGCAGACTCACTCCTAATAGCCCCCACCATCCTCAATAGTCCACAGCAGATGTCCACACTTAAGAGATAAAGGGATAGCTAGGCTATTCATAGGCAAATGCCCTCACTTACAATCCAACAAAGGTAGGATTAGCCCTCTACCCATCTCACCACATGGCAGCTGGGAAGATTACATCACCCAGCAAGGCTCAACCAAGCCTGGGACTCAGGACAGCCTACAGAGTTGTCCCTGCCTGGCCCCATGGGAGTCTGACAACCAATCAGAATACAAGCTCAAATTCAAAAGCCCAGAGAGGGTATAAAACTCAGGCACTCTCAGCATCTCTTCCCTTTTCTTTCTTTCTTCACCCAACATCTTCAAGGCATAGGATCCTGTCCACCATTAAAACCATCTTTCCAAACAGCCACCATGTTACCAGTGTTTTTTCCCCACTTGGAACTGAACCCAGAAGGACATTTCTTCCAACAGAAACAAAATCAAAGACACGTAAAAAAGAGAGGGAGAGAGGGAGAGAGGGAGAGAGGGAGAGAGGGGGAGGGGGAGAGGGAGGGAGGGAGAGAGGGAGAGAGGGAGAGAGGGGGAGGGAGGGAGGGAGGGAGGGAGGGAGGGAGGGAGAGAGAGAGAGACAGATGGGAGAGGAATCCTATGAAAGAAAATTCAGAAAACAAATTAGCTGATATAACTCATGCAAGAAGAACCGGCAGTCTAGGTATTGTTGAGTCTATTGCAGGGAGGAGCTGGTTAGGCACTTAAATGGGAGACACATGGGAAATCAACAAAAGTTGCGCTGAGATTTCCCCGGGGGGGGGGGGGAAGAATTTATCAGCACAAAAAGAATAGGGAGGAATGATGTCAGTCAAGATCGTTGCAGATGACACAATTGATGAATCCTCATTATCGCATACAAGATCACCAAATAATGCTTTCTTGAAATATATATTCAACGGACTTACCAATCTTACTCAAAAAAAAAAACCGTAATTTTTTTTTCTTAACTCAGTCTGGAAACCTTGCTTATTTTCGTCCACCTGCGAAAGCATGAATAACAAAAGGGGTGCCCTGCTGATTCGAAGCAGCTGCTCTTTGCAGGCCAAAAGTATGGAATGAAAAGAAACATTTCTCATAAAAAAAATATCATGGTGGCTCTTGGGGTGTTTTGGATGGAGGCGACCTAGTTGCCTGCTTCATTAATGGCTGTTGTTTTTCAGACTCTGCACCCTGTTGTGTGTCTGTTTGCCGAAATATGTACAGTCTCTTTTGTTTTGCCAAGTGTACTTCGCTTGTTCACAGTTCAAAGACAGGGCGCAGCATGACACAGTATTTGGTAAGCAATTATAATGGCGTACTATTCTGTATTCCCAAGTCAGAGAAAATTCTACTGAAAATACATCTTTGAAATATGGAGTGTTTGCTTTAGTAGAGTTAACTCTCTTTTTTTTTTTTCCCCGGTCTCAGCATGGTCAGAATTGTAGGCTCATATCGTCACCAGGGAGATGAAGATCCAGAGTTTTCCCGGAAAGATTTCTACAAGACCAAAACAGAAAAGAATAAGCTTCCCGCTGCTGAACTTTATCGGAAATAATGAAAGCTTTCGTGTTTGCATGGGAAAATATGAAGCACGCTGGGCGTTCAGACATATTGGTGGAGCCATCACTGAACCAATAAGCCAGCATTTCTCAACTGTAGTAACTTAAAGATATGTGGACTTCAACTCCCAGAATTCCCCAGGCAGCTCGCCAGCATCTTCAAGTTACCAAGGTTAGAAATACTGGCCTTGGCATAGCTCATTTCTGGCTCTTTTATAAAGAGCATTGAATAATAGGACTGCTTCACAGTAGTTTCCCAAGTACGTCCAGAGTAAGTGTCAGGACAGAATGAGTACTGAAAGATAGGTTTCTGGTTTCCATTTCCCAAATTCTGCCCATAAAATCCTCCGGTCTTAAAATTATATTTAAACTTATTATCTTCTACCTAAAGGTGGCACTAATGTGCTGCTAAACTAATCCTATTTACCATCCTGCTGGACAAAAATAAAATTATTATCAGGCTGAAGAGCCTTTAAAATAATAATAATAACCACCTGCTATAATTATTGTACTGGCTGCTCCCTTAGGGAAGGCAGCCTTTGACCCTGGGCAATAAAATAAGTGATTGATGTGTTTCCTACATAAAAATAAGAGATGTTTGGACACCAGAATCCGATTTTTCAAAATGGAAGCCAGCCAGTTTTGTCTGAAGATCCATAGCAAAATAAAATGCCTGGTAGGATGCTGCCAACATGCATACGTGTGAATAAGCACACATTTGTACTTCATGTACAAAAGATCAGATCTATTGAAAACTAAGTGATGAGACATTTCATGCTATAGCCTAAATCCAACAATTGGTTCACATTACTGGAGTTCCCATGTTATTTCAGGATGCCGTGTCAATCTTTTGTTTACTCTTTGTTGTTGTTGTTAGTTGCAAAGTCGTGTCCGACCCATCGTGATCCCATGGACAACGTTCCTCTAGGCCTTCCTGTCCTCTATCATCCTCTGGAGTCCATTTAAGCTCACGCCTACTGCTTCGATGACTCCATCCAGCCACCTCATTCTCTGTCGTCCCTTTCTTCTTTTGCCCTCTATCATTCCCAGCATTAGGCTCTTCTCCAGTGAGTCCTTCCTTCTCATTAGGTGGCCAAAGTATTTGAGTTTCATCTTCAGGATCTGGCCTTCTAAAGAGCAGTCAGGGTTGATCTCCTCTAGTTCTGACCGATTTGATCACCTTGCAGTCCAAGGGACTCGCAGGAGTCTTCTCCAGCACTCTCCTGTCTGCATTTTTCTTCAATGCCAGATATTTTTTTTCTCATCTTCTACCTCTAATTTTCTTCCTTTTATGTTAGATCTGGCATTTGGACTCTTCGTGTACACACAATCCATGCTGGAGTGCTTTCCACATGCATGTTTTTTGATAATTCTGTTTTTGCTGAGCACGGATGACAAGCAAACAACACAAACAAAAACTGCTGTGTGTTGATGTCACCAAAGATGTTGAACTGAAGAAGCCAATGAAAATAAATATTGGCCCCCAGAATTAAAGCCAATCTCAGGGAAAGTGAATACAAATGTTATTTTTAAAGGCAAGCAATTATATTTTCTAGCCATTGTGGATCAGAAATAAGGAACAATTCTGAAAAGAAAACAGATCATCTTGGACAGGTTTTATTTGCGCATTCCAATGTTTCCTAGTTTTGTAACGGAATATGGCAACTTGCACAATGGGCAGATTTTCAGAGAATCCTGATTCCAGAGAAAAAAAATGAAATTATTATTATTTTTGCTTATCAGATTATCTTAATAAGCAGCAATTTACTTGTCACTTGTTTTACCTTCAAACACTGAAAGTAAAATAACACTGTAAATCTCCTTTAATCCTTCTAATTAATCATTTATGAATTCACTGTGTGATTACTGTAAAGATGCAATAATATTAGTGGATAATACTTTGAAGAGATATTATCTAGGCAGAGATACTATTATGCATACATTTAAATTGTGTCCCTGACATCTTAAACATGTTGCTATTCAGCTGTTTCTTGTTCGGTCCTATTTCTAGATGCCACTCATTCTTATTTTTTTCCTTCTTCCATAATAGAGGAAGCAACAATTATTTTGGAAAGAGACAATATTTTGAGTTGTTCAAACAGCCTACAAAGGTTGATTGGCACAAGTTATGACTCTGAAGAAATTACTTGGGTGTTATGACGTAGATCAGTGATGGCTAATCTTTTTGTCCTCATGCGCCAAGAGGGTGGATGTGTGCCCACACCCATAATGCAATGTGTGCATGACAAAAAAAACCACGCTCCCTGTGCATGCGCGCACCTCCCCACGCCCCATTTTGGGCCTAGCAGGCCTCCCCTGCACTCCCCCTGTGCATGCGTACACCCTCCCTTGCCTCCCCATGCGTCTCCCGCATGGAGAGCAGAGACCCAAAAATCAGCTGACCGGTGGGAAGCGCGCACACATGCGTGATGTAACTGAGCTAATTGACGGCTCACGTGCCCACAGAGAGGGCTCCGTGTGCCACCTGTGGCATGCATGCCATAGGTTCACCATCACGGATGTAGGCTATGAGACTTAAATATCAAATGGCTAGAGCCTGAGGTTTGAACCTCTGTTGGAATAATGGAGGAAATAGCCTTTGAACAACTCTTGTGATTCCCTTCAGATAAAGTTAGGTTCTCCATTAAAGAAAATTGAATGACCAACTCACCAAACAGAGCAATTGAATTGGCTGAACATTATATCGATTGGCAGAGAAGATGGAGCACACAGAGGCATTCCTGAATGGCTATTCCTCCTAAACATAGGTGAGCTGGAGTGCTAAACCAGATAGCAAGTTTGAACCCTTTGGTGTGGCAGACTTTATACACAGGGGTGGGTTCCTGCCGGTATTACTACCAATTTGGTGCCTGAAAAAGTTTGTGCGTGCGTGCACATTTGCACCTAAAAAGATCTGCGCATGTGCACAACATTTTAAAAGGGGGAAAATTACATTTTTTCAATGAAGATTGTTCTGCGCATGTGCAGAACAGAAAATCAAGATGGCAGCACCGAGGATAGAACCGGTTTGGGTGCGTGCCTAGCTGAGTTATTAATCTACTCGGCCGAACCGGGCCAAACCGATAGGAACCCACCTCTGTTCATATGAGAAATAACCAAGCTGACCTTTCCCTCAGGCTCAGTCTGGTAATCTCCTATACTTTAGTTCAATTATAACAGTTATTCTTCTCCCTCTTATCCTGGCCACTCTCCTTTGTCATCTCTTAAGTTGCAGGATTCTTTCCCCCTGATTCTAGCACTGCTACTAACCCTAATTCTAACCTTGGGGTTTTTGAAACCAGGCTCCGTTGTAGAAAGTCTATACAGTAGGATGAATACTAAATTCAGAAACCTGGTTGAAGGATGTTGAAAAATATCTATTTTGATATCATTGGATCATAAGTCCCATCAGCCCCATCCAACGTGACCGGTTGGGAATAGGATAGGATAGGATAGGATAGGATGGGATGGGATGGGATGGGATGGGATGGGATGGGATGGAATGGAATGGAATGGAATAGAATAGAATTCTTTATTGGCCAAGTGTGGTTGGACACACAAGGAATTTGTCTTTGGTTCATATCCTATCAGTGTACATAAAGAAAAATAAAATACATTCATAAAGAATCATAAAATGCAACACTTAGTGTAACTACTCATAGTCTTCTATCTCATTTATCTTATAACCAGTTTACCTCATCCCAATAATTCACCCAAATGCATCTGAGCCAAGGTGGCGCAGTGGTTAAATGCAGCACTGCAGGCTACTGCTAGATCAGCAGTTCAGCGGTTCAAATCTCAGGGTTGACTCAGCCTTCCATCCTTCCGAGGTGGGTAAAATGAGGACCCAGATTGTTGGGGGCAATATGCTGACTCTCTGTAAACCGCTTAGAGAGGGCTGAAAGCCCTATGAAGCGGTATATAAGTCTACTGCTATTGCTATCTTTAAAAATTCAATTTCCAGATCTTTAGAATTACTTCTAAAACATCAAGGCTTTTCTATCCTAAAGCAAAGTCTAAGCATGTCAGCTCCCTGGATCTCAGGCAATGGCAAATATATTCCCTACCCCACCACAGAAATGTTTAAAATAATAATAATGTGCATTTTGTTGGACTAGGTATGCAGAGAACAAAAAAGATAATCTCAAGACAATGTATGTCCCTGATCTGGATGCTTCCCCAAAGTGATCTCTTGTTCTCCGCTGTAAGAACAAACTGAAGTCATTTTCCATTCAACAATAATTGAGGAGGCTTGGCTCATTTGAAGTTTAATCCATGAGAATCATCCAGCCCCATTGTGCCGGCATTGTTGTTTGTCCTCACAGTGACCTCACATGGTTCCAATTCTCCATCTCAGTATCAATGCAACTCTGTCCAGAGGGGATGGAAACTCCCTAACCTATCTTCAGGAAGCCAGCAAGATTAAATAAAAGATGCAAGATTTATTTACAGAGCCATGTGGGATTCTGCAGGTTTATATTTCTGCATCGCGTGGTTCAAAAAGGTCTTGCCAAACATCATCTTCTACGACAGCAGTTAGAATGATGTAATTTAAATCATCCGTTTCAGGAAAATATGGCATTGGTCTGAAGCAGGAGGCAGAAGATGGGAAGAGAAACCTTTCCAGGCTAAATCATATATCTGCTTAAATCAGGGCATGCAACTTGGTGAGGGAGTGGGGGAATAAGGTTACATGTGCTTAAATAGTACAGAATATTGGGGGTTGCATTCTTGTACATATGGAAGGGCAGGGCAAAGAATGAAGTTAGTGTTGTGGCCCGCCAGCAGCCAGTGGAGCTGGCAGCAGAGTCGGACTGTAAGGAGGTTGGGAAGGAACATGGGCCAGTCCTGGAGGCTGGGGAAGGCTTGGATGAGGGCTCTGCATCGGAGGCAGACATGAGGCCAAGGCCATCTGGCAATTCTCAGCTGCCTTCGGAGCTAGATAGCAGTGAGGCAGAGGAACAGTGGAAGCCTGTTCCCATGGCGCATGCGCAGAGCTGCCAGAAGAAAAGAACAGCTCAGAAATCAGGGTCGACTTGGGAGTAAAGCCACAGATGGATGGTGAATGACCCTCCCATTGGAAATAAAAGAGGAGCAAAAGGGGAGTGAGCTTTGGCAGGAAACAATTCATTCATTCATTCATTCATTCATTTCAGGAGTGTGAAGATCTGTCCGTGAATCTCAGAGACTCTGTGCCAAGTCTTTCCTTGCACAGCACTGCGTTTGGAAAATATTTACATGGCAGCTTTCCAAGCTAGATAAGGTCTGTGGTCATAACTTCACCTTTGAAGGGCTGTTTACCAGGCCTTTCCTGAATGTGAATGACAGGAATTCACATTTATTTAATCAAAGGGATTATGTCGGGACCAGAAATCTGTTTTGTGCTTTTTGGGGAAGCCCAAGTCAGAACAGTTAGGATTAAAAAAAGCACATTTATTTATTTATTAGACTTATATACCGCTTCATAGGGCTTTCAGCCCTCTCTAAGCGGTTTACAATTTTTTTTTAGCAAATTGAGTCAGCAACTTGCCCCCACAGTCCAGGTCCTCATTTCACCCACCTCGGAAGGATGGAAGGCTGAGTCGACCTTGAGCTGGTGAGATTTGAACCGCTGAACCGCAGATCACAGTCAGCTAAAGTGGCCTGCAGTACTGCACCCTAACCACTGTGCCACCTCAGCTCTTTTTAAATTTAAATTCACTTCCCTTATATTTAATAATGGTCTCCTTTGGTAAACCCTGACATCATATTCAAAGTTTTGTAAGGGCCATTTTCAAAAGTTTGGAGGGATCCCTCGAGCCCTTCATAATACATTACTATAAAACCATTTCTAAGCCATGATCTAGAAATGTGTTTAGCCAAATAAATTTAATGCCAAAAAGCCAGTAAACTAAAAGTCACATTAAGCAGTAGGCTTTAAAAAGTCTCATGCTGCAACATACAGGACCGATTATATTCTCCTTTGAGGTACTTATGATACAACCTAAATCCAACAATCGGTTCACACTACTGGAGTTCCGATGTGGCCCTTGAGTTTAAACTGTATATTAACTGATTCTTCAGGATACATCAACTTTCAGATTTAGATATTTCAAGACTATCACCAGTTGCTTGTTAGAAGACTTTCTCATAATGGCAGAAATTGTTTGCATCTTTGGAGTCCAAGATTTGCATTGGCAGCAAATCAGTAACTGATTGATTAACTAATGGAAATCGATGACCTCTCAGAATAAACTGAAAACTTATAGGAAGACAAAAGACTTTGAAGCACAAAACCCTCTAGAATAGTTCAGCAACTCTAAACATTTAATTTCCCTCTTTAAAAAAGAAGGGGGATCTTTAGCAACCTAAAGTGTTGCATTATCACCAGCTACAGTTTATGTTATATATGGACAGTCAGAATTCTTGCCATTTTTACTAAAGGTAAAGATAGCACATATGTGCTACTCATTCCTGACTCTAAGGGGCGGTGCTTATCTCCATTTCAAAGCTGAAGAGCCAGCGCTGTCTGAAGAAGTCATGTCGCTGGAATGACTAAACACTGAAGGTGCACAGAACGCACAGTGCAAGCATGTAAAAATGCAATCTTCCCACCAAAGGTGGTCCCTATTTTTCTATTTGCATTTTTACATGCTTTCAAACTGCTAGGTTGGCAAAAGCTGGGGACAAGTAACGGGAGTTCACTCCGCTTCATGGCACTAGGGATATGAACTGCCGAACTGCCAACCTTTCTGATCGACAAGTTCAGCGTCTTAGCCACTGAGCCACCGCATCCCTCTGAAAAGCTGCAAGTATGTGATATTTTATTAAATTCCCTGTTAAATGTTAATTAAAGCTTTCAGCAAGGGTTCCACCACAAATCCGCGGTACACTAAAGCGCGCTCGACGAAAGCGCGTACGTGACGTCATCACAGTGCGACGAAAACGGCACGCTGTGAGCAGTAAATTTAAAATTAATGCAAAAACCTTACCCTAACCCCCCAAACCTAACCCTAAACCTAACCCTAAGCCTAACCCTTAACCTAACCCTAAACCTAACCCTAAACCTAACCCTTAACCTAACGCTAAACCTAACGCTAACCCTTAACCTAACCCTAAACCTAACCCTAACACTTAACGTAATCCTAAACCTAACCCTAACCCTTAACCTAACCCTAAACCTAACCCTTACCTTTATGTGAATCGGCTTGCTTTAATTTAATTTTAATTTTAATTTAATTTATTTTTAATTTTATTTGTCGCGCTGCTGATGACGTCACGTACGCGCTTTGATCGGGCGCGCTTTAGTGGACCGCGGTTTTGATGGGTCACGTTCAGCAAGAGCCCATATTCACGGATGAATTCTTGCCTTATATTACTTTCACTACAGTTTTTGTTTCCCAGTGGACCACAGGATTGGACCACAGATAGTTGTTCATGGTGTTGTGTGCATTCTTAAAAGTTGTTGCTGAATACTTGCAGTATCACATGTTTCTATGATTCCCAAGGTAATTGGGAATTACACAGCCTACCAAATAGCAATAGAAATAGCAATTATACTTATATGCTGCTTCATAGTGCTTTACAACCTTCTCTAAGCGGTTTACAGAGTCAGCATATTGCCCCCAACAATCTGGGTCCTCATTTTACTGACCTGGGAAGGATGGAAGGCTGAGTCAACCTTGAGGTGTTCAGGATCAAACTGCTAGCAGTTAGCAGAGGTAGCCTGCAATACTGCATTCTAACCACTGCGCCACCATAGTGATTTGATAATTGTAGTTCTCAACATATGATCCCAAAGGGGGGCAGAATTTCCACTGCTTAGCAAGGCAATTGCTAAGTCATGCCTGAGTTTACAACAAGACTGAACTACTGTAACACACTCTACATGGGGCTGCCCCTGAAGAGTGTTCGAAGACTGCAGCTGGTCCAGAATGCAGCCGCGCAAGCGATAATGGGTGTACCTAGGTACACCCGTGTTACACCTATCCTCCGCGAGCTGCACTGGCTCCCCATTGGTCTCCAGACACACTTCAAGGTGCTAGTCGTTACTTTTAAAGCCCTACATGGTTTAGGACCTGGCTACCTGAGAGACTGCCTCCTGCCATTTATCTCCCAAAGACCGATAAGATCGCACAGATTGGGCCTCCTCCGGGTGCCATTGGCCAGTCAATGTCGGTTGGCAGCTCCCCGGGGGAGGGCCTTCTCTGTTGCTGCCCCGGCCCTATGGAATGATCTCCCCGTAGAGATCTGGACCCTTAGTACTCTTCCAGCCTTCCGTAAAGCTACGAAGACCTGGCTGTTCCGGCAGGCCTGGGGCTGTTGATTATTATCCAGCCCCACTCTAAACAGTTTGCATGATGTGTAGGTTTAAAAAATTGTATGTTTATTTTTAAATTTATATGTCCCCTTGTCTTCTCTGTAAGCCGCCCAAAGTCCCTAGGGAGTGGGCAGCATACAAATGACAATAAACCTTAAACCTGTGGCACATGGAGCCCTCTCTGCGGGCATGCGAACAGTCGCCCAGCTCAGCTCTGCAGTCCATTTTTGGTCTCAGGAGGCTTCAGGGAGGTTTGCTAGGACCAAAACGGGCCATGGGGGAGCGTGGGGTATGTCACCTGTAAATTTGCATGGAGATGGGGCCCATGGAGTGTGTCGTACATGCATTGTGTTGAGTGTGGGCGTGCGCATGCACACTGTTCTGTGCGCATGCTTTCGACAAGCAAGGAAAAAAGGTTAGCCATCACTGGCTAAGCCTGTCCGTCAGCCCTCAGATAGAGAGCCAACAGCCCCCAGGTCTGGAGGTGGTTGGTGACGAAGAAGAGGAACAGCTGAGTTCAGTGCCTGATGCGCGGCGGCGCAGAAGACAGAGGAGAGGAGAGTGGTGGAAAGCCGTGGGCCGATCCTGGGAAAGGAAGAGTCACCGCTGCTAGCGAGGCCCCCTCCCTAGCTCTGTGGATAAAAGGCAGGGGGCAGTGATGAATAGGTGAAGCAGATTACTATTGATCCTCTGGTTGGATGGACTTATTAGTCTGTAAAACATTTTGCCCGGATTGCCGGCATTCCTAGTAAAGGAATCTTTTGAGCTCACATCAGAGGGTTTGCTGTGTTTGGGGAGCTGTATATGTTCAGAGTCAGGTTGTGTAATTTTTAAAATGTTTGTGTGATTTTATATAGGTTCATTTCTTTAATGAAGAAATTACACTTTGGAATCTCTCTTGACTGAACAATTCACTCCATTAGGCATTTACTTTATTAATTACCCCATTAGAGAGCCGAGGTGGCACAGTGGGTAGAGTGCAGTACTGCAGGATACTTCAGCTGACTGTTATCTGCAGTTCGGCGGTTCAAATCTCACCGGCTCAGGGTTGACTCAGCCTTCCATCCTTCCAAGGTGGGTAAAATGAGCACCCAGATTGTTGGGAGCAATATGCTGACTCTGTAAACCGCTTAGAGAGGGCTGAAAGCCCTATGAAGCGGTATATAAGTCTAACTGCTATTGCTATTAATTTCACGATGAGTAAACAAAGCAAAGGTGGGTTCCTACCTATTTGGTCTGGTTCGGCCGAATAGGTAATAACTCCGGCGGACACATGACCGTACCAGTTCTATGATCAGGGGCGCCATCTTGATTTTGTGCTCTGCACATGCGCAGAACAATCTTCATTTTAAAAATGTAACTTTTTTGTTTTTTTTTAATGTTGTGCGCATGCACAGATCATTTTAAATGAAAATGTGTGCGCACACATTTTTTTTTACTATTGAACCGACAGTAATGGCAGCCGGAACCCACCCCTGAAACAAAGCACATGTTTAAATCTTCTGTGGAAGAATATGTGACTTAAAGCGGTTTAATTTTAATGAATTTTATCCACTTGGGAGGTTTAAAACGCTGGTAGCCAAATCAACATCATTTGCAGTCATTTTCACAAATTTGGAACTTTATCTCCAAAAATAAATAAATAAAAGGAGAAACGTTAAAGACGAAAATTCAAAGACAAGCTCTGTACTTCCTGTCTTTTTTATTTTTTTCCCCTAACATGTAAATCGTCTTACAAAGAGGATTAACTACCAGAATTGAGGAACTGGACTTCAAACATTCAACCCTGTTCTCTATTCACAGCCAGGCAAGGCTAGGTGTCCAGAATCCTAATGCTGTTTTGGGGAGTTTGAGTTCATCTGATCTGCATACTAAGCACAAATGGTGATTGTTTTAAAACTTTACTTCAATGGTGACTGTAAGAATAGAGCATTTTATTGCTAATTGAACTTTGAACAGCTAAAAGGGAATCTGAGAGCCAGGGGAGGGCTTGCATTTTTTTGAAATATAGTTTCGGCAAAAGAATTTTGTTCCGGTGGATTTGTGCAACTGTATTTACCAACAAAATTGGGAAGTTATGAAATTCTTCTACAGTGAGCTGGCAGCCTTAACCTACTTTATTTGAGAATCTACTGTATGTGTTAAACCATTGTTCTATCATGCTTTTTATAACGGAACCCATTTAAATGTATGTGTCAATTTGGATTTGTTACTAAGCAGATGATTAGAACTGAATCACTTAAACTTTTTTTAAAAAAAGTTTTCTACTATTCTAAACACATCACAAATTTCATCTTTTTGCAGTGTTAACAGCGATTACTATTAATAATATTACAAATATTATGTCTCTCTAGCATATATAGAAGAGAAAGATTTAACCTAAAATCTGAAAAAGTTTCATTCTTAAATCAAGGTATCAGTCAACAGTTTTCTGCACACTGCTCAATGTAAGCCTGACTAAGCACAGCATGACTTATTTCTGAATATCGTTGCAGGTGCATTATGTAATGTTGGTCATTATACAATATCAAACTTCAGCGCAATACAAGTAGATTCTTTTCATTTAAGCGGTCTTTACAAGACTCCTTTCAAACTGTGCTGTGATTTTGAGACACTGACATAAGGAAGAGATATAATCAAAAATTCTACTGGCATTTTCATATTCAGATTCACAGTTGTGAATTGTGCTAGCGCAAAATATTAATGTGTCAGTGTTTATAGACTGCAAAACCCAAGAGGCACATCCAATGATCAGGTAGCACACAGTAACCACTTATTCACTCTTATTATCAACCTTCAGAAATCTGACACTGTCATGTGCCATAGCCCTGGCACTGCCACTGAATGGCACACAGTAGTGCTATTGTTGTTATCGCAGCCTGGAATCCATCACATTACAGCCACAGCTCTTCTGTATTTAAAGCTCATTGTGTGCAAACACAAATAGATATAAATATGCAGGATGGAAATGCCCAGATTCATCTAGGTGGACTAAAACAGCCCATTTAACAGTTTCTGTAAACATTCGATCTCTCTGACCATGAGTGATCATATTATATAATCTTATAATATGACCTTTGCAATATGTTATAAGCAACTGCATTCTCTTCACTGGTGATGATGTAAAACTATTCGACACCACCAACAATGCTGCAACCCTTCAAAAATACCTTGACTATGTGTCAGAATGGTCCAACAATTGGCAACTTCAAATCTCAACCAACAATCTCAACTGTCTTAAACATTGACAAAAAAAAAAAAAAAAGCAAAAAGCAAAAAGCAAAATACAAACTGGGTGGATTTGACTTCATAGATGACCCCCCACTCTGTCAAGGACCTTGGAGTACTCATCTCTACTGATCTAAGTGCCAGAGCCCACTGTAACAACATTGTCAAAAAGGCATTGAGAGTTCTTAACCTAATCTTGCGTAGCTTCTTCTCTGGTAATATTGTACTGCTAACCAGAGCATACAAAAATTTGCTAGATCAATTCTCGAATACAGCTCATCTGTCGGGAACCTGCACTGCATATCGGACATTAATATAATTGAGCAAGTCCAGAGATATTTCACGAGAAGAGTCCTCCACTCCTCTGCTCGCAACAGAATACCACCAGGCTTGAAATGTTGGGCT
Source organism: Thamnophis elegans (assembly GCF_009769535.1). Taxonomy (NCBI): domain Eukaryota; kingdom Metazoa; phylum Chordata; class Lepidosauria; order Squamata; family Natricidae; genus Thamnophis; species Thamnophis elegans. The sequence goes on along the minus strand of NC_045543.1, from coordinate 129,380,717 downwards.
TAGACAACTCAGAACTACGCCGTCTAAGTGTAGTACATAAAATTATCTGCTACAATGTCCTACCTGCAATGACTACTTCAGCTTCAACCACAACAATACACGAGCACACAACGGATACAAACTTAAGGTAAACCACTCCAAACTTGATTGCAGAAAATATGACTTCAGCAACAGAGTGGTCAATGCCTGGAATGCACTACCTGAGTCTGTGGTTTCTTCCCCAAAATCCCAAAACTTTAACCTTAGACTGTCTATTGTTGACCTCACCCCATTCCTAAGAGATCTTTAAGGGGCATGCATAAGGGCACCAATGTGCCTAGTGTCCATGTCCTAATGTCCCCATTTATTCGTTTCCATTTCATGTATTCATAGCCATGTTTATACTTATATCTGTTATCTTATACAAGCTTGAAAAATAATAAATAAAATAAAATAATATAAAATAAAATAAATAAAATAAATAAAATAAATAAAATAAATAAAATAAATAAAATAAATAAAATAAATAAAATAAATAAAATAAATAAAATAAATAAAATAATAAATAAAATAAATAAAATCATAAATAAAATCATAAATAAAATAAATAAATAAATAAATAAATAAAATAAAATAAATAAAATAAATAAAATAAATAAAATAAATAAAATAAATAAAATAAATAAAATAAATAAAATAAATAAAATAAATAAATAAATAAAATATAAAATAAATAAAATAAATAAAATGAATGAATAAAATGAATAAAATGAATAAAATGAATAAATAAAATAAATAAAATAATAAATAAAATAAAATAAAATAATAATAAAATAAAATAAAATAAATAAAATAAATAAATACATAAAATAAAATAAAATAGATGAGGATAGCTTTGGTTCATTTTGATTCAGAGACTTGCCAGATCACCTTCAGGAATATGAACCATTTATGCAGCAGAGTGTAAAGCACCTGGACTGTTCTCATTGTTCATAGACAAAATGAATGCAACTTTCATTCAAAGGTATTCCTCAAAGTACGATTATCATTGAACCCATAATTACGGTCGTAAATCGTGGTGGAACAACTGGGTAACTAACTTACCATATTTTCCTGAAAATATGACCTGTCCTGAAACTAAAGCCTTGCCACATTTTTCACGTGGGCAAAAATGTAAGCCCACCCCCAAAAATAAACCCTCAGGACAACCTCCCCTCTGGCCAGGCAGAGCACCGCTCACCGACATAGCAGTATCCTAAAGGTGCCTAGCCGCAGGAGCCGGGGGGGGGGAGAAAGGCGCTCACATTGCTTGGCGCTTTCAAGATACTGCTAGGTTGGGGAGTGGCGTTCTGTCTGGCCGGAGGGGGGTTACCAGGTGGCTGCTCCCTTGCGAACTGGCTCCCGAAGAGCCGGGCACAGCCTCAGGGGCGAAGCAGCCATGAGGTGACCACGCTCACGAGCAACCGCCCGGCAAACCCCCTCTCCAGCCGGGCAGAGCTCCATGCACTGACCTAGGGGGTATCCCTAAGTCGCCAATCCACGTGGCACTCTGCCCGCTCCCCAGCTCCCGCGGCTTGGCACATTAGGGATACCCCCTAGGTCAGTGCATGGAGCTCTGCCCAGCTGGAGAAGAGGGTTGCATGAGCGCCTGTTCCATCCCCAGCAGCCATGCCTCCTAGCCTCAACATGTCTGGGCCCAGCTCTCCCTGCAGCAGCTGCCGCCGCGCTCCAAGCATAACGTCTTCTCCGGTTCCCAACTCCGAAACTCAGCTGCTGAGTCTTCCAGCAGCGGCCGCTCTAGGAGTGCGCTCTATGGTTTTGGGCTGGTTGTTGGACCTCTCTGTAAGAGAGTCTTCCAGACAGAGAGTCTTCGGGAGCCAGTTTGCAAGGGAGCAGCCTCCTGGCAATCCCAAAACAATAAGCCCTTCCCTATAATAAGCCCAAGGCCATATTTTGTAAGTAAAAAAAAAAAAGACTCTGTCATATTTTTGGGGAAACACGGTATCAACTGCAGTGATTCACTTAACAACTGTGGCAAGAAAGGTTGTAAAATGCAGGAAAACTCACTTAACAAAAGTCTCACTTAACAACAGAAATTTGGGGCTTAATTATGGAGGACTACCTGTATTTAGAGCAGAGGTGATATTCAACAGGTTCTGACCAGATCTGGAGAACTGGTAGTGGAAATTTTCAGTAGTAAATACCACCTCTGGCTGGGCCTGCCCCCATCTATTCTCTGCCTCCTGAATCCCAGTTGATCAGGAGGTAATGGGGATTTTGCAATAACTTTCCCCTGGAGTAGGGTGGGAATGGAGATTTTACAGTATTCTTCCCCTGACCTGCCCACCAAGCCACGCCCAAAGAACCAGTAGTAAATTTTTTTGAATCCCACCGCTGAGTTGGAGATGGTCCAGACAGACTCGGTAAGAAATTTATTTTACAAGCCATGATGTGGAAAGATGGTACTTTTTTGATAATGTCAACGTCGTTCCATGGCAAACTGGCTCTAAAATTATTTTTTCATAATTGTACCTGTAATAAAATTGATATGCAGTAAAGCAAGAAAAAAACTTGTTGCCTAAGAAAATGATTTTCAGGTAAATACTGCATTGTTTAAAGCTCCAAAGAGACATACGGTATGCCCTCACAAAAGTTTCTTCTATTTCTCCCAGGCTTGCCAGATATAATCCTTTACTCCAATTTATCAGCCACTCACATCACATGCCCAATTTGTTAGCAGGAATCTTCTACTTGGTCCAGAAGGGATTAATTGGTTTTCTTGAAGCTCATGCTACGTAACCATCTCTAGATTATAATTCAAATATGCACACCTTCTTTCCATTGCTTTTTCTGTGTCCAGTTTCCCAATCATATATTAACATTGGAAAGGCCGTTGTTTTAAAAGAACTGCTGTTTATTTTCATCCAGATGTTTTTCTCCTTCATGACATTGTCTAAATCTTTGCCATTGTGTTTCTTCCTAGGATAAATCTCTTATTTACTTCTGCATCCCATTATTTATTCTGGAGATCCAGAAAACAAAACTACATTGCGTCTTCATGCCTTGAAGATTAGCTATCCGTTCTGTAAATATGCAGGCTGACATTATCAAAATTTAAGATAAAGGATGTTTTGTTTTCTATTTTTCATTTTCATACTGAACTTTTCTAAACCTTAGTTACGGTTAGCTATCAAAAGCTGCATTTTGTGTACCTCAAATTGTGATTGTTTCAACTTACAAATTTGGTTCCAGCTATTAACTCTTATAAACCAGTTTTAATATATTTGTCATGTGAGTTAATATGATAATTCAGGTAGTCCTTGACTTACAACAGTTCATACAGTGACCGTTCAAAGTTACAACAGCATTGAAAAAAGTGACATGACTTTTTTCACACTTATAACCGTTGCAGCACCCCTACGGGATCAAAATTCAGATGCTAGGCAACTGACTCATATTTATGATGATCACCTGGGATCCTGGGATCATTTGATCACCTTTTGTAATCTTCTGGGAAAGCAAAGTCAATGGAGAAGTCAGATCCACTTAACAACCTAGGTGCTAACTTTACAACTGCAGTGTGTCAGGCCTGCAATTATATTCCTTTTAGAATTTTGGCCTGCCACACTTTCTCTTATTTCATTATGCTGTTTCATTAGTATAGTCAATGGGAGGGGGGAATAGAAGGAGTAGGATTGTGGAATGTATTGTTTTCATTCTTTACTAGAAGCCAAGGTCATCCTTTGTCTCCGTACTTTGACACCTGACCGGAAGCAGCTGGGTGTGGATGCCAGCGTGGAAGAAGAAGATTGGACCATGTGATGGATTGTGGGTGTGGGGACAAGATCATGAACTTTTAACTGGGTGGAATTCTGATGTCATTTCCAGTATTGGGATTTCATAGCATAATGCCAACATTATGGATTGGCATTATTAAATTGGAACTTTAAGGATAGTTTTGCCTTGGTCTCTGATTTAATTCTGCATGATATTTGGAACGCTGACACAGTGATTCACTTAAGCATTGTGGCAAGAAAAGTAGTAAAATGGGGCAAAACTCATTTAACAAATGTCTCACTTAACAACAGAAATGTTGGGTTTGATTGTGATTGTACATCAAGGACTACCTGTATATATCTTATTCCCCTCCTGTTCGTTTGCCATTTGTTTCTCCATACACAACTCTATTTTTCAGCAAAATTTGGCTCCCATGAAGAATTTGCAGTGGTTCTGTAATTTGCTCATTCCATCATATCTCTTTGCTTAAGTAGATAGCAGTTTTCCTATTCTTAGTGTACAGTTTTATTTAACGTTTGTTGACACAGGGCTGTTATCATGTTAGTAAATTGTTGTTTTAAACAGCTCAGTGCACATTTCATTGGACCAGGTGCTTTCTTCGTCATATGTTCAATTTTCCTTAATACATTTAGTAGAATCGGTTCCAGGGGTGGGATTCAGCTGGTTCAGACCAGTTCGGGCGAACTGGTTGTTAAAATTCTGCCCAGATCGGAACGTCCCAGAAATGGCCCAGAAAATGGCCTGAAAACAGCCAAAAAACAGGCTGAAAAATGAAGGAAGGAAGGAGATGGGAATAAGGAGAAGGAAGGAGGGAAAGAAAGAAAGAAAGAAAGAAAGAAAGAAAGAAAGAAAGAAAGAAAGAAGGAAGGAAGGAAGGAAGGAAGGAAGGAGATGGGAATAAAGAGAAGGAAGGAGGGAGGGAGGGAGGGAAGGAAGGGGTTAATCCAGCTTTAGCTTAGTCTCTTTCAAAATTGCCTACCCAGAAGTATTGTCAATCCTTCTCCTTCTGCTATTTATTATTTTTGGGGTGCAAATGGGTTTTAATTGTAAATTGCTTCTGCGGAGTCAATGGGATTTATTGCCTCTGCCATCTCAGGTGTGAAATGTTGACTGTTACGACACAACTTATTGCTTTTTAATAAGCTCAGCCTCCAATGTCTTACTTTCCTTGGTGATGGGAGCAGAATGCTTTGCTGGTCTCTCTCCATCCTTTCACGGGGAGGGGAATTTGCACTAGGAAACTGAGGGTTGGTTAACCCTTTATTTCTGGAGGTGTTGCATATAAGCCCAAGGCCTGGGAAAATGGAGAGTGGCTGAAAGACGGGGCCGGGTGTAATGAGTGATGTCGAATTGGCCATGCCTACCCAGTCACATGCCCACTCATCCATGTCTACCCAGCTAGTCATTAGGGCAGAGAAGTGGATGTTAAATTGTTTGAATTCTACCACTGATTGGTTCCAAAAGATACAATTTTCGTTCTGTCACTTTATATCTCTATTTGACCAAACTTTCACTCACTTCATTTGCCTTCAATCTCTTTTGCAATTACTGTTATTACTACGATAGTAGTAAACGGGGTTTTCCCAAACTTTTCATTTTTGTGTTTAATTCTTTTATATGTTTACTTCCTCCCTGTATCTATTTAATTCTTTCTTATTTGATATTGAAAATGTTCATTCATTTATTAAAATCCTCATTCATTCATCCCATGTCTCTCTTGGGCTACCATGATATCCAACAAAGTTTTTCCTTTTTCCTGTTTTGATTTTCACATTGCCTCTTTCCCATAGTTCCCTGGGTTCTATTTTACATAATGTATACATATTGAATTTGTTCCTTACTTGCTGATCTTATCTTCGGAGCTTATGTCTTTCACATCCAGCAAAGGAGATCCTATTACTCATGAATTCTTGTTCCCACCAGGATCACTCCCCAAGCCCCTGGGGTTATTAAACCCTCCCACTATATCAGAAAGGTCACCCCACCTAGAAGATGCCAGAAGGAACCAGCAATGATAAGGATGGGATGGGATGGGATCTCTATTGATAGTCATCTGTTCTTGGAAAGAAAAAAAATAAGTTCTTGTTCTAGAACATCTGGAGGCTAAAACTTATGAAGAATGGTTGTAGGAACTAGGTGTAATGAAAAGAAGGACTAGGGGAGACATGATAGCAGTGTTCCAATATCTCAGGGGTTGCCACAAAGAAGAGGGAGTCAAGCTATTCTCTAAAGCACCTGAGGATAGGACAAGAAGCAATGGGTGGAAACTAATCAAGGAGAGAAGCAACTTAGAACTGAGGAGACATTTCCTGACAGTTAGAATTAATCAGTGGGACAACTTGCCTCCAGAAGTTGTGAATGCTCCAACACTGGAAGTCTTTAAGAAGATGTAGGATGACCATTTGTCTGAAATGGTATAGGATTTCCTGCCTTCACAGGAGGTTGGACTAGAAGACCTCCAAGGTCCCTTCCAACTCTTATTTTGTTATTCTATTCTGTTATCATGTGCCAAGCAAAGTATAATATAGCCTTATCACCTAAAAAGTTGTCTTTAAGTGACATTGGTAGTATACATATCTAATAAGTAAATACATAAAAGGGCATGGTATAACTGAGGATCTTTTTGTCTTCTAAGGATCGTATACTTGCATTTTGTAGTATCTGCTGAAGTTCCAGAACCTCTAGGAATTAGCGGTCTTCTTGGCCATCATCCATTACCTTCTAGAATAAACAGATGCCAGATGAGATAGCAAACTTACTCCGGATCAACCTTGAGTCAAATCAGGCTGCATTATGAAGCAAAGATAGGCATTCAGCTAATACAGCCAACAGCCTGAGGAAATGAATGAAAAAGCGTCAAGAAATGAAGACAAAAGGAAACCTGTCATGATGAATAACATAGTTGTGCTACAAGATGTCTGTTATGACACGCATAGGCAAATGGGTGGGACAATTAAAAAAAAAGTGTTGTAAAGCAGTGCCTGTTCTGGTCTATAAAGGAAGCAGCACAGTTCACCGTCTGTTTATTAATAAAGGGAGATAAGGTGAAGGTTAGATTTAATCTCAGAATTTTAGCAAATGGAATCATTGTTTACTAATAATTTTGAATATAAGAATTGCTCCATTAACAAAAACACTGATTGGAATTTATGCCTTCAGGTGCAGTGATATGGATACATGATGATGTAGAATTCCAAAAGAAATCTTGTTCATCTGACATCCCCTCAAGAGATTAAACCAAGTGGACATTCAACTTTCTTTGCTAGTTAAGGGAACCATGCTTATACTTTCATTGAAAATGTGTTTGAACAGCCAAGTAATACAAAGTCACATCAACAACAAGTGGAAGAAGGGATCAGACTGGGATGATGGCAATGCCTTTTAATGACTTCTTCAGCTTCAATCACAACAATACATGAGCAGACAATAGATACAAACTCAAGGTAAACCACTCCAATCTCAATTGCAGAAAATACAACTTCGACAACAGAGTGTTCAACGCCTGGAATGCTTTATCTGACACGGTTATTACATCCTCAAACCCTCACAGTTTCAATCTCAAACTGTCTACCATGGACCTCACCCCATTCCTAAGAGGTCCATAAAGGGGGCGTGCATAAGCGCACCAGTGTGCCTACCATCCCTGTCTTACTGTCTCCATTTATCTGTATTTACTTCCTTTGTTCATGTTCATACCTGTACTTGTTATCTTGTACATGTTTGACAAACAAACAAACAATAAATAAATAAATAAATGTCTCTGTTTTTCAGAGTCTAAAAGAATTCCAACAATCCTAAAATAATCCAAAATATAACTGTTTATTATTATTGACAGTTAATATCTTGTTAACCCAGGTACAAGTTAGGAAAAAAATTATGTCTAAGGTTATTCCAGAAGAGAAAATACCTGGAATGAGTCACAATAATTTGAACTCATCAAGAAGTGGTTTTTGTTTGACTGATCTTTTGAATTGCTTCCATATCTGATAACCCCTTAGGATTTGAGTCTCTCCTTTCCCAATTCCCTGGCGTTTGTTGAGGGTATCAAAACCACACGGATAAATAGTGCATCTCGTCATAGGATCTTCTCATATGTTGCTATATAAACTAAGAAGCTAGCTATGCTTGATGGATGGCAGTAATGCTGAATCACATCTACATAATAGATTTTTAAAAATCTATTATGCTAGGTGGAAACCATTATTCATTGAGAAAATAATCCTAATAAAATGCAGTCTCACAACTTTGGATTTAAACATGTCAGAATTCTTAAACATTTTAATGAAAAGTAGACTCTTCCTTTGTATTTGGTTGACATCCAACACTCTCACAGCCTGAAAAGGCTTCTCAGAAGTATTCTTTTATCTGTCTTTTTTGGATGGAGTGGCATGATTCTTTTAAAAAAAAATCTTTTGCTCTTCACTAATGACAGGAATTGCCCATAGGGCAATTCTTTCAGCAAACAGGAGGCTTCAATCACAAAAGTAATTTGTTTACAATTGCTATGGCAACAATGGGACCATGGTAACTATTAATATTCTCTCACTCTTACACATAGAACCACCCCCACCCCCCGGGCAATCCTCTCTGTGCCTTTTCTTACAGCTTGTTCAGAGGAAAATTAAATATTCAGATTTCCACTTCCAGAAATGTGGAGTTGTGTTTCCTTATATATATTTTTTGCTCAGAGTACAGCTTTCGTTTTATAAATCTGTTTGTATAACCTTTCAAATATTTGAACTATGTCTAAGTATATACATTATATGACAAACAAACGAGTTTGCTTCTCTTCTGAAATTTCATAATGCTGGCTTCGGCACTTGTGTGCACCAGCTCCAAGTAGCCTAGTTGTTCTGGCTTCCTGTTGAGAGGCATAATTCTGCCGCCAAAAGTAGAAGAGACTTTGGGCTGCCCAGAAAGGGAGACAGGCTTAAGGACAGGGTCCAGCTGCTAAGACAAACACTCTGTCCCCCCAAAGAAGCCAAGGTAAAGCTGTCCTTGGAGAAGAGGGAAGATGAAACCAGACAGAAGAAGACTGAGTAATTGTAGGAGACGACCAGGCTGAGCCCAAGGGAGGAGTCAAATGTGTCATAAATCACGAGTCCCTGCAGCGCCCGCAAGAGTTCTAAGTTCAGCCACCTTGAATTCTTTCCTTAACTCCCATGCATTTCCCTTAACAGTCTCTTGGCCAGATTCTTGTGGAGAGCTAAGCTTGCAATAAATCTTTATACTCATTTGAACTGCCTGATTTTCCCCGGCGCTTGACAGCTTCTTCATCTTGAAGACTGACTTTTGTTCATGGGCCATCTTGGTCTGAAGACTGGTGTATCTCATGCACGAGGAAATTGTATCTTCCCATATTGCTGTGAACAACGGATTTGCAAAGATGCAGATTTGGTAGCCATTCTCGATCTGCTGGTCTCGGGGTTATAAGGCCGTATCACCCAGCATCCCCAGTCAGTGTTTGGTAGGTCGATTCTGAGCAAGTCTGAATTTATTCTAATCAGAAGATTAATTGAGGAGGCAGTCTGTACATCTTTATGTTAGCAAGCCATCAACCTGCTTGGATCTCATGGCCCTGGATAGCTGCTTCACTCAGATTCCCAGTTTCAACACAGTCGGCAGGCTCATTAAACATTGAGTGCACCCTGAGTCTATTAGGACGTTGAATCTCCCCTGAACTCCCAACTTGGAGACTACAGTCCTCATGGGAATAGTGAAGGGGCAGATGGGCTCACACACCATTGGGTCGCTAATAGCAGGGACTCCTGTTACCCACCTGACCAAGCCAGTGAGGCTAGAAATGGGCCAGCATTGGGGGATGAGTCATTTTGAAAGCTGACAGTAAGTTTAATTGACCTTCAGAGGAAAAATATGTAAAAGGAGAGACACAAGATCTCAAGAATTCGATCCTCAGCATTCTCAGCATCTATTTCAGAATGCTATAGAGAACATTCAGATGAAAATGCCATTCCGCAACAGGCTTTGATTCAACCTGACAAAAATGTATGCTTACTCAAACATAGAATGCTATTTGTTTACATAGAAAAAAATGCCACTGCAAGTAAAGAGAAAACATTCTATGAGCCATATTTTCTATATTTTCCCACTCCCTGCCTTGTTTTTCTCTAGGAAGTAGATTGTTTCAATTACCATAGGTCAATTAATTTTATCCTGCACTGTCAGTGGCATAGTAAGCAAACTGCATGATGCCAAAATGACAATGAGTATGTAATTATATCATCCCACAAATGTTTTTTTTTAGTTATTTTTTTTCTGTATTCAAAAGTTTTATTTCTTTTAAAAAACACAAATATTTCAACATTCCTCAATCAGTAAAACATCGAAGTACAATTTTTTTGTATGCCCCTCCCTCCCTCCACCCCCCAGCCCCCTCCTCCTTCCCCCCCCCGACTTCCCAGAACCCGTACACGGTATGGATTTTTAACAAACACAGTCTAAAATCTATTGAGAAAAAAGAAACAAAGAAATTAATGACATTCTGCATTGACCTTAGCTTCTTCTTGCTGAGCTACCTTTAAACAATTTAAATCATTTCTGATCTTAAGCATAGGCTAACTGGAATTTCTTGGTCCTGTATTTATTTTGTATATAGTCAATCCATTTTTTCCAGTCTCGTTTATATCTCTCATTTGAATGATCTTTAAGATATGCCGATATTTTAGCCATCTCGGCTAAATTTGTGACTTTCAATGTCCATTCTTGAGTTGTAGGCAAGTCTTCCTTCTTCCAGTATTGCGCCACCAACAGTCTTGCTGCCGTTATTAAGTGCAGAATCAAATGTTGATGTTATATCTTTGAGCCCTGATGTTTGACACATGTGTGGTATTTGTGTTGTGAGGTTAACAATTGTGGGTTTCTCCCCCCTTCTGTTCCTGGAAATGTCTGTATGTCTTGTGTGCTTTCTCTATATTCATCTACATTGAGCAGTCAAATTGGAGATTAATCAGGAAGGCAATTGCACATCTGATATTTTTGATGGGAAACTTTATGACAAACTATTGTCTAATAAGTCCATAAGATAGGTGTGCATGCTAAGGTAGGAAGATTTTATGAACCTGCATGCAACGATGCCTTAAACTCTCTAATATTAGGAACCATTCAGCAATATAAAAGCAACACAATCTATTTTCAGACTTACAATCTGAACAAAACCATTTTTAAAAATTCTGGGGGGAAAAAATCAGCCAAAAGAATATAAAAAAAACAGGTATTACCTGTAAAACATGACAAACAGGAAGACCTATTTTAAAAATAAATAGTTGTGAAAGGATGAACCTAAATTCCACTCTTCTTAAAAGTTGGCTTTTAAGTTTGCTTTTCCCAGATCCAGATTTAAATCTTATTGGTTTACTTAATAAAAAGGTTACCTGGCGAATCTGATTCCTCCATCTTAGCGTGTTTACTTTGAAGGGATTGATTAATCTGAATGTATTTTCAAGCAAAGATTTCAGTCAAGGATCCCATGGCCATGAGACAGCTACACATTCCTGCAGCTTTGAGGACAGCTCCTTTCAAAAAGTAGCAGTTCTTCCTGTTACTTTCTGGTTCAATGCATCCATATTGTGGATTTTAAAAACATGTGTATATGATTTGGTATTATTGTTTTATACAGTAACACCGAAAGTTCTTTGCCATCTTCAGTAGGAGTTGGTAATAAATAACGGACTGCGCGGAAATGGTTAAATTAACTCTCAAACTGCAAGATAAAGAAGAAAAAGAATACTATACACAGTATGGGACAAATTGTATCAGTAGTTAGATAATAGGAATAACGGATGAAAGTAGAATATTGATACATGTAAATATTAGACTATAGGAATTATAAATGTAAAGAAGAAATTGCAAATGAAAAATGAATTGAAAGTATATAAGATGCTAAACAAAAGATGTCTTAGGAATGGGAAGAATGGATGTTGAATTTGATTTTTATGTTTTGTTTTGTAAAAAGCTTAATAAAAATTACATATTAAAAAAAGAATATCTGTGATTGCATAAAATTGATTAAATTCCTTATGGGTCAGCTAACCATCGGTAAGCCTATTATTAGCACAGGGGCAGCCTTTTGATAGAATGCATACAGTGGTGATTCCTTAACCATTGATCTAAGTGGGAACATTCTAACCCATTTAAAGCAGAATAAGTGTTTCCAAAGACGATGTCAGAGTTTGTAGAAGTTTATACGGGAGTACACATTTTTTATCTTACACAAGATAAACTAAATCAAAACCGGTTATTCCCGAATATTCATTTCTAATTAATTTTCACTCTACTGTTGACTACTATAATAGCTTTCACAGGTTTAATAAGCACAATGGCAACTAAAAATATGCAGGGCCCTCCTTCAAGGACGCCACTGAGATTCTGCAGCTTTCCAGTAAATGAACTGACTAATTTCCAGCTCAGCTGTGGCTCAGGAGGGGATGTGAGAACAGCCCTTTAGTACTTAACAATGAAGCCGCAAAAGTAGGTTATTTCCCATTAGTGGGAATTCTCTTCTCAGCCATCCCCCAATTCCTTCACTCTCTCACATCCATCTTCTTTAGCTTCTCTCACACCCCAAGGTTGGTGATGCCTTGCCAACATTTCATTGCATTTTTTTTTAAAAAAGGAACAAGCCATTGTTTTTCTTATTTTAAAAGTAAACACAGCAAAGCCATAATGAGGTTGAAGGGTTGCAAGCTGAATTTTACACTCTCTGTGAGACACCAACGGTGAGGACATCTGCAGGCAGTGTGAAAAAGGTGTTTCTGATAGTCCAGAAGCTGGAAATGGGGAGGAAGTGCTACAAAGCCCAAATATGGCTGGAAGTAAATTGCACTGAACTCAGAGGAGTCATGCATAGAATTGCATTGTACTGTAAAGACCAAGATGGCAGGAACAGGCAGCACTCCGGAAGAAAGGCTTAAAATACAGAAGGATCTTGACAGACTTGAGCATTGGGCCCCGTCTAACAAAATGAAATTCAATGGGGGGGGGAGCAAGGTTGTACAGTTAGGCAAGAAAAACCAAATGAATAGGGATAGTATAGGTTAGTGTTGGCGAACCTTTTTGGCACCGAGTGTGCGCCGGAAACCAGAAGAGCAGCAGCCCTGGGTGCATGTGCGTGCTGGCTGCTCTTCCAGTTTCCAGCATGCACATGCGCACTGGCCACCTGGTCTTCTAGTTTCTGGTGTGCATGCATGTACAAAGAGCAGCCGGTCCATGCACATGCGCACACTGGAAACTGGAAGATCATCTTCCCGGCGGGAACATGCACACCGGGTGACTGCACTTCCACTTTCTGGTGCTCCCACATGCATGAAGACTAGTTGGCCAGTGCGCTGGGACCCGGAGGAGCAATGGGCAACAGCTTGCATGCCCAGAGAGATGGCTCTATGTGCGATTTCTGGCACATGTGCCATAGGATTGTCGTCCTGGCTATAGGTGGTACCTGGCTTAATAGTAGTAATTCTGAGATAGATCTTAGAGTCCTAGAGGACAATCACTTAAATATGAGCCAGCAGTGTGCTGCAGCTGCCAAACAAAACCTGTCCTAGGCTGCATTAATAGAGGGACAGAATCAAGATGATGTGAAGTGCTAATACCGCTCTATAAGCATTATAGATCCTTGGTAAGGCCACACTTGGAATACTGCATCCAGTTTTGGTCGCCACGATGTAAAAAAGATGCTAAAACTCTAGAAAGAATGCAGAGAAGAGCAACAAAGATGATTAGGGGACTGGAGGCTAAAACATATGAAGTACAGTTGCAGGAACTGGGTATGTCTTGTTTAATGAAAAAAAGGACTAAGGGAGATATGATAGCAGTGTTCCAATATCTCAGGGGTTGCCACAAAAAAGAGGGGGTCAACTTATTTTCCAATGCACCTGAAGGCAGGTCAAGATGCAATGGATGGAAACTAATCAAGGAGAGATACAACCTAGAACTAAGGAGGAAATTTCCTTGACAGTTAGAACAATTAATCAGTGGAACAACTTGCCTCCAGAAGTTGCAGATGCTCCACAGCTGGAAGTTTTAAAGGAGAGATTGGACAACCATTTGTCTGAAATAGTATAAGGTTTTCTGCCTGAGCAGGGGGTTGGACTAGAAGACCTCCACGATCCCTTTCATAACTCTGTTATTCTATAAAGGTGATGGGAACATCAATTTGCATTTACATCTTCTGTTTATACTCTTCACAGGGTTGATTCACTGGCTTCTGAAAAGACAGGATGGACCCAACCTCATGTAGAGAAGGAAGATCGTACAGAAATGATAATGAGAGTATTTCCAGAGAAGTCGCATCTAATGTGATGCACATATTCACACAATATCAAAAGCCAGTTCTTCAGGTTTTACAGAGGTTCTTTTTGTGAGTCATAAAGTGTATAATGGCTGACATAGGACCCAGGACATACTGACAATACTTAAGTCGGGCATCTTTGCAACAACATGTCTAGACTTAGTGGCTCCATTTCCAAATTCCTAAATTCAGGATTCCTAGATTTCTATCATATGTATGGTTTTCTAAGCCAACTGTAAATTATGTCAGCCACTGGTCCACCTGATAGTATTACACTATAAAGTGATATACTGTAATGTAAAATGTGAGGATATTTTTCTTTGGGGGTTAGCAGATTGTGACATATTGTGAATATGTTTTTGAGAATAATAATAACAACAACATTTGGAGCACAACACGCCAGATATCACGGTTGAAGGCCGAAGTGTACAGTTTATTGATATTGCTACTATACATGGATGACTTAAAAATGTATGCGAAAAGCCCCACTGAACTTAAATAATACTCAGCACAGTTCAACTGTTCAGCAGCGACATCAAAATGAACTTTGGACTTGAAAAATGTGCTATACTATCCATGCAGAGAGAAAAAATGGGGAAAAAACCCAGAAGGAATAGAACTGGACAATGGAAATATAGTGAAGCATTAGCAAAGGATGATGGTTACAAGTACCTAGGTATATTGGAAGCAGATAACATCTTGAGTGGAAAAGTCAAAGAGTCAACGCAAAAGGAATATATCAGGAGGGTCCGCAAAATATTAAAATCAAAGTTGAATGTTGGAAACATAATTAAAGCCATTAATACATGGACAGTTCCAGTGATACGCTACTCAGCTGGAATCATCAACTGGACTCTGGCTGAACTGGAAAACGTGGACCAGAAAACACGCAAACTTTTGAATATGTACCACGCTTTACATCCACGAAGTGACATCAACAGGTTGTACCTGCTAAGAAAAATAGGGGGCAGGGGGCTATTGCAAATCCATCAAACTGTAGAAGAAGAAAAATGAAGTTTGAACGATTATGTGAACCAAAGTACATAAAAATTGCTGCAGGCTGTGAAAACAGAGAACAGAATAAAAACAACAGAAACAAAGGCAGAATATAAGGAAAAATAGCTGGATGACAGATTAAATAGATGGAAAACCAAAGCTTTGCATGGACAGCACTTGAAAAACATTGAAGGAAAATGTGATAACAACTTGACATGGACATGGCTTAAGATGGGAACTATCAAAAAAGAAAAGGAAGTTTTTATACTGGCTGCTCAAGAACAAGCACTACAAACTAATGCCATGAAAGCAAAGATACAAAAATCCACTGACAACCCAAACTGCCGAATTTGCAATAACAAAGTTGAAACTGTTTCACATTTAATATGTGAATGCAGCAAAATCGCACAAACTGATTACAAAGCTAGACATGATCGAGTTGCTAAATTAATCCACTGCTCATTATATAAAAAATATGATTTACCTGTATCCAGAAAGTCACGGGAACATAAAGTGGAAAAAGTTATCGAAAATGAGAAGGTGAGGATCTTGTGGGACTTTTGAATACAAACGGATCGTCATTTGGAGCACAACACACCAGATATCACGGTTGTAGAGGGCCGAAGTGTACAGTTTATTGATATCGCTGTCCCTGGAGATGCCAGAGTCGAAGAAAAAGAACTAGAAAAAATAATGAAATCTTGCGACCTGGCCAGCGAAACTACACGGCTATGGATGAAGCATGTAACAGTGATACACATTGTCATTGGGGCACTTGGCACCATGTCCAAGAATTTTACAAGATACATCAACAAATTGCAGCTTCCTGCAATAACACCAGCGAAACTGCAAAAAACTGGGCTACTCAGAACATATTATATTTTAAGAAGGTACTTGGTTGATACCTAAGACGCTGGCAGCAAACCGAACTGCTTAATTTTTTGATCAACAAGCTCAGCGTTTTACCCACTGAGCCACCACGTCTCCTTCTTTGTTTGCAGACAAGGTAGCAAGTCAAGTATCTCTGAAATGAATGGGTTCTGACTATGGGTAGTCTCTGTTCTTTCCTGCTTGCTCTTTATTGTTTCCTAGCAAATGTGGTGTTTGATATGGAATGTCTCTTTCTCTTTCAACAAGCTCAGCATCTTAGCCACTGAGCCGCCGCGTCCCTTATATATGACATATACACATGCAAATTCAAATATGTCCGATATGTTCATTATTCATTCTGCCTGTAAATTAATGCAGAATATATCCAGCATGCATAACAGAAAAGCCTACAGATGATGTGAAGTGCAATGGCCTATTTACACAGCTGTCCTTCTGCTGAATGAGAATAGAGTTATTTTACTAAAAAGATAAATCATAGTGGAATTTCTCATGCTGTTTTTAAACACCATTGTGCATCCTGTCCAGAGGGATCTCGGTGGGAACGAATTCATGAAGATTTGCAAAGGGGCGGGGGGAGCCATTTCATTGTCCCATGGTAAGTGTGCCAGGATGAGCAAACAGCTTTAAGAACTGCAGTATTTTGAAAAAGGTATTAGGTGTAACAACATCCAATCGGGAGCATTGAATGCTCACTTTCCTGGCATGTTTATCTTGCACCTTACAACCAAAGAGCATAGAAAAGCTCTGACATGACTCAGAAAATGGAGTGATTTAGCTTTATTTGTAAAAAAAATGGTTGCTAAAGAGGGATCAGAATTCTTTCAGAAAGAATTATCAACAACATGGAGAAGGACTAGGGGCAGGGATGGGCTGCTGGGGGTTCACAGGGGTTTGGGAGAACCTCTAGCTAAGATTTTGTTCGGAGAACACCCAAATCCCATTCTTGGCTGGCCCTACCACTCCCACCCCTCCCCTCCCAGGAGTGCCCATGCAGCCCGTTTTGGATGCAGGTAAATGCAGGGTGTGTGTGGAGGCTTGGGGAGGGTGAAAAACGGGCCTATTGAAAGTTTGGGAAAGCTGGAATTGGGCTCCAGAGGGCCTCCAGAGCCAGGGGAAGCCGTTTTTGCCCTCCCGGAGGCTCGAATAAAACCTCTGGAGCCCAGGGAGGAGAAAAACTCCCCCCCCCATGGTGCAGGAAGCCAACTAGGCCATACCCACCAAGGCCACACCCACCCAGCAACTGGGAAGAAAACCCCTTGCTAAAATTTTTGAAGTCCACCCCTGACTGGGGGTGACATGATAGCAGTCTTTCGGTACTTGAGGGGTTGTCACAGAGAAGAGGTGATTGACCTATTTTCCAATGAGAGTAGGACAAGAAGTATTGGATGGAAACTTATCAAAGAGAGATTCAACCTAGAGAAGAAATCCCCTATCAGTGAGGATAATGAATTAGTGGAATGGATTATCTCCCGAGGTTGTGAGTGTTCCATCACTGAGGGTTTTTAAGGAGAAATTGGACAGTCATTTGTCTAGAATGGTATAGGGTCTTCTGCTTGAGCAGAGAGCCCCTATCCCTCCAACTCTGTTATTCTATTAAAATCTACTTATGTGGCTGCTGAGAGCCAAGACGTGATGCAACATAACCAATAACTCTTGCACTTTTCCAAATTTTGCAGTGCAATTTGCATTTCCTCCAAATAGCTCTTTCAAGACATCCAAAGTCCCTTCCAACTCTGTTATTCTATATTGTAAACTATTTCTATATTTATTTAAATAATAACCTACTAGAGCTACGCATAAAAAAACCCATATGATGTTCTGCATAAAGCTTATAGCAGGCATAAGTAGACAGCATTAGCTATTTCCACAAGAAGCAAAGCTCCCCTTTTCCTAAAGGCAATATAAGGTGGTTGCTTCAATTAGTGGATTTGTGATCTCAGAAATGAATGAATGAATGAATGAATGAATGAATGAATGAATGAATGAATGATGAATGAATGATCGGGGTCTCAAAGAATGTGGGTTGCCACAAAGAATCCCAGGTAGTAGAAAGGTACAATTTGTAAGAAGCCTTTCTGTGCAAATCTTGCAGAAATAATGGAATCGAATTTTATTATTTTTCCCAATTAAATTGGCATGGGATGACAATCTAATAGATTTTGCTACAATAAATATCTCCATATCTCATTCCACTGTTCTTATTGATACTGAACTTTGGAGGTGTTTGTAGACTTTGTATATCTATATCCTACAAATAAGAAATAAGAAAGTATTGTGATTGTCCAAGAGATAATCCATATGTAAAATAAATGTAATACATTATTTGGGGAATCCAAATTCAACTGGGAATACTGTACACACAGGAACTCTTGCTTCAGCATGGAAATGTCCTTAGATGACAATTAATTAGACTGCTATGCATCTGAATTGGTATCCCAAAGTGAGCTATCTGTTGAGGATGGCTTTGCTCAGAGAACTTGAGAAACAAACTAAAGGAAACCTATGGAAGGATGGAACACTTGAAGACAAGCCATAGAAAACTATACAATCCTTTTAATGTTCTAATGATGTGGTTGTAAAGACCAGGGGAAAACCGGGGAGATACAAAAGGAAAAAGTAACAGTCGCTTCTAACTAACTAGAATTGTCCCAGATCCATGCCAGGGTGATGTCTGCACCAGTGGTGGGATTCAAAATTTCTTACTACCACTTCTGTGGGTGTGACTTGGTGGACATGGTTTGGCTTCCCTCCCCATTCCTGGGGAAAGGATACTGTAAAATCCCCATTCCCTCCCCGCCCACTAACCTGCTTTCCAGTCCAGTCTCCTGTGCAAGGCAACAGAAGAAGACCCAGCCAATCAGCTGAGACTCCGATCAGCTGGGACTCGGGAGGCAGTGAATAGATGGGGGTAAGGCCAGTCAGAGGTGGTATTTGCCGGTTCTCTGAACTACTCAAAATTTCCGCTACCGATTCACCAGAACTGTTCAGAACTGGCTGAATACCACCTCTGGTCTGCACATGCTGTTGCCATGTCCTGACTGCAATATTTTTGCACAATATGGCAACTTTGTTTATGTGTTTACAGTAATCCATAATGACTAATCAGCTTTGCCAGTCCAGCATTGCTATAAACAATAGAAGCAAGTTTGTCATGGGTGACTCCTCACCACAATCTTCCAACCTGTCACTTCCCTCAAGTGCTTGACCCATTGCACAACTTTTCTGCCGTTGTCAGGGCCCCCACAAAAAAGTGTTCCTTGGAAATGGAAGTAGATCCATGAGTGACATGCAAAAAAAAGTCTTTCCTTAAGTAGCAGGACGTCTGGAGCCAACAGACAAAACAAATAGAACATAAATTTGATACTGATGTCTATATGAAGGGAATTAATGAGGAGGGGGAAAGCACTTCGGCTTTGGCTGTTATCTTCCCTAAGCCAGGCATGAGGCCAGGTGAAACAAAAGGAAGAGAGATGGATTAGGATAAAGTGGGTGGTGTAGAACCCTAGTTCACAATCAGCCGGCTGACTCACTCAAGAACTGATCTAATGTGGAGGAAATGCTTGGATCTCCCCTAGCAACTGCTCATTCCTCCCCTAGAGAGTCCCATCGCAAAGTTAATGAAACTGAATTGCTGTTGAAAAGAAAGAAAGAGAAATCTAAGTGAGAAGAATGGCTGCTTTCAACGAAGGGACTTCCCAGTGTACGGAGTGGAGTGAGTCTGGAATACAGTTGAATGGGATGCACTCCCGGAACATTTGACAACAGATCACAAGTTTTCGGCAAACACTGGGTGGTAGACAGAACTCGACAGAGATGCTGGTATTTTCTGGAGCCGGGTTTTATAGAACAGTATTAATGAGCTTACTACCTCTTTTTTCCCATTACACTGCCTATTAAGAGTCTATTTTAGGATGTCTGTCTCATTATTCATAGAGAGAGGTGTACATTAAATTAAACTAAGAATTATTTAGTGCTTCACTCCTTAAGACTGGATATTACCACATCCATTCCTTTAAGAATCTTCATTCCAATGTAAATTATCTCTTCTCCAGAGCAGCAGCAGGAGGAGCAGCTTCTTCTTCTTCTTCTTCTTCTTCTTCTTCTTCTTCTTCTTCTTCTTCTTCTTCTTCTATTGTCACTCTATTGACAATATTGTACACTTTTGTTTGTTCTTTAATTCACATGCAGGTCTTTCTATCTTGTCTTGTAATGCGGAGCATATATCTTCCCAAGGCTCTTTGCACCACTTGCAGATTTTGTATCGATTATGAAGTTAGTGTCCATGTTTCATGCTTGGCCAAGCTATATATAGTGGTCTACTACATCTAATTCTTCTCCAGATAATTCTTTTTCTTTCTTTAGTGAATTTATTAACCATAGCTGGCTCTTTTGGGGGGTTTATGTTTTTTAAGCCCAATGACCTCTGTTTCAAACCAGGGGTCCTCTCTATCCAAAATGTGGACTTTGCCATCTTCAGAAGAATAGCCTTCTGAAGGCAGAGAAGACCACTGGTTTGAAATAGGGGTCAAAGAGGCCACAACACAATCCTTTCAACAATTCCAAGGAGGCTTCACACAATTTGCACTAATCAGGTGACCCTGATGACACACACATAACCTCCAGGTGGCCTCAACGACACTCTAAAAGAATGCAAATGGCCAGAAGTATAAATCCTTCCATTCCCTACCATCCAGCCAAGCTGAAGAAGCTTCTTGGATGAGAAGTGAAATGTCTTCAAAGAAAAACCAGAAAGTCCAGTTGCCTCTTGAAAAAGCACCTTTGGGACAACCATGACCTGGATGATTGAGAATCTCCATAGACGGATGGTTGACAGTCTCTAGTTGTCTATAATGATCTAGTTCTCAATATACCTAACACAAAAGGCTGCAATTAAGAGCTACTCATGTTAATCTAATCAAATTAAATATCTTTATTAGAGTCTTTGACCAGCATAGTTAAATACACTTAAAGAAAATATGTACAAAGTATGATTACCTAGCAATGAGAAAAGCAGCATTTTATTTTAATTTTAGGTAGCCGCCTTTAAGAATCTTTGTGAAATCTCATCTTGAAAACTCTTGAGTATTTTCTATAGTCTTCTAGTAACTCAGCCATGAAAACGTTTTCCACAGATCTTTCTTTCTTTCTTCTTCTTATCAAACTATCAGATTTGGGACAGAAAATTAATTCTCACCATTATGCAATCATTCCATGCCAATGTGCCTCCTTCATATTTGCCAAGAATCAATCTAATATACAGTTGGATTTTGCAGAAAATCCCCATCAAAAATGGAATGGTTTGAAACCATCCTTAGCATTCTAAACTTGAAGCTGCATTTTCCCTCGCTAAAAATTTACATAGTTTTTCAGAGCTTGTTTCTTTCCCACAATAGACAATACAGTATCCGAATCGCCTGCCAAGGATATGTCCAAATGCTAATCAGTGGCTATAACAGTCATTACTACAAGAACAATTTTGAATTATGAACCTTCTTAAATTACAACTACAGAGAATTTTATGTTTCTTAACGGCTGTGATTAATGATTATACAATTATAAATATGAACGTTTTATAAATCATGCCACCATTTAGCTACTTAATTGAACATTATTACCTGTGTTTAGTTTTAGTTATTTGTCTCTTTTGCATTTACCACACTGTATATTTGCTGGTGGGTGGCCTGGTGGCTCAGAGGTAAGACATGGGCTTGTCAGCTGGGAAGCCAGCAGCCCAGGTTCAAGTCCTGAGGGCCATGCGATGGGGTGAGCTCCCGTTCTCGTCCTAGCTCCTGCCAGCCTAGCAGTTCAAAAGCATGCAAATGTGAGTAGATAAATAGGTACCACTATGGTGGGAAGGTAACAGCATGCTGTGATGTCATGCTGACCACATGATCACAGAAATGTCATTGGACAGTGCTGGCTCAATGGCCTTGAAACTGAAATGAGAACCGCCCCCTATAGTCAGCAAGGACTAGTAGAGTACAGTCTGCAGGAACTCCCCTTCATATTTCCTTGTGAAAAACCAACAGAACTGGCTTAAATTTGCTAAGCCAAATTCACAGCTGGAAAAATAAAGATAATCAATGTAAATGTTTAACTCTTTCATCTAGAGCCTGCTATGAAATGGTAGTTCTCTGCTAATTTCAGGTTGTTGGAATTGTCCGGATTTGAAAATATGTAAATATTTTAAATCTGCAAGATTTGTGTTGATATGAACATAGGTAGTCCTTGATTTACGACCACAGTTGAGTCCAAAATTACTTTTGCGAAACAAGACAGTTGTTAAGTGTGAATCACCCCATTTTACAAACTTTCTTACCACAGTTGTTAAATGAAGCACTGCAGTTGTTAAGTTAGTAACACGGTTCTTAAGTGAATCTGGCTTCCTCTTTGACTTCGCATGTCAGAAGGTCACAAAAAAGGATCACATGACCACAGGACACTGCAGTTGTCATAAATATGAACCAGTTGCCAAGCATCTTCGTTTTGATCATGTGACCATGGGGATGCTGTAAGTATGAAAAATTGTCATACGTCACTTTTTCCAGTGCCTTTGTAATTTCAAACAGTTGCTAAACAAATGTTGTAAATTGGGGACTACCTGTATAAAATAAATGTATACATATCCTGTTTCCCCCAAAATAAGCCTCCCCGGATAATGAGCCCTATCGGGCTTTTGAGCACATGTGCTAAAATAAGCCCTCCCTCGAAAATAAGCCCTCCCTGAAAATATTGCAACACAGCCATGAGGTGACCACGCTCACCGCCTCCTGTATCTCAAAAATAATAAGACCTCCCCAAAAATAAGGCCAAGTGCTTATTTCGGGGGTCAAAAGAAAATAAGTTTTTGTCTTATTTTCAGAGAAACACGGTAGTTGTGGAAGAATAATAATCTTCAGATGTGGAAAGTTAAATGATTTTAAGTTTGCTGAACTTTTTTTGTGCCTTCAAGTTAATTTTGACTTCAAGCAACTAATTTGTGCAGTTTTCTTGGTAAGGTTTTTCAGAAGTAGTTTGCCATTGCCTGCTTTCTAGGGCTTGGAGAGAGTAACTTTGTGCTAAGGCAGGACTAGAATTCCCAGTCTCCTAGATTCTAGCCTGATGCCTTAATCACTACAAGAAGCTGGCTCTCTATTTGATTGTATCATTATTTGTTATTCATATGTAGTCCCAAATCCTGAAATTATGCAAACTAATAAAAGCAATTATTCAATCAAGTAATCTTTGCAAGAACTGGATTTCAAGTTGATTACCAAACCAACAGGAACCAATTTTCTAAAGGCCAATGACAAGATGCAAGACTACCATATCCAAAGTGGATCATGGATTCCAGTTTTTCTCTATTTTTTTTTACATCCCCAGAAGATTCTGGTTAAAATGATAAGATGTTGTTTACTGATATTTTACTTTATACATTATAATATCACATTCAGTCTTTGGTGATAAGACATTCTCGATTTCATTTTGTTTTATTTTACTTTTAGATATATTCAAATGTATTGTGAGTTAGTTGTTCCTGAGAATAAGATGTATCTTAGACACTCTAAAATTTAATTTGCATGTAAATTAAAATTATGAGAAGTGGATGTCTAAATGAGCAGGTCAAAATGCACAATTCTGGTGAATTTACACATTCTATATTAGTGGTCTCCAACCTTGGCCACATTAAGATTTGTGGACTTCAACTCCCAGAATTCTGGGAATTGAAGTCCACAAGTCGTATCGCCACCAAGGTTGGAGACCCCTGATCTCTCTCTCTCTCCTCCCTCCCTCCCTCCCTCCCTCCCTCCATATATATATATAAAATCCCTTATATATATATAAATATAATCTGTGTATCTTCCAGCATAACTCTGGAATGCCTCCAGCAATTTCCACCAAATTTGGTACACAGATGACTTACTCTCGGGAAACAATACTGTGGGGCTAAGACACTCCTAACACCCCTCGGTGTGTGTGTTCTGTTAAGATATAGCCTCTTGTGCCTTAAAATGACTTCTACTGTACTGCTGTAAATGGCTTCTACTGTACAACGCAGTGGAGTTTCCATGGTAACAACTTCACAGTATTCCACAAGGGTAAGGGGGAAAATCCAACATTAGAAATTACATTTGGTCTGGACACGTCCCCCATATAAATAAATACCCAATATGTTTCAGCTTCTTAGTAGGGATATGAATAAGTGATTTCTTGTGTCTGTGCCTTTCTCTTTCTCTATCACAATTTGTTATCGAAGATATTGCTTACTTTCAAAATATGCAATGCTTACTTAGGACATCCCACCAATCTAAAAAGAGGATCCCATAAAAGAAACGTGAAGTTCCCATTTCAAAATCCAGTTTACCTGAACTGCTAGCCAAAAAAACCCAACAAAAAACAATCATACATCACAAGTTGGAGGAAAGACCCACACAAATAGGTTTACGACGTACTTTGTAATCCTCCTCCCAACATTACTCAGCATGCAGACTGGGCCAGCCTGTAGGTGCGCTAGTTATTGGCAGGATGAATGTCTTATGCCAAGTCAAATTTGAAGCTGTAACTCAAAACATTATTGCCATTTTTAACATTCTAGTTGCATGAGATTTCACTCTATCCCTCCCAGTTTCTGGTCAATTCCTTACTCCCCAAAAGGGCTTTGAGTCAGTTAATTTAGGTCAGTGAATACAAACAGGCAATGCATGGGTTTTAGAGTTTTCCAGGTAAAGAAGCAAAAGTTTCACGCCAGGGCCAGGAATCTTTTTCTGCTTTTCAGTTTTAAGGTGCAAAACCTGAATCAGAAAGTATGAAAAAAAAAGGTGGAATAAAAAATATATATTTTTAAAGGCACCTTTGGGATTTTTTGTTATTAGTTGTAAAGTCGTGTCCGACCCATCTTGACCCCATGAGATCCTAGTAAATGGATATGATAGTGCGAGAAGTTCAGGCATCTATTTTCTCTCATTATCGTCCAGGACTTTTGACAGTAAAAGTTTAACAGGATTTCAAGTTGTCCCAAAAGTGCTTTTTTTTTCCTTCCCAAGAGGCAACTGGACTTTCTGGTTTTTCTTGGATGAGAAGCGAAACGACTTCAAAGAAAAACCAGAAAGTCCAGTTGCCTCTTGGGGTGGGATGGGGGAAGCACCTTTGGGACAACCATGACCTGGATCACTGAGAATCTCCACAGACAGGATTTCAAGTTATTTCTGAAAGCTTTAAAAGAGAGAGAGGGAGAGAATGTTGGAAGAAATGTCCTTCTGGGTTCAGCTCCAAGTGGGGAAAAAGACACTGGAAACATGGAGGCTGCTTGGAAAGATGGTTTAATGGTGGACAGGATTACATGGTTTGAGGTCATGAACAGAAATCACATGCTTCAAGATGTTGAGTGAAGAAGAAAAGAGAGAGAAGAGCTGAAAATTCCTGGCTTTATACTCTCTGTTCGGCTCCACTTTTCTGTTTCCTGTTCCTGTGTAAGAAATGTATTCTGATTGGTTGCCAGACTCCCATGGAGCCATGCAGGGGCAAGTTTTTAGGTTGTGCTTTGAGTCCAAGTTTGGTTGAGCATTCCCAGGTGCCCTGTGATGAGATGGGTAAAGGGCTAATACTATCATGCCTTAATCCCATCACTTTGGAGCTGAAGAGGAGGGGTCTTTGTTATGTAGAATAGACTGGCCCAGGCTTTTTAAATGGCCCATTAACATAGGTGGGGGCTATTAAGAGTGAGTCTGTTTCCTGCCTAAAGACATGTTTCCCCATTTCTGATCCAGGGAAATATAATATTCTGCCTTTTCCATATTTCCTAGGATATTTCATTTTTCTAGGAGGGGTGGGTGGGTGCTCACTTCCTACAAGAATAAGTTTTGTCTTGCCTGTAAAGAAAAAGGAAGAATGATCCCAGGTCAAGTTCAATCTTTTCTAGGTAGTGCGCTTCTCAAGTGTTGAGTAGCTGAAAAGGTCAAGTTCTCAAGAAGCCCCCAAAGCATTTGTTGGGGAGAATAATGGGCCAATCTCAAGACATGGCACAGTCCTCCTTGTCCAGAGAGCTTTGGAGTCTACGCTCGCACGGCCTTCTCTTCTGTTCCCTGAAGAGGGTGGATAATGCTGGGGAATCCAGCTACAGAGGAACGGGATTCTCGCCTGCCACGTCCAGCCAGAAGAAGCAGCGGACGATGCGTGCCTGCCTTGGCCATCCATGCCGCATCAGCTGAGTTGACCAAGC
This sequence comes from Thamnophis elegans, assembly GCF_009769535.1. Taxonomy (NCBI): domain Eukaryota; kingdom Metazoa; phylum Chordata; class Lepidosauria; order Squamata; family Natricidae; genus Thamnophis; species Thamnophis elegans. The sequence goes on along the minus strand of NC_045543.1, from coordinate 129,354,549 downwards.
GTGAATATGGGCTAAAGAAGGGGGGGGGAGGGAGGAGAAAGAAAGCCACCCGATTCTAGGGTACCAACGCTCATCAATATTCCCAAAGCTCAACTTTCACCGCTGCCCCCCCCCCTCCCCTTTTCCCGAACACACGTTTTACTGTTCTGCGTGTGCCTTCCACCACCCCCTCCCCAAACTTGGCTTGGTAGACTCCTCCCCTTTCCTTAACTCGCTGCGATTTGCTCCGCGGAGTACACGCTTTTCGCCTAACTTCGTCTCCCTTGACTTTATTGTCACACACTAAACCCCCCTTTTTATCCCATTGGTATCTTCTGGGGAAACCTTACCTTTGCCCATTTGCCCCTCGGAGGACTCCAATTTTGAAAAGGTGGGTGCGTTTATTAATTTCCAATTGTGTGCGTTCCTGTCTTCGCTTTTCTTTCCCCCTTTTTTTTTCACCCCCGCCCGGTTGGATGCGAGCGCACCTTGACGTTGACTCGTTTCCCTTTCTCGGGATTTAAAAGAAAATGGGAAGGAGGGTGGGAAGAGTACTTGCAATGCTCTGGATCTGGGACGTGGGGAAAGATTGAATATCTGGTTTGGTTTAGTTTGGGTGCTTTTTTTTTTAAAGCAAATGTTTATGACGCTTTATGCGAAAATTGTATTTTTGTACAATGATGGATGGAGAGTGGGGTTTTCCCGCCTGCCATCTGAAGTGGGTAGAAACGAATATTTAATCACACAGGCAAAACAAAAGGATTTGATTTTTTGAGTGAGTGCGCTTTATTCAAATTCTGTCATTTTCAGGACTTTTGAGTAGGGGGTGTAAAAAGAAGAGTATTGTTGAGCGAAGAATGAAATCCCAAATGCATAACTGGATGTAGATATGATCGTTTCTGATCTGTTAGAATATTACTGAAGGAGGCTTAAGCAGTTATTAGCCGTAGTTTTCAACTGTTTTGAATCCACGGCACAGTATTGGATATAGCAAGAGTTCTATATCTGTATCTTTATTGGCACAGTATTGGATATAGCAAGAGTTCTATATCTGTATCTTTATTGGCACAATATTGAATATAGCAATAGTTCTATATCTGTATCTTTATTGGCCTGAGAAATTCTGCATCTTTTATTGTTGTGCACTACAAGAGTTAGGAAAGAAGGCAAAATCTAGTGGTACTCTAGAAACAAATCTGTGACACACCTGCCATTGAATCGTATTAAAGAGGAATCTTTGTGAAAAAGAATTTTGATTTAAATCAATGAGTTTTTAAAAATCTGTAGATACTGCATGGGGTGTGTGAGGTGTGAGATTTGGCTTATTGTGAGTTACAATAAAGATGTAGCCTCCCTTATAAACACCTCTACTAAAATTGCGACTTTAAATTCTTAGTTGTCCTGTTAGTAAAGTAACTACAGCGTGCACCTGAGACAGGAATGCATACTCAGAACATTCTTCTGAAGTAGCTGAACATGTCAGGTGTAATATATGCCAAATAATCTCAATGGATCATTAGAAACAACGTTAAAAACCAAGCATAACTACTGTAACATTGGCCTTTTCTAAGATTGTATTGCATTAAATTAAATTTCATTGACCTTTCAGAGAATGATAAGTATATGCTTAAATTTCATGCGCATGAGGCCTTGAGGATACAGTGTTTTAGACACATTTGGGGGCATTTTTGTAGAACACAATGTTGGGATGGAAAGGGCTTTAACTTTTAACTTTTCTTTTAGACCACATGTCTTATTTATTAATGAGAATTATTCATTTCTTCTGTGATTCGATGTAAAATGGGCACATATTGTTAGTAACATTTTTCCAGGTTCATCATGATAAACTCACTGTTGTTTGATTTTCATTTCCATCCTTACTAAGTTAATGTCATTATAATACTGGATTTTAAAAAATGTTGAAGCTAAATTTGCAAGTCAATTTTATGTAATTTTTGGCTTTTTTGATAGCTAGTTATTAAAAGGTTAACTGCTGATCAGTGAGAAATTTGCTTACCAATATCCCTCTATTGTCTATTTTTAAGAATGTTATTACAGAACATGATTTTTCTTTTTAAAAATCTAGCTAATTATAGATTAAACTCGCATTATTTTTATTTTTCTCTGTAGGTCTTGCCTCTGGTCTAAGATATTTTTTTAATTTACATTTTTTTTTTTGGTTCCTTGTTATTACTGAGAAGATTTTTTTAAGAACACAGAAAAGGGAGAATTTTAAAAAAATTCCTGAGACAGAAATGACTAAAGTTAACGGTGAAGACGCAAGATCGGGGAATAGGATGGAGCGCTTCCAGCAAGGGGTTCAGAAACGTACTCTTATGGCAAAAAAGAAGGTTCAAAGCATCACAAAGGAAAGTGTTAAAAGTTACCTACTGAGAAATTTTTTTGTGCTTTTCACTGTCATTGCAGTCATTGTGGGTGAGTAATTTGATCAAGACCAGAATCTTGAAAATTTTGTTTAGACAATGTTATTGCTGTTCATTTCCCTTCCCTGCTGAGAATATATTGTTGCTCCAAAAATTTTTAGTCTGATCCTTCATGCTGGCTAAGCCGTAGAGAAATATTTCCTCCTTTTACAGTTGTAGTTCTGTCTTCCATTACATATCCCATTAATTTAGACCTAAAGGGACCCAACTGGAAAGAAATTACTTAAGCTGTTTAAAGGATCCTATTTTTTAACTCATCCCTAAATTAGGAATTCATTGCAGTATTTCTTGATACTTATTAGAGATCAAAGAAAATCATCTACAGTCTTAGCCCACTCCCTATTTATTTTCCATCATTTCCAAGCTATAGATAATCAGGCACATCAAAGGTCATATTATCACTTAATTCTAATCAATGCCAAACCATAGGAATAAGAATTTCAACTAAAACATTTAGTTCGCTTTCTTTCTTTCTTTCTTTTATCAGAGTTGAACTCATACCTTCAGGGTTATATCTCACATATTCTACTTATGTCATTCAATCATTGATGGGAGATTTAGTTGGCAAAAATAAAATAAGGGGATTTAGTTCAATATTGTTTGAAAAGTGGATTTCTATAGAGCGCTGTTGGCAAAGGTTTAATATTTCAAATATTTCTTAGTTCAGAAGGAAAAAGGTTGGTTTGGAAAGAATCCTTGCTCCTAGAGACTTTATAGCAACCTAATCCAAAGAGTTGTGTAACTTGTCTATGTGTCAAGAACATGGGTTTATGTTTTCAATGATTTTCTATTTGTTGATTTGCAAATCCTTTGATTTTTCTAAAAAAAAAATTATTTTTTTGACAAGGGTAAGATAGGCATTGAGATGATGATGATGAGTTTTCCCTTCAACAGATGAATAGTTTGGATCTTTTTTCATTCAGGATTGCATTCATTCAACTCGTGTTGGGCACAGCTAAAGAGCTTCTTGAACTTTAGTCATTGGGCTTTGCTTTTCAAAAGAAAGTATTTTTATAAGAAGAAAAAAATAAACCCAGCAAAGGAAAGTATTTGAATCAACAAAAATAATTTCTATGATGTATAGTCATAATCTTTATTTTATTTAAAGGGAGTATCAGGTACTTAGATAACATTAAAAACAAGGAAAGAATGTTTGCTTATTGTAATCAAAGGAACTAAGTTACCGTATTTTTCGGAGTATAAGACGCACCGGAGTATAAAACGCACCAAGGTTTTGAAGAGGCAAATTAAAAAAAAAAGTAGGTAGATAAATAGAAGGATAGAAAGAGAGAGAAAGAGAGAGAAATACAGTAGGTAGATAGGGAGAGAGAGAGTAGTTAGGTAGGTAGATAAAGGGAGGGAGAGAGAGAGAGAGAGAAATAGAGAGAGAGAGAGAGAGAGTGTAGGTAGGTAGGTAGAGGGATATATAGAGAGAAATAGAAAGAGATAGAGAAATACAGTAGATAGGTAGATAGTGAGAGAGGGAGAGTAGGTAGGTAGATAAAGGGATAGAGAGAGACATAAATAGAGAGAGATAAATACAGTAGGTAGGGAGTGTGTGTGTGTGTGTGTGTAGGTAGGTAGGTAGGTAGGTAAATAGAGGGATAGAGAGAGAGAAATAGAGATAGAGAAAATACAGTAGATAGGTGGGTGTTTCTGCTAGCACAGCACTTGATCAATGTAATTCTTATCAATCAGTTAAAGAGCTTTCCAAATGGAAAAAAGTTGCATGCACAGTCTTATGGAGGCTTATAGAGTGCTGCTGGGGAGGCAAAAAACGGCCTGTTTTTTGCTCATTTCTGCCCTCCCCAGCCCCCAGGAGCTCTCTGAAAGCCTCCTAAAGGCTATGCCCGGCCATTTTGGTGAAGGGGGGCGGGGTTTCGGGAGGCAAAAATGCTGTATTTGGTGTATAAGACACACCCAGATTTTCAGCCTCTTTTTTGAGGAAAAAAGGTGTGTCTTATACTCTGAAAAATACAGTAGTTTGCTTCATAATCCCCTGTATGAGAAGGCCTTCAGAACTATTTCCCTAGAGACTTACAGGAAGAGAAACCATTTTGGGGAGAGGATGTTCAGAACATAATGGTCCCAATGGTCCCAAAAGTATTTTTTTAAAGAGGCAACTGGACTTTCTGGTTTTTCTTTGAAGGCGTTTCGCTTCTCATCCAAGAAACTTCATCCAAGAGAAGCGAAATGTCTTCAGAGAAAAAAAAAACCTCAGAAAATCCAGTTGCCTCTTGAAAAAAACACATTTGGGACAACCATGACCTGGATGACTGAGAACTCCATAGGCAGAAGTTGGTACAGGGTTTCATTTTCCATTTCTCCTAGTACTTGCATCTTTTGCTTAACCTTACAACGTTGCAGGTTTTTATAGTTTGTTGGGATCTGAATGCCCTCTGTGTAAGCCCCACTGAAACGAATGGGAACATGCAAGAGAATAGTTATCTTGTGTATGTTACATTCCTTTCACTTGGATTTACAATCTAGGTGTAGTACAGCAGAAACTGAGAAATTCACCTAACCACATCACTTCTAACTGCAGACAGTGGAAGTGGATCTGAGAAGAAATGAGGCATCCAATTATTACTAGTAATGATTAGTAAGCAAGCAAGCCCAGTCTTAAGTAAAAGCTTTCCTTTGTATCTTTATCATTTTACCAATATGAATCCCAAGAGGAGACGTATTTCATGGAGTCATAATCTGCTATTTTTAAAAGCAATCCAGGAATAAATCACATGCTCTCAAAGAGATTTATTTCCAAGTGGACATACATATTACTCCATGAATGGGAAATATATTCACTTCTAGAAACGATCAGAAAGCAATAGCAATAGCAATAGCAGTAGACTTATATACCGCTTCATAGGGCTTTCAGCCCTCTCTAAGCGGTTTACAGAGAGTCAGCATATTGCCCCCAACAATCTGGGTCCTCATTTTATCCACCTCGGAAGGATGGAAGGCTGAGTCAACCCTGAGCCGGTGAGATTTGAACCACTGAACTGCTGATCTAGCAGTAGCCTGCAGTGCTGCATTTAACCACTGCGCCTCTGTTTTATTCTTTGATTCAATATTTTAGTAAGCACTCATTACATTTCAATTTTAAGAGCGGATTTCTTATGGCAAGGGATTGATAAGGCTTAGAATTATTCCTTTAGATCCTTCTCTAAATATAATTAATGGACAATGATTCCTTGATTATATTGAAAAATAATTCTAAGGATCCATTGTTATGAAACAATTATGGAAATAATTCCCAAGGAACTATTTTGCTGTGTAACCTGAATTGATTGCAAAACCCTATCTAGATCAGATATGAGAGATTTAGATTCACAAGCTTTGAAGCAGCAGCAAAAATTCTGGGTATAACTTCAGTGGAAAAAAAATCTGACTTCATAGCATTAGAAAAAGAAAATAGACTGAATAGCAGAACACATGCATTTATTTCAATTTTGTTGTTGTTAGTTGTAAAGTCGTGTCCGACCCATCGCAACCCCATGGACACCCTCCTCCAGGCCTTCCTGTCCTCTACCATCCTCTGGAGTCCATTTAAGCTCACGCCGACTGCTTCAGTGATTCCAGCCAGCCATCTCATTCTCTGTCATCCCCTTCTTCTTTTACCCTCAGCCTTTCCCAGCATTAGGCTCCTTCCTTCTCATTAGGTGGTCAAAGTAATTGAATTTCATCTTCAGGATCTGGCCTTCTAAGGAGCAATCAAGGTTGATCTCTAGAACTGACCATAGTTCAAAGGCCTCAATTCTTTGGTGTTCAGCCTTTCTTATGGTCCAACTTTCACAGCCATACGTTGCAACTGGAAAAACCATAGCCTTGACTATATGCACTTTTGTTGGCAGGGTGATTTCAATCAGACTTGAAACTGTGATTGTGTTGCCTCAGTTTTTTAAAAAAAACCTGAAAGACTTTCTCATTTAAGATAGTAAAGAAGAGGTTTTTTTCTCCCTTAAATATTATTCCAACAAAACTAACTAATGAAGAAATGAAGTTGTAGCAAAGACCATGATAAGAAAAACAAAGTTTATATGTATACGTAGCACATGGGTAGGTAGGATGATTTGTTGTTCCTTACTTTTTCTTGTCAGTTGTATCTGGCAAAATATGAGATTTACAGTTTGAAAATATAACAAAAAAAACCCTCCAGTAAACTAATGTATTTTGAAAAGGCAATTAGAAGAGATCAATTTTAGAAAGTTTAGTAAACATGAAATGTTCACGTCTTGGTTTAGTGAAATGAAGTGATGGTGATAGAATTGTAGGTTTTAGAATACATTTTCAGAGGCATCTTTTCAAATAGTTTATAGGAATTCAAATCAATTCTCAATTCAAAGCTTTATTGTCAGAGTACAACATGTGTACAATGAAAATATGGAATTTGAGTAATATAAGTTTTATGAGTAACCAAATAGCAGTGTAGCATGTGCATGTGTTTGTGTAGAATGACAGATAGGGGTGTGAGAAAACAAACACACACACACACACACACACACACTCATACACACTCAGGGGAATGGGGAATGTTTCCATTTCACAGAGGGACACATTTAAATGGCTGAACTTGGGAAAAGAGCATTCGAACTGAGAACAAGCAGATCTAATGGCTATACCCTGAGTGTAACTGGCCCTTAAAGAGAAGTATTGCACTGGTTTAAAGAGTCGATAACAAAAGTTCCAGTCTATGATGTCAGTGATGAAGGAGAGCAGCCTAAAAATTAAATATTCATTAGGGTAGTCCTCATTGCAATTGCTATGGGTGCAACTATTGTGTTCTTACTGAACTACCTTTCATGTTAACCTTTACTCTGGACAAAAATGGTAGAGCAGAAATTAAGAACATATAGAATGCCTGTCAATTCCTTGTTAACTCTGGATACCGTTCAGGCCAAATATCTGATGTTGCAAATATTGTGGATGGCATTGAATATCAATTCTAAGCCAGCTCACCCTCTTATAACCTTAGAAATACACTAGGCACAGGTTTTTGACAACCTGCGAGCCTGCCTTTTCTTCCTCTAGTTTAAGGAAAGGCCATTGAGGACCTTTTATACTGCACAAGTCAAAAAGAGGGCTGTGAAAATATCTACAGACCCCTCACATCCTGGACATAAATTGTTTCAACTTCTGCCCTCAAAACGACGCTATAAGGCATTGTACACCAGAACAACTAGACACAAGGACACTTTTTCCCCAAATGCCATCACTCTGCTTAACAACTAATTCCCACAACACTGTCAAATAATTTACTAAGACTGTATTACTATTATTCCCCTCTTCCTTCCTAGTATCTATCTCTCCCCACTGACTATAACCATGTTGCTTGTATCTTTCAATTTATATTGTTTTATTTGTTTACTAGTGTGATTTGATAGCTTATTGGTAACCTATGACTATCACTAAGTGTTGTATCTTTTATTCTTGATGAATATATTTTTATTCTCCTTATGTACCAAAGACAAATTCCTTGTATGTCCAATCACATTTAGCCAATAAAGAATAAAGAAAGGATTATATCACAGCCAGATATAACATCCTTCCATCGGTTCTGCTAACTAGCAGGTAGGCCAGTATGCCCCTGTCTCAGTGTACTTGCCATTTTGATTCTGGGGAAATTGACACAATTCAACATTTCATTTTTTAATGTATTTTTTATAAGGATCTCCTAAAGCCAGGGTGTCAAACTGGATTTCTTCGAGGGCCAGATCAGCATTGTAGCTCTCCTCCGCAGGCTGGCTGGCTGGAGCAGAAGATGGGACGGACGCCTCCTGCAGCATTTTCTCAGCCAAAACGGAGCATAGTAGGACTGCAGGTGCCTCCCCTGTGCCCCATTTTTTGCGTGGATGGCCTCCTGCAGAACTTTGCCAGCCAAAACGGGGCATGGGGTGGTCACCCGCCCACCTACACCCTGTTTTGACTGCCAGAGGCACCGTGGACTGGTCCTTTGCTATTTCCATGCCTGCCCCACGGGCCAGATTTAAGCATTCCATGGGCCTGTTTTGCTAAGTACACCTGGGAGAATTTTTACACACTGGGACTTAAAACCATGAAACCGCCTACACAGTAGCCAAATTTAAAATGAATTAAAATAAAACAACTAACATCAAACATAATTGGAAATTCCTTTTTCTTTCTTTTAACTGTTTCATTCTATCAAGTTGTATCTATTGCTGATCTCTGATCATAAGTAATTTGCGTGGCACGACAAAACCGCGGTCCACTAAAGCGCGCCCAATTAAAGCGCGTACCTGACGTCATCAGCAGCGCGACAAATACGACCGCGGAGAAAAAAGGGCGCTTTAAAAAGCGCTTTTAAAGCAAGCCGATTCACGTTAAGGTAAGGGTTAGGGTTAGGGTTAGGTTAAGGGTTAGGGTTAGGGTTAGGGTTAGGTTAAGCGTTAGGGTTAGGTTTAGGGTTAGGTTAAGGGTTAGGGTTAGGTTTAGGGTTAGGTTTAGGGTTAGGTTTAGGGTTAGGTTTAGGGTTAGGTTTCGGGGGGTTAGGTTTAGGTTTACGCGTTAATTTTAGCTTTACAGCTCACAGCGTGCTTTTTTCGTCGCGCTGTGATGACGTCAGGTACGCGGTTTCATCGAGCGCGCTTTAGTCGACCGCGGTTTTGTGGTGGAACTGTAATTTGAATTAATTGATATAAAGCAAGGATAGGAGGCAAATCTCCTGTGACATCAGAATTCAACTAGTAAATGTAAATTAGCAAGAAATATTTCCTGCCATATAATAAAATGACAACAATATACTGGAGCAAACTGTATCGTATAATATTAGCCCTTATAACAGAAATAAGCTCGAGGTGATTCAGAGGGATATGGCAGGGTTCTCCAATTTGGTTCCCTGCAGATGAGTGATAAAGGTAACACTTAGTACTCCAAACCAACAATTGGCCTTCAGCAGATTACCAAGTTATCCGAAAATAAATATATTTCAGACAAAATAGCTGGTACTGCACTTACATTACAATCCTTGCTAAAACGATGCAAGATTTAACATGTGTAAAACAGTGGTCTATAATTGTTAAAGGGGACATGGTGGCTCAGTGGCTAAGGCCCTGAGCTTATTGATCAGAAAGGTCGCCTGTTTGGCGGTTCAAATCCCTAGCGCTGTGTAATGGAGTGAGCTCTCATTACTTGTCCCAGCTTCTGCCAGCCTAGCAGTTTGAAAGCACGTAAAAATGCAAGTAGAAAAATAGGAACCACTTTTGGTGGGAAGGTAACAATGTTCTGTGCGCCTTCGCTGTTTAGTTATGCCGACCACATGACCATGGAAACATCTTTGGGCAGCGCTGGCTCTTTGGCTTTGAAATGGAGATGAGCACCGCCCCCTAGAGTCGGGAACGACTAGCACATATGTGTGAGGGGAACCCTTACCTTATAGTTGTTAATCTGTGTGGTCATGACAATCAGTTAAATTAAATTATAGTCTCTTTGAAAAATAACTCTAGTTCAACTAACGATCTATGAACTCTTGTCATGCTACTTTTATTACAGTTCTGAAACATATGAAGCCGAAATGGGGAGGCTTTTAAAAGAGAATTGAAAGGCTTGCTTTAATGTCAGACACACAATATGGAAGAAGACTGTCTCGGACTGATCCTGATCCTATTTTAACGCCACTTCTTACTTGAGCAGTAGCGTAGCCCTTAAATGCCCCAGGCTATCTTTCTCTTGCAAATGTTTAAAATATAGTATTCTTGTTCAGATACAGTGCTCTGCTAATGTATTAGTTGGCTTTAACTAGCTGTGGACAGCAAGAAAGCCAGCAGGAGCTTACATTCAGTGCCCTGATTACAGAAAAATTATCTACTTTTGCCAGTGAACAGAAATATTCAGCCATGTACATACTACCCCCCCCCTAAAAAAAAATCAGTCAAGAAATATGCCAAACTAGCAATAGTATTTAGACTTGTATATCGCTGGACAATGCTTTGCAGGCCTCTCTAAGTGGTTTACAGAGTCAGCAGATTTCCCCCAACAATCTGGGTCCTCATTTTACCGACCTCAGAAGGATGAAAAACTGAATCAACCTTGAGCCACTCAGAATCAAACTCCTCGAGCAGGGGTCGGCAACCTTAAACAATCAAAGAGCCACAAAAGTCCTAACTGGAAGCCCCCAGTTCAATTCTGGAGCTGACCAGAATTCCGATTCCCCCACCATAGAGTCTCCTAGCGCATTGTCCTTTTTCCTCTACATGTCCTAACCAAAGGTCTTATCAATTGTGGAGCCGACTGGTGACAGGGAGCCACAGCAGAGGGATGGAAGAGCCACATGCGGCTCCAGAGCCAAAGGTTGCTGACCCCTGTCCTAGAGTGAGCAGGGAGTTAGCCTGCATTCTAACCACTGTGCCACTACGGTCTTCTAGCCTTTGGTAGAGCAGCCATGAAGGTCTTGGAAGATATTCAAATGTCATATGTCTAATTCTACAAAGGTCAGAATTGTGCAAGCCCATTGTATTCCCTGTTGCACTCTATGGAAGCAAATGTTGACAGGATAGGAAGAGTATGGACACTTTTGAACTTGGGTATTGAAGGAGAATTCCTGAGAATTCCATGGACAGCCAGGGAATCAAACCAGTGGATCATTGAAGAACAATTCAACTCGGAGTTCTCATTCAAAATCCAAATGACCAGGTCAAATTATCCTATTTTCTGAAAAAGGATGTAATGTTGGGAAATTTGGAAGGAAAGAGAAGAAGAGGATGACCAATAGCAAGGTGGATGGACTGTGGAGATGCTAAAATAGCTGCAGCTTTAAGGGCCAGTCAATTTTCAGCACCAGTTTAACTTCAAGTGGTTGCTGAATGAGCGATCAACGAGAAAAAACTACCTGTATTAATTTTTTACTAGCTGGTAACCTGGTATTGTCTGGGTATTTATAGATGTTGAAGCGTTTGTCTGACAGAGAGCCATTGAGAGGGGGCTTTCTTCCCCCTACTCCCATGCCCATCCTCCCTGCCCTCACCCTTCCCCCTCCCATGCGCTCCTCTTTCCCACCCTGTCTACAATCCTGGCACTTTGCCCCAAATCCATCAGGTGTTTTCCCATTGTTCTACTGGAGGGCGAACATCACGACTGAGTTTCCAGAGGAAGCTGCAAAGGAACTGACATCACAAACAATTGCCGCTCTAGGACACCACACTCGCTCTCCTTAATGGGCCAGGAGTTCCAGAGTTATGCTGGAACACACAGACACAAACACATACACACACCAGTGGTGTCTTCCCGCTCCCCTAAGTATTAGTTTCCAGAGGGTAAGTCATCTGTGTACCAGGTTTGGTTGAAATTGCTTGAGGTGCTCCAGAGTTATGGTGGAACATACATACATACAGCATTTTTTAAATATATGCAAAATATGTAATAATATAATATGTAATAATATAATACGTAATAATATAATATGTAATAGTATAATAATATAAGAATATATAAAATAAAATATAAATAATATATAAGATAAGAAAAATATAAGCGTGACCCGTCAAAACCACGGTCCACAAAAGCGCGATCGACGAAAGCGCGCAATTGACGTCATCACAGCGCGACGAAAAAAATTAAAAATTGAAATAACAATAAAATTAAAGCAAGCCGATTCACATAAAGGTTAGGGTTAGGGTTAGGGTTAGGTTAAGGGTTAGGGTTAGGTTTAGAGCGTTAGGGTTACGTTAAATTTTATGTTAAAGGTTAGCGTTAGGTTTAGCGTTAGGTTAAGGGTTAGGTTTAGGATTAGATTTAGGCTTAGGTTAAGGGTTAGGTTTAGGGTTAGGTTTGGGGGGGTTAGGGTAAGGTTTTCGCTTTATTTTTACATTTTTCCATCACAGCGCGATGTTTTCATCGCGCTGTGATGACGTCAAATGCGTGCTTTCGTCAACCGCGATTTTGTCGTCCGCAGTTTTGTGGTGGAACCAAATATAAGAAGATTGATTTAATGTAATCTTCACTATTTTCTGATTGCTCCAAACCTTCCATCTTCTACTGTTTAAGACATCATTTTCACGCTGCCCATTGACAGGATTGATTTGCTTTGTTATAGATTCTGCCTTAAGCCTATACCATATCTCAGCTACTCTGAACCACTTTTTCCATTCAAAGTACTACATAGTTGTAATATCTGGAGTCTCAGAAATTAAATCAAATGATGGGACAGCAGGCATGGTGGCATTTTTAATGCCAACTTCAATTCTCGATTAGCTAAAAGGTGAGTGGTGTGATAGAGATTGCACAGTTGTCCTTCCTTTTAAAATCTTTTTTAGAGGAAAATTTAGAAAGCCAACTTGGATTGGAAACACCAAATCTAAGTGGATGTAGCCTGTACTTTTATTCTCTCCGCCCTCAAAAGCATTTGTTTAGAAAAATTGACCTCCTTCTGGTCTAGTAAATGGCTGCAGCCCAAGTCTTCCTTTGGAAATGTGCCACTTTCCCAAGAAAAACAAAGACCAAGTAGTGTAACCAGTGTATCCTGAGGAGTTGGAACCAGAGAAGTTGAAGGGAATCAACATCATTAGTTGCCTTCTAGTAAATAGAACTTTTGTGAGTGAGATTATCAATCATGGCAAACATTTATGGAAGTGCCTATCACATTATACCTCAAAAAATTGTTCCTGCTTACATTCATCCATTGGAAAATTCTTCAGATAATGAGTTTGTTCTTAATTCCTAGTACTATCCTGGAAGCTAGTTTTCTTTCCCAAGGGATATACATTATCCTCTGTAACTCCAGTTCCTGTCTGTTTCTTCTCTGTTTAGCTTCTTCCTGTGCGCCCAACCTAACTTCCAGCATTGTCTTGCCTGATCAATAGGGGTAAACATCTAGGCATTAGAGTATGGTCATTTTAGCCCCGTGTTTTCAGATTAACTGCTTTCCCTTTCAGAACTCTAAAAACTCAAAAAAATAAACCAAGATCAGATGTAATTGGGATGGGAAACCAAAGGAAAATTAGTGTTATAAGCTACATTGGGAAGTTGAAACCAAATTCAACATAAATAAATCAATAAAGACCTTGCCTTAATGTCAAAGAAGCTACCGTATTTTTTGGCGTATAAGATGCACCGGAGTATAAAACGCAGCAAGGTTTTGAAGAGGCAAATTAAAAAAAAAAGTTTTTGTACTCTGCAAATCTCCCAAAAACGGCCCTGTTTTTTTTTTCAAATAAAGGGCATGAATAGCCCTTAGAAGGTTTGTAGATTGTTCCTTGGGAGGGGGGCAAAAATGAGCAAAAAACGGTCCATCTTTTGCAAAAACGAGCCAGTTTTTTGTCAAAAGGAGCTTTAGGAAGCTTATAGAGTGCTCCTGGGGGCTGGGGGGCAAAATTGAGCAAAAAATGGCCCATTTTTTGCTCATTTCTACTCTCCCCACCCCCCAGGAGCTCTCTGAAAGCTTCCTACAAACTATGCACAGCCATTTTGGTGAAGGGGCAGGGTTTTAGGGGGCAAAAAATGCTGTATTCAGTGTATAAGACGCACCCAGATTTTCAGCCTCTATTTTGAGGGGGAAAGGTTCGTCTTATTCTCTGAAAAATACAGTATATAGATATGCTCTATCTAGATATATAGAGAGAGCAGTGGTGTCAAAATCGATTTCATTGCGGGACACATCACGGTTGTGTTTCACCTTGGGAGGCCAAGGTGGATATAGCCAGCTTGACATCACTCATATCAGAGGGCACCCATGGTGGCCTGAGTGCTCTTTCAGTGAAAATGGTCTCCTGCGCTCCATTTACAGTTGCAACAGCTTTCTGCAACCCTCCACCAGAGAAAATGGGATCCTGAGCTCCATTTTCTCTGGCAGAGGGTTGCAGGAAGCCGTCACAGCCGAAAACAGAGCTATTTTCCTATTTTCACTGGTAGAAGCACAATGAGTCGCACGAGTCGGTCCTTTACTGATTCCAGGGTGGCCCCCTGGGCCAGATCTAAGCACCCCAGAGGCCGGATCCGGGCCCTGGCCCTTGAGATTGACATTCTGAACTAGAGTTTCCTTTGAATGAAAAGCATCTGTACTTTTTGAAGAACCTCAATTGGAGGAACCTCAATTGGAGGAACAATTACAGCACCCTTTACCCATTCCTGTATTTTCCTTGCTGAGGGTAATGGGAATTACTGTCATCTGATAATAGGATGAGCATAACCAACCACTACGTCAGAGGTGGGTTCCGGAACTGTACCTGGTACTCCCAGCAGGCACTGGTACGCCCGTACCAGGGTGTACCAGTCATATCCCATCATTGTACTACATATACAAGTAAGGTTGAAAATGATTTCACGTGCATGGAATCCATGATGTAATGGATGTGTTACACCATGGTTCTTGGGTAAGTAAAATAATGTAACTTAATGTTACCATGTTTACTTTCATGTTTGCTAGGTTTCAGGTGATCTGTGAACTTAGACATTTCTTTGTAGCTATTTCTTTCATTCACTCGGTAACCTCACCAGCAAAAAAGTAAATATTTATGCCGTTGTTCCACAAACATGTTACTGAAATATGGATTTTGTTGTGGTTTGGATTTATAGTTTGAGAGCTGAGTTGCAAGATAGACTTTGGCCCTGGACAAAATAATTGGTAATTTAACAATAATTTAAAAAATAATATACTGAAGGTAGTTGGTTGCAACCATCCTTGTGGGAGGGAAGCAGGCCGTGGAGAGAAAGGAAAGGATCCCAAATACTTTTTTTTTTATTGGTATCTGGATATTCTCCCTTTCTCTTTTGTTTGTTTTGTAACCAAAGAGGAAAAAGATTGCATGGCATATGTCCCTATAAACTAAAAATTCTGGCTTAATGAAATCAGGATGCAAACAATTCATATGCAGCCAAGTTGCTTTCTTGTTTTGTGACCAGCCATCAGGCTAGGATTGGGTAATAGGACAACTAGAATTTCACATCAGAACTGTGGTGAAATAGTAACAAACCCACACCTCCAAGCTGATTTCTGTCTGTTTGTTTGCAAGTGCTTGCCTGAGTTGTGGGCTCACCACAGCATAAGAAACTACAGTACAGTAAGTGATGTACCTTAGTTTAATAACTACCTTTGCAGAATGTGGAGTAGAGTGACTGCATACCAGTTGTTTATATAGATCAGGGGTGTCAAACTCAAGGCCCAGGGGCTGGATCCAAGCTGCGGGGTGCTTAGATCTGGCCCATGGGGCTGCCCTGGAAATAGCGAAGGACTGGCTCACAGTGCCGCTGCCAGGGAAAAGGGAGCTCGCGAGGGCTGTGCGTGGCCCTCTCGAGTTCCATTTTTGCTGGCGGAGGGTTGCAAGATGCCGTCACAGGGAAAAACAGAGCTCGGGAGCCCGTTTTCACTGGCAGAGTGGGCCATCACATGCACCCCCCAAAACAAGTGATGTTATGCTGGCCACCCCACTCCACCCCACCCCCCGCGAGATCAAACACAACCTTGATGCAGCCATCAATGAAATCGAGTTTGACACCCCTGATATAGATTATGGTTTATTGCAATAATGAATAATAATTGGGGAAACATCAGCTTGAACTGTCAGAGAACTACAGTATTATAAGATAAGCACAAATGTTGTTAAATATAAAATACTGTATGAAATTCTAGATTTCTCATCAGATGAAAAATGCTGCCGAGTATAGCTCTAGAATCAGGCTCAGTGGAATTCTAAGACATTATGGACTTATTATATTTTCAGTTCAGCAAAACATTTTGTACATTTTTCTTCAAGGGTGGGCTGGCTGATGTGACAATTGAATACTGTCAAAAACCATATTCTCAAAAATCATATTCAGAGTACTCATCAAGAGCCAAACCACCAAACCATAGAGAAGTATTGAGATATCTCAAGGTTCGGTTATGATCCTCTACTCATCAATAGTTTTATTAATGGCGTGGATGAGAAGATGGAGAGAATATTAATTTTATTAGATCAAAAGAAAATACAACATTGGGATAGATAACAAAATACCTTGAAGAAAATAAATAAAAGTCAAGATAATCTTAGTAGGCTAAAGAAAATAGATGAAAATAATAAAGTACACTTAAACATACTTAAACATGATCAATGCAAAATTATTCAAATAATGAGTATGTAACTGCATAGATACAGCATGATAAAATACCAAGATTAGCAATAGTACATGCAGAAATAATGTTGCACTGAGTGGATAAAAAGAACAAAATGAGTCACCCTTGAGATGTGATTGCAAACAATGTAAATGTGATTTTAGGCTATATTAATAGTGGTTCCTAATCAGTAATAATATCACATTCTCATTGTCTATGGAGATTCTCAGTCATCCAGGTCATGGTTATTCCAAAGATGCTTTTTTCAGAAGGTAACTTGGACTTTGTTTTTCCTTAAAGGCCTTTCGCTTCTCATCGAAGAACCTTCTTCAGTTCAGAAAAACAAAGTCCAGTTGCCTTTTGAAAAAGCACCTTTGGGACATCACATTCTTGCATTGTTTCAAAGCATTGCATGTTAGAAAGGTTTCAAACCAACTGGAACTAGTTCAAAGAAAGGTAACAAAGATATTCAGAGGAGAAGGGATTATTTTCTATAGGAAGAGGTTGAAAGAACTGGGAATATTTAGTCTGGGGAGAAGAAGAAGAGGCAGTATATAATGGCAGTCTTCAACTAGCAAGTTTTTTTTTCAGTGGATGCATTTAAGTAGAGGTTGGATAGTCAATTGTCTTGGATTCTTTCTTTGGACTCCTGCCCAAACCAGGTACACTATATAAACTCAGTGTCTAAATAGCTGCTACCAATTCTGTGATTATATTTGACTGGGGAAACAAGGCACATATAATTGAAGTTTAGACCATTATGAAGGGCATATTCTGGAGAACCGGTAGCAGAAATTTTGAGTAGTTCAGAGAACTGGTAAATACCACCTCTGACTGGCCCCTCTCCCATCTATTCTCTGCCTCCCGAGTCCTAGCTGATCAGGAGGGAATGGGGATTTTGCAATAACCTTTCCCTGGAGTAGGGAATGGAGATTTTACAGTATCCTTCCCCTGACACGCCCACCAAGCCACGTCCACAGAACCAGTAGTAAATTTTTTTGAATCCCACTGCTGATTTGGAGATGGTCCAGATAGGCTTGGCAATAACCTTCCCCTGGAGTGCGGTGGGAATGGAGATTTTATAGTAACCTACCCTTCCACGTCCACCAAGCCATACCCACCAAGCCACACCCACCGGTTAGTAAAAAAAATTGAATCTCACCACTGATATATATGTATGTGTCTGTCTGTATGTATATATGTATGTATATTAAAAACTGCTTTGCTTGATAACATTCATTAAAATCACAGTGAAATGGTTGTTGAACATTTTTTCATGGGAACAACGTGATGCTTGAGAGAACAGCCACCTCACAAAGACCAGAACTGACATTAGAAGCAGGTTTTTCATATACTGCTGTCTATGAATATTGAAAATATTACCAGTGTTTAGTATGTGCGTATGTGTATGTCTGTGTGGTGTGAAGGGTGGGAGGGCCAGGGGGGGGAGAGACAGAGAGAGAGAGGGAGGGAGGGGGAGAGAGAGAGAGAGAGAGAGAGAGATCTCCAAAGCAACTTTTCAAAATTAAATCCAAAGTCCTGCAAATCCCATGTTTTTATTCATGTGTAACATATTTCTCAGTATCGAATAATCTGCTCTTGACCCAATCCCCAACTACAACTGAAATTTAAGTGGAATTCAATAAGTTTTAGTTCTTCGACAAAGTTAAACTTTTGAATTTGTTAAGTGAGATTAAGTTTTGGAAGGATTTGTTGGGTTCTATGTGTGTTTACTTTGTTTGTTTCAAAAAGAGTGGTCTTGGCATGCCATATAAAGAGCTAGTGTGGCCGGTGGTCCAAAAATATTTTCCCGTTACTCCAACAGCAGAAAACAATACTCTGTGTTTGTATGTCTTGTTGTTGAAGAACGTCTTGCTAGTTTTAAAATGAGATGATCCTTTGGCATAATCAGTTGTCCCTATGTTCTTACTTTCTTACTTTTCTTGTTGGTCCATGAAAGGCTCCTGGATGACCTTAATGGAAGTTCACTGATGTTATCTCATCTCGTTTTTATTTGTGTGGTTCTAGTATTTAAAAAGTATGCTTTCCATTGTAACATTGTAAGGAGAATTAAACTGATTGTAAAAAGATGGTTTGGACATGCTGATACCCCCATTACTTTTGGTTCACGATTTGCCATGAAATCTGCATCAGGCAAGCAGTGTATTAAAATAGAGTAGAGTAGAAACTTTATTGTCACTTTAAACATATACTAATCAACATACTTTAAATTAATTTTTGTTGCATTACATTTGTATGTAAACTTGACAGTTCACCAGTATAGTGCAGTGTTTTTCAAGTTTGGCAGCTTTAAAACATCTGGATTTCAGCTCCCAGAATTCCCCAGACAGCACACTTTCATTCAGAACCAGCTATATGACTTTGGACCAATCACTCTAAACTTGTTTTCTGACTTCCAGTGGACCCGGTAGGTCCATTTTTTGCCCACCCCAGGCTCCAGAGGCTTTCTAGGAGCCTGGGGAGGGCGGAAAAGGGCCCAACATGCAAACCGGAAGTTTGGGAACAGACTTCCGGATTGCCTGTTGGGCGGTTTTTCTCCCTCTGGAAAAACAGCTGAACACACAAACCGGAAGTCCATTCCCAAACTCTGGTTTGCGCATTGGGTGATTTTTTTGCCCTCTGAATGCTTCAGGGAAGCCTTTGGAGGGCAAAAATCAAGCCCAAAAATCAGCTGGCCAGTGCACGCTTGCATGCATGCTGGAGCTGATAGGGTAAATGCCTCGCATGCCCTCAGAAATGGTTCTACGTGCCAACTGTGGCACGCATGCCATAGGTTGGGCCTACACAATGTGAGAGTGTCTTAACTTTTATAGCAAGAATGTAACTGGACCTCAAGTGGTGAAGGTCCTTGGTGCTCTCTGAGCTTGGTTCTTTTCTTGCGTGACCTGTCAAAACCGCGCTCGACTAAACCGCCCCCGATTAAACCGCGTCGCTGACGTCATCAACAGGGTGACAACAGCCAGCGCAGAGAAAGAAGGGCGCTTTAAATAGCGCTTTGAAAGCAAGTCGATTCAACTTAAGGTAAGGGTTAGGTTTAGGGTTAGCTTTAGGGTTAGGTTTAGGGTTAGCTTTAGGGTTAGGTTAAGGGTTAGGGTTAGGTTTAGGGTTAGGGTTAGGGTTAGGTTTAGGGTTAGGTTAAGGGTTAGGGTTAGGTTTAGGGTTAGGGTTAGGTTAAGGGTTAGGGTTAGGTTTAGGGTTAGGTTAAGGGTTAGGATTAGGTTTAGGGTTAGGTTAAGGGTTAGGTTTAGGGTTAGGTTTAGGATTAGCTTTAGGGGGGTTAGGTTTAGGTTTAGGGGTTAATTTTAGGTTTAGGGTTTACAGCGTGCTTCTGTCTCTGCGCTGTTGTCGCCCTGTTGATGACGTCAGCGACGCAGTTTAGTCGGACGCGGTTGAGTCAAGTGCGGTTTTGTGGTGGAACCCTTTTCTTGCAGGTTTTTCATTACCAAACTAGATAACAGCATCAGTGCTGTGCAGAGCCCTAGTATCCGAAGTCACTCAGTCTTGCTTGGCTTGAGTTAAAACCTGTTATTCCCCAGCCAAATCATCAGTCTCCAGACAGAACCTTCACATCACTTAGTTGATCTAGAGTAGATGTATAAAAAGAGAGTATCATCAACATACACACTACTCTCATCCTACTCCTAGCAGAGGTCATCCAAAAGTGCAACCAATGCAATTTTATGTCTTACTTTGCAGATAACGTAATGTTGGTTTATCAGCTAGACAAGATCAGGTATCTGCAAATACCACTGATTACAAAGGGAATTGTAAGTAATAGACCTCATACTTCTTTTAAATCATCCATTAATTCTTTGATTTTGTCTTGCAAACGTGAATAGTTGTTGAATAGAAAAAAGGTTGCCGGGTAAGACAATAGACTGTCAATTTCTGAGATACAGAATGGATGTAAAGTCAACCATACACATTTGTAGAAATGTGGATCAATATGTGAATAATTGATCTCTAGAATGTGCGACTTGACATAGCAGTTAATTTATTTACAAGAGTTTCTCATTTAACCAAGTTAGAAGACCAACAAACAGTATTGTCTCATAGTCTTTAGATATAATTAAGATTTGATGTAACTGAAAATAATGTTAAGTTTGAGGACTGTTCTTTGATTTTGTGGCTTTAGCTTTTGGTCAGAGGGAAATGCTCAAGGAAAATGTAGAGGTGCCATATTGATAGAAACACACTTATATTCAAACATAAACATGTATAGACATCATATCACACTGATTTCCCAAAAAGAAGTTACTTTAGTTTCTAGCAACCTAGAAAATATCAATTTGTGACATTATCAGTTATAATTGCCCTATTATTGTGTTGCCATTAAAATTCTTACCTGTCTTCAGCTTCTTCAACTTAAATCTCAACTTAAATTCCAAATTTTCAGTTGTTTCATGTCAAATTCTTTATCTTTGTTTCTTTGTACGTACATATTGGAAGACCTTATCTTAGTTTTGAGCAGATACAGCTTTATGCTCTTATCAAAGGTGCCATATCAAGCTTTCTCCTCCATTATGTAGATGGTAGTGGAGCCAGTTCATAGCGGCAGGAGAGGGGAAGCCCATGTCAGGAATCCCACACCTTTTGCCTCTGGAGTGATTTCAGCTGTATAAGCAAAAGAATCATTAGCATTCCTCCCCCCCCCCCCCCCGATATATCTGATAAAATGCAAATGAAGTAGATGGGGAAAGCTCAGCAAATATAAGCACATTTCATACATTTTTAATATCATGAAGGACTGTAGGTAGTCCTCGATTTACGACTGTAATTAGCTCAAAATTTATGTTGGCTAAGTGAAAAATCTGTTAAACGAGGTTTGCCCCATTTTACGACTTATCTTGCCAGGTTTGTTAACTGAATCACCGCAGTTGTGAAATTTGTAACACGGTTGTTAAGTGAATGTGATTTCCCCATTGAGTTTGCTCGTCAGAAGGTTGTAAAAGGAGATCACATGACCTTGGGGCACTGCAACCGTCATAAATGTGAGTCAGTTGTCAAGCATTTGAATATGAATCACGTGACCATGAGGATGCTGCAATGGTCATAAGTATGAAATATGGTCATAAATCATTTTTTCCCCAGTGCCGTTATAACATCAATTAACTGTTGTAATTGGATGTATATAATTGTGTCTGATATAGAGTCAGATATTTCCTTTTGTCTAGTTTAAGAGAAACAAAGTTCTTGATCAGTTTCTTGATTTGATTTACCTTCCAGGTTTTCTCTGAGAGACAAGGACATTACTTTGACCAAAACGTCCCAATCTTTTTCCTTTCATATTCAAAATTGCTATCAAAATTCCTATTTACCTAATGTGAGCAAAACACTTTAAGTCAATTTCAATGTCCCTATTGTGATTGGGTAATAGTTAATGTTTCATTACCAAAAGAAAAAAAAATCACTTTTACCCAAATATGGATAATTTATCCAGTTGGGAAGCACTACTTTATAATGCTAAGGCAGGATATTTTTTTTAAATAACCCAATTTGTTAAGCAAGAAATAATAGTTTCATATAATGCCAAACCATAACAGGTAAATTCCAAGGTTTTAACACTGTGGGAATACACAATAATAATGAACAGATCAATATTGGTTGAGTGCTTTGGGCAAGAAGCAATTATTTAAGCATACAATTGGTGAAATTTGTTTTCATGGAAATATTGTAATTTTATTCCTTTTTCCTTTATTTTGGTTTGCAAATAATAGTAAAAAATAGTAAAAAAGCAATTTTTGACATTTGTGCTTTGGATATCAATATTAGTTAGAAGAGCCAAGGTGGCGCAGTGGTTAAATGCAGCACTGCAGGCTACTGCTAGATCAGCAGGTCAGCGGTTCAAATCTCACCGGCTCAGGGTTGACTCAGCCTTCCATCCTTCCGAGGTGGGTAAAATGAGGACCCAGATTGTTGGGGGCAATATGCTGACTCTCTGTAAACCGCTTAGAGAGGCCTGAAAGGCCTATGAAGCGGTATATAAGTCTACTGCTATTGATATTGATATTGATATTGATAGTTTGTTCCAAATTTAAATGCCATAGATTGGTGTTTTTTCCAAACTTGGCAACTTTAGGATGTGTGAATCTCATTTCCCCAAATTCCTCAACCAGCTTCCAGTTGAGTTGAAGTTTATATTATCTTAAAATTGCTAAGTTCGAAAAATACTGCCATAGTGCATCCTATCTTACTTAAGATTGGTGTTGACATATATAGGTTTATCCTGCAATAACAGTCTGTTCCATATATTGCTACATGTTCTCCTAATGAAAAGATTTAAATTATTAATTGAATTTAGCAACGAAGCAGAGTTGCATTTCAGAATTCCGCGTTTATATTTCCCTTTTAACATGAAGATGTACAAATTAGAATCAAAAATCTGCGTTTGGTTTGGTGATTATGTAGAGCTACATCTTGCAAGCTTTTTCATTTTTGTCTTTGTTTAGATTGCACACCTGGGCAGTTTCTTTTAATGCATCATTCTGAAAAAAATCAGGGCATCAGAATTTCTTTGTCTTTTTTTTAAATATGTGCTCCCCTTGTCTTCTTTTGGAATGCTTGCTTCCTCTCTTCCCCCCTACCCCCTGTAAAAAGTCAGGAGAAAACCTGCAGAACAACTTTTGGAGATTTCTTAGTGGGCTTTGTTCCACAGATAGGCTCACACTAGTTAGGAAACTTAAACCTTTGTAGAGGAGCGGTATTCTATCTCTACATAGAATCTATAACGGAGCCCCTTTGATTTCCAACCCGCCTTGCTTGTTATTCTATTTTTTTACCTGCAGTCATTGCTCTGTCATCTATGGTGCCTTTAATGAAATGGAAGACAATAACCAATTCATCAGTGAATTGGTATTTTAATTGCAAAAACGCAGAGAGGAATTTGTAAAGTTCCAAAACTTTGCATGGAAATTTTTGTGTGTTTGTCTGTGTGAGTCTTTATTCATTTATAAAATTTATATGCTGCTCATCTTGTGGTTTGATGTCTTGGAGTAAGTTTTCTTTTAAAAAAAAACTCTTGTAAATTGCATAGAGTCGTCCTTGAAATGTTATTGGCAAAGTTTTTCAAAAGTGGTTTGCCATTGCCATTGCTTTCCTTGGGCTGGGAGAGGGCCCAAAGTTACCCAGCTGGTTTCATGCCTAAGGAGATCTCGTGGTCTCCCAGTTTGTAGCCTGATACCTCACCCACTTTAACCAACTGGTCTTTATTTTTGTCTGGGTTACTCCTTGTACTCATAGCAAAAAGGAGGGTACTTGTAGTTTCAGAATAAGCTTGCGTTCACATGTGCTCTTTTAAGTCCCCTTGTTGTTTAAGACTGGCTCAACTGCTGAAGAGTATAAAATAAAATGGTCCTACATTCATTCAGAACTGTACAGCTGCATACCAACTGTTCCTGCGGTCAATGGAAAGGAAGCAGGGGCAACCATGAATGGCCTACAAAGGCCCTTCCCTCACTTCCAATCAAAAGAAAGGATGGAGAGAACTGTTTTTCTTCCTAAAACACAAACAGAATTGAGTAACATCCAGAATTTGCAATTCTCTCCAAATGAGATGGGAATAAACTTCACTGCCCTTTGTGAGGCTTCTGAATAGCATAGGGGACTGTGTCTTTAGTACTGTATATGGCTGTGATGGCGGACCTTTTCGGCACCGAGTGCCCAGACCAGTACGTGTGTGCATGTGTGTACCCGTGCTGGAGTGCTGGAGACCCAAACAGCAGCTAGCTGGCACATGGATGTCTGTTTTTGGAGCATCTTTTGGGTGTTTTCAGGCTGTTTTGGGGCCATTTTCAGGCCAAATTTCAGCCTTTTTCGGGCCAAAAACTGCCTTAAAAAGGTCCCAAAAACAGTCCGAAAAATGGCCTGAAAATGGTCTGTTTTTTGGCTGTTTTGGGGGCTGTTTTCAGGCCGTTTTCTGGTGCTCTGGGACCCATGAAGATCAGCTAGCAGGCACGCACCGTAAACCAGAAGAGCAGTTGGTGACAACAGGCATGTCCAGAGAGAGGGTTCTGTGTACCACCTCTGCCATGCGTGCCATAGGTTCGCCATCACGGGTATATGAGTTATTCTACTTTCTGGTTGAAAAGTAGACTACTGAAAAGAATATGCGTACAATGATCATCAATGATCAATAGCTTGATTGTACATCATTATTTTTTTCAGAATAAAATAAGTTTATGTGAGGATTTCTCTTCAGGGCAATTCCTAAGTGTGCAAAGTCCAAACACACTCATAACCTCAGGAAAATCAATTTTAGATTATTTCCTTCTTTTCTGGCAGTCATGAGAGCGAGATAATTCAGCAGAGAATATTTTGTTGCCTCACAAACCCCATAGTCTACAAGCTTAGTAGCAGCCAACATCAAATTGGTGAGAATGTGTAGTTCTGCCCTCAGTGTATCTATGAATGTCCTTGTCAGTTACAGCTGTACCAAATCTATGTGTTTAAATAATGCTTGCAGAAGAATAAAGCACCATGGTTTCTTTTTTTCTTAGGTATCATCCTTGGCTTTTCTCTCCGATCCTATCACTTCAGCTACCGAGAAGTGAAATATTTTTCCTTCCCTGGCGAACTGTTAATGAGAATGCTGCAAATGTTGGTTTTGCCTCTCATTGTATCCAGCTTAGTAACAGGTACTGGTGTAAATTATTTTCTAATTTCTTTTTGTGTTTTACTACTGTCATTCAAGTTTTAACATTTCTCTTTGGGTGTATATGTGTATTGTTTTTTAAAAAAAAACAGTATCTAAGGATATTCTCTAAGCCCGTCAAAGAATCTAGAATGTGATGTTATAACGTGTCAATTCATGATAGTGATTATTCGGTCAAAAATAAGCTCTTTTAATGAAAGGATAAAAGTTCTGTGGGAGGATATTTGCTTGCATAAAGAAGCTGAAAGGTTCGGTTTCCAACAACATTAGTTAAAAACTGAGATAAAATATTTATTTATTCATTAATTGATTACAATTGTAAGGTGAATGACTGCAGATAGTCCTTTGTTGTGGTAAGTGGTTGTAGTTGATAAGCAAGGTTGCCTTCTTCAATGACTGCAATCCTGACTCTCCCAGTTGCAGTCATTAAATGACAGTGCGGGTCATTAAGCAGAGAATAGGGTGCCTCGGGGTACGAGAGGCCTGGCGCAGGGCAATACTCTATTTTAAATTCCAGGCGTACACTGCAGCACATGCCTAGCTTGCTTGCTTATTTATTATTTATTTGCTTGCTTACTCACTCACTTACTTACTTGACCTCTAGGCCTCCCACCTCACCAGAGGCAGCTCTAGGCAGCTTACAGACAGTCCATTAAAAATCATTACAAAACTATACGACTATAAATAAGTTATCATAAATTTTAATACAAGCCTTCTGCTGGGCCTCCTAGGACCTCCCTCTGAACAGTTTCCACCCTGCCAGATTGCACAGACTTGGGCCTGCTTTTTGACCTGTTGGGTCTTATAGCCTAGCGCCTGCTTCCACGTGACCCGACAAATGCGCACACGACGAAAGCGTGCCGACAAAACCGCGGTGAGAAAACTGCGAGGTCGAAATCACGCCCATAACAGCGCGCCACAACAGCGCGCCCACAACAGCGCAATTAGAGTTAAGGTTGGGGTTGGGGTTGGGGTTGGGGTTGAATTATTACCTTGTTTTTGCGTTGTTTGTTGATGGCGCGCTGTTGTCGGAGCGCTGTTGTCGGAGCTCTGTTGTGGGCACGATTTCGACCTTGCGGTTTTCTCGCTGTGGTTTTGTCGGTGTGCTTTTGTCGTGCGCGCTTTTGTCGGTGAACCCTGCTTCCCACCCTGCCTGATCTCACACAAGCTTGGGCCTCCTCGTACCTGCCCTGTCATGTTTTGTTCCTCTTACTTCTTCCAAATATCTTTCTGAAAAAATGCCCAGCCTATATGACCCCCCCAGCCTTCCTACAGAGGCCACCGTTCTAGAGGTAGCCACCATTCTCTGAATCTTTCAGGCAAACACGATTTTCCCAACATCGCAGAAAGAGCTTTCTTCTCCAACGACTGCTCCAACTAGGATAATTATTTATCTCCTGCATATTCCTCTTGAGTTACAGCTTTTTTTTAAAAACAAACGAAGGATTTCCTTACAATATTGCAACCAAACTGCATATAAAACTAAATCTGTAGCAGGTTCTCTCGGAGAATACTTGCAGAAAACTCTCGGAAACTGGAAGTTGGCCTCAGGGTGCTGTTTTATAGGGAAAGATGTTTAATATTATTGGCCACCTTCTATCAAGGGGACCCCCAAGGTAACTTGGAATTATTTGAAAGCAGCTGGTATGATTTCCTACTTCCCCCTTTCACAAACACAGATGGGTAACTTATGCACATTTCAGTTCTGAAAAACACTGGTGTGTGAGCTAAAGAAGGAGAGAGTATAACTTCCAGTAAAACATATGGAGATTTTTAGAGTGGGGAAAAAAAAACAAATGAAAGGGAAGATTACTTTTAAAGTAATGACAATAATATTGTTGGATTTTGCAAGAGCATTAGATGAAAAGATTCTAATGCTGTTTTAAGACTGTGCATGTTTTCTGTACAAGCCATAATGTTCAGGTAGCCATTTTTTTAACCATTTTTAATTCTTAGGAAGGGTGGGTACGATCCTCATGCCCATGCTTTATTATTGAAGAGGAGAGTGAGAGAGATGTAGCATGGCTAAAATGGTCTCTGGCAGAATTTGAAAATAATTAGGTTTTTTTAAGTTGTTAAAATTACAGGTATAAAAAAAGTAGAGTGGTAAAAACTGAACCTGTTTTGTGTCACTTATAATTATCCTAGTTAAAGCAACTGCTGGAGAAAAAGGAAGCTCTTTCTTGGATATTGGAAAAATAGTTTTTTCCCTGGAGAAAGAGTCTATGTGAGACAGATTGTTTTCAATCACACTCTGAACCTGGATCTTTGAATTATTAAGCATTAGGTGGTTCATGCAATACAGGCAGGGGTGGGATTCAAAAAATTCAGCAACCAGTTCTCTGCCCGGTTGCTGGGTGGGCGTGGCCATGGTGGGCGTGCCCTACCCAGCCTCCTGCACCATGGGTGGAGGGGTTCATCCTACCCAGGCTCCGGAGGATTCCTTTGAGCCTCCGGGAGGCGAAAAGGTCTCCCCTGTTTCCGAACTTCTGGGAGGCCTGTTTTTTGCCCTCCCAGAGCCTCCACATGGGCCCTGCTCTTACCTGGCATCCAAAATGGGCTGCGTGGAGACTCAGGGGAGGGGAGGGATGGGAGTAGCCAGACAGGCCTTGCAACTACTGGTTCAGTGAACCAGATGTAAAATTAGCATCCAGTTCGCCCGAATGCGTCCGAACCGGCTGAATCCCACCCCTGTATATAGGTGATCCTCAACTTATGATCATTTGTTCAACCTTCAAAATTAGGACAGTCTTGGAAGAAGCAATTTATGACCTCCCCTTTCACTTACAAATGTCACATCACACCAC
This sequence comes from Thamnophis elegans, assembly GCF_009769535.1. Lineage (NCBI taxonomy): Eukaryota > Metazoa > Chordata > Lepidosauria > Squamata > Natricidae > Thamnophis > Thamnophis elegans. Next base: position 129,326,607 of record NC_045543.1, on the reverse strand, counting down.
AGTCACATGATCAAAATTGGGCGCTTGACAATCAGTTCACATTCTCAACCAGTTGCACCATCCTGCTATCTGATAACCATTTGCAACCTTCCCACCTAGTTTTTGACAAAAACATAAACTAGGGAAGTTGAATTTGCTTAACGATTGCATGATTCACTTAACAACTGAGGTGATTTGCTTAACAGCAGTAAAATAGCTGTAAGATTGGGTCATCTTACAAATATACCAACTTATGAAAGAAATTATTATCCCAATTATCCCAATTGTGGTCTTGTGGTCATAAGTTGAAGACTATCTGTACATTGAATTATAAACTTACCCAGTAACTAACAAACGTAGCCAAAAAGCCCTACTTAAGGTTAACACCAAGCTTAGTGTACTATGTGAATATAACTGCTAGATCTTTGATGGTTACCTAAGTTTAACTACTGTATTTTTGGAGTATAAGACGCACTTTCCTCCCTCCCCCCTAAAAAAAGGATGAAAATTTGGGTGCGTCTTATACTCTGGAGACTCTTATACTCTGAAAAATGCGGTATATGAACACACCCAGAGTCAGCTGTATAACTTCAGAAGTCTGTTAGAAGAGCAGAATCAAATGGAGTTGAGCAGCATTAGAACTAAATCATAGGTTGGGCTCACACAACACACTAAGGCTCTCACAAACACAAATCTTATGCCCAGCATCTGCTATACAGCATTATTTGCCGCTTGTGGAGGTAATTCATTTGTCATCAAATAAATTTCCCACTGTAAACTTTATTGCATCTGCTTCTTCATAAATTCTAGCCACTTCATTTCAAAGTATTGTACCCATAGTAGGAGGCTTAAGGTGTTATTCACCTTCTCTGGCACTTCCTGTGGTTAGCCAATCACTGTGAGTGGTTTTTAGCATCCTTCATCTCCATTCTAGAAGCCTAAGATCAGCAGAGTCTTGTAGGATCAGGCCAAGCACCTATTTAATCTAGTCTTCTGTCTTGCCATGGATGCATTTAGGAAGCGGAGAACTTAAGTCATGCTTAGGACATTGCTTCCTTGTTCAAAGGAAGGCAAGAGGACCACTATGCACTTAAACTTCTTTTTCTATGCCAGAGGTGTCAAACCTGATTTCATTGAGAGCTGCATCAGGGTTGTGTTTGATCTCAGGGGGACGGTGTGTGTGGCCAGGGGGCATGGCCAGCTCGACATCACTCCTGTCAGGGGCACCTGTGGTGGCTCCAGTGCTCTGCCATTGAAAACAGACTCCCAAGCGCCATTTTTAGCTGCTAGGGCCTCCTGCAATCCTCTGCCAGTGAAAAATGAGCTTGGGCCGTCCGTTTTCACTGGCAGATGGTTGCAGGAGATCGTAGCATCTGAAAACAGAGCTCAGGAGCCCGTTTTCGCTGGCCTGAAGCACTGTAGGTCAGTCTTTTGCTGTTTCCATGGAGGTCCCGTGGGCCAGATCTAAGTACCACGTGGGCCGGATCTGGTCCCCAGGCCTTGAATTTGACACGCCTTCTCTATGCAGTCTGACTGCCTCGTCTGACTTTTCTTCTGCTGCCTTAAGTCAGGAATTCCGCCAAGGCTATAAACACTGACCTATGTTTCCAGAGGTCAAAACATAGTGGCTAACTGTGAACCTGGAGATCTGGTTTGCATTTGACCCTGCAACCCTTTGCCTTCCTACAGAGGAATAGCTTCATGGCTCATGTTTTTCAGGAATGCATCTCATCACTTGCCTTACATTCTTGTTTCCAACTTCCTTGTGCCATTATCATCATCACTGTTGATCGTTTTTTCCCTATATTTGGAAAGAAGGAAGGAATAATAAATAACATTTGAATAGGCTCTCCTTGGCTTGTAAACTAAAATAAGCTCTCCGTTTTGCTACCACATTCAAATGATGCAAATGTGGGAAATCAGTAATAAACTTACCCTCAGTTATTAGAATGTTCCCAAAGTTGTAAGAGCACGTGATTATCTCACCAAACTATATAAACTGAGGGACAGGAAGTCAGTATTTATATAGCCAATCAGAGTGAGCACAATATTTGTTAAAATGTTTGTTCTTATCCTAATTCTAATGAGAAGTGCCTAGTAGCCGCTGGGCTATCATTTTCCTGTTGTCAGAAAGCCAGATATGAGTTGGTGGGGATATTTGTAAATATTTTTAAAATGAGTTCTGAAGAAAAAGACTTTTTAAAAATAATATGAACCTGTGGCCTTTTCTTAACTCTGATGAATTTGGAAGTTCTTGAAACTTGTTTCTTATCAACCTGGAACAACGTTTTATTTAGATTAGCTTAGAACAGTGTATTTTAAACTTGGCATACTGGCTGGGAAATTCCTGAAGCTGAATTCCATACATCACAAAGTTACCAAATTTTGAGAAACACTGGCCTAGAACAATATGTGAACTCAGCCAGTTGTGGCATAGTTACAAAACATTCATAAACCATGGTTTAGCCCTGCCTATGAAACCACTGGAGGGCTAATATGTATTGAGCAATTAAGAAAAGCATTATTTCAATAAAAGACACTTTATAACATCTGAGCATTTACCATATCTGTGGATGGATAAATTGGGAGGAAAGGAATGGTGTTTCCTAGCCAAGTTAATGTGCTAATCTTTTAATCAGATTTAAATCTGTTATTATTGTAACAGATTGGGGAAATGTTGCAGATGTATTACCTCAGACCCCCCCCCCCTTTCCAATACTGGTTTTTCTGCTAATTTGCTATGCTTCAAGAAGTTTGGTTGGCTTGGGAAGTTACTTTGATGGACTTCCCTCTAATTAAATCATTGTGTTTCACTGTGTTACTTCAACATTAGGGAATCCAGCAAAATCATCAAGTGAAAGTCCTTTTTTTTTCAGAAGCTAATGGGCTTTGATTATACATCATTTACTTTCTTATCCTCACCCAACTCATAGCCCAGCTACCAGAAAAGGCCATTTTAAGCCAATTAATGATATGGGAAAATGCTTTTATAGGAGAGCAGGTTAATTTAAGTGTCACATCCATCAAAGGATGGTCTCTTCAGGTCTCTAGCAAGCAGGTATTGGCTGCCTTTAGTTACCGAAAAATTTTGGGCTGCTATTTCTGTGAGCCTTCATTTCAGATTCTTGGCATTGGGACAGTTAGTTCTTTGTGCTCTGGTATTACAATGAGGCAACCCAAGAGAAAGAGGCTCGGTTCAAGGCTGTCAGCTGTTACTAATCACCATTCTATGGCTTGCTGTGAATCCCTGCTAGTCCTTACCTCCTGCTCTGCTTAGCACACATAAAGAAGATAAATTACTCCCTTAGTTTCTCTTCAAAAAGCATATTGTGTGGTGCATTCCAATATCATGAGGAAAAGATGGAATAATGCAAAGAGTTAAAGTGGTATCTAAACAGCCCACACAGTAGGCTCCTACTCTGGCAGATGTGAAGAACAGGAAATGTGCCACTGAACTTGGATATCTAGAAATACTGCGTTACTTTGCTCTTGCAAAGTTGGGAGTAGAGAAATGGGATGCAGCTCTCGGAAAATGGGCCTCGGGGTTTGTGTGTGCGTGTCTGTGTTTGCGTTTCGACTAGGCTATTGCAGTATTTCTCTACCTCAGGAATTTTAAGATGGGTGGACTTCAGCTCCCAGAAGTCCCTAGCTAGCAAGACTGGTCGGGGAATGCTGGCAGTTGAAGTCCACCCCCATCTTAAAGTTTCCAAGGTTGAAAAACAGAAGGGTATTCCAATTGTGCAACCTGGCATCAGCATCAAGGGCTGTGAGAAGTTACAGCAAAAGACAAAATTACTTTTGAGCCTGAAGAAAATAATTTCCACAAGTCTCTGAAGAGCCAGAGGTAGTTCGCCAAATCTAGGGAACGGAGTACAGTTGAGTGGTAGTGATACAAGTGACAAATTCTGAAATGGAAAGTGTTGTATATGTGTTGTGTGAGGGAACGAAGCAGGAGCCATGGAATCAGAGAGTAAGATGTTTATTAGTAGGTGACAAGCGATTCAGAATGTGTTACAACTGTCACAGTATTTATACTCTCAGGTACCAACTGTCATTTAACTGTCATTACAACCACCAATCACAGGTATTTATACTCTCAGGTACCAACTGTCATTTAACTGTCATTACAACCACCAATCACAGGCTGTGCTTCGCCCGACCAATTAGAACGCAGCACAGGCTGTTGCTGGGCTATAACAGAAAGGAACAGACAGACGAGTTACTTCCTCAGACTTACCCTAAGAACTGAATTACAAGATACAGGTAGTCTTTGAGTTACGACCAGTCACTTAGTAATCATTTGAAGTTTTGACAGACTTTGACAGATCAGGACGTACGACCCAGATTCAAAATTCCAATGGTTCTGTCCAACATGGTCATATGACTGTACTCCAGGCATTCAGCAAGTGGGACAGCTGTTTGTGGCAGCCCGCAATCACGTGATCATATTTTATGACAGTTTTGCCAAGAACTGATATTTACTTCCAGTTTTCAGCAAAACCTGCCCATAGCAAACCATCGGTGTACTTAACAACCACAGCATTCGCTTCACAACTGACACAAAAAAGGCTATAAAATTGTCATGAGTTACATCCATGATGGGCACGCTCCATTATGGATGCAATCTGAGGATTACCTCTAAAATATATACTTTTAGCTTTATTTGTATCTAAAACGTCCCAACTGGATTAATCAGGGGAACATTTTGGGTTTTTTTTTTACTGTACCTAAGAACTATATTCCACCCCTTGTCATTGGGACAGTGCAATGTTTCCGATTCAACCAATACTTTGCTTTAAGCAGTTAGAGAGAGGTGTTATATTTATGCTGTGAACCTTTTGGAAAGTGAATCCAACGAGCTGTGCAAACCTAGTGTGCGTGCATATAATTGCAAACAAGAATGCAAAAACAGTTCAAAACAAACTATGATGCAGCATCTTGTTTCCTAAAAATGCCGTCTACTCTTTATTAGCGTATCCTTTGCAGAGACCAGGGAGAGGTTTGCAAAAGATAAAACCAGCATTTTGCTCTTTTTGTACTTGTGTTGTGACATTGCATGCATGTACAAAAGGAGCAAATCTTGCTTTGCAGCTGAGCAGCTCCGCTGTCCTCACTTTAACAACACCATCAGACCTGTGGACACTTAAGCTTTAATCTTAGAAAAGTTAGGCATCCCTACTGTAGGCAAAACGATCTCACGTCTTCCAGATTTGTTAGATCTTTAACTTCTATCCTCACCCAGCAACAGAGCTGCTCTTCCTGTATGTATGCACCACATTTCTGCTTTCGTTGCGGGGTTGAAATGTTAGGGAGCACTATAGGAATCCCTTGGTTATATTTATTATTCTTTGATTTAAAAGCCAGTGATTTGATTCCACCCTGGATTCCTTTTCAGATACAATTTAATTACCTGTCAGTTTGTGCCATTTGCCAAGCTGCATCATTTCATTTGCATTTTTTCAGGTATTTCTCAGACCAATGAATCTTTATAGAACTTGTATATTGAGGAAGCAAAAATCCACACTTTGGGAAAATGTGCCTATAACAAAATGAATGTTCAAGGTAACAACATGTAAAAACAAATAAGATTTCCTTGCAGTTGGAGGGAAAAAACCCACAAAATTATATAGAATTTTGATAGAATGAAGTAACAGCTGAAAGGGCATGACATGCATAAAATGGATATAGGCTACCTGTACTGTCATTAATATTTAATTTCAAAAAACCAGGTGAGTTACAATTTGTTCAGTAGCTTTCCCTAGCAGTTTCCGCAGGTAGCCAAATATGCTAGTGAGATATTGCTATGTTTCTAATAGTAATTTTATTAAAAATTGCAATTAGATAAAAAACTAATACAAATTTTTAAAAAATGAAAATGAAAAATATAAAGTGCAGAAAAGAAAAATATAAAAATAAGAATATAGTAAAGAAAAAGAAATGAAATATATATATAGAGAGAGGAATGGCTTCCCCATTCATCACAATTATAAAAAGTTAGTAACTTGTCACCTTCTCTTAAAATGCTGCAAAATTCCACATCCCATTGATTTTTTTTGATTTTTTTTTATTTTATTTAGCATTTATAGGCCGCCCTTTTCCCTGAGGGGACTCAGGGCGGCTTACAATAGTAAGGGAAGGGGAGTGAAAGACAAAATACAGAAAAAAAAATGTGAGATAACTAAAAGGTACTAAAACACAACATTCACTCAGCATTCGGGAGGGGCAAAAAAATTTATCCCCAGGCCTGACGGGCTAGCCAGATCTTGAGGGCTGTGCGGAAGGCCTGGACTGTGGTCAGGGTACGAATCTCCACGGGGAGATTGTTCCATAGCGTCGGAGCAGCAACTGAGAAGGCTCTCCTCCGGGTGGTCGCCAGTCGGCACTGACTGGCGGATGGAATACGGAGGAGGCCTGCTCTATGCGATCTGATGGGACGCAGGGAGGTTATTGGCAGGAGGCGGTCTCTCAAATAGTCAGATCCACTACCATGGAGCGCTTTATGGGTGGTAAGTAAGGCCTTGAATTGCACCCGGAGATCTACAGGCAGCCAGCGCAGCTCGCGGAGGATAGGTGTTATGTGGGCGAACCGAGGTGCGCCCACAATCACTCGCGCGGCCGCGTTCTGTACTAGCTGAAGTCTCCGGGTGCTCTTCAAGGGCAGCCCCATGTAGAGCACATTGCAGTATTCCAGCTTAGAGATCACAAGGGCTCGAGTGACTGTCGTGAGAGCCTCCCGATTCAGGTAGGGCCGCAACTGGCGCACCAGGCGAACCTGGGCAAATGCCCCCCTGGTCACAGCTGATAGATGGTGATCAAAACTCAGCTGTGGATCCAGGAGGACTCCCAAGTTGCGGACCCTATCTGAGGGGTATAAGTTTTGTCCCCCCAGCCTGATTGATGGAACGGTGGTCAAATTATTGGGAGGAAAACACAACAGCCACTCGGTCTTGTCTGGGTTGAGCACCAGTTTGTTTGCTCTCATCCAGTCTTTAACAGCTTCCAGACCCTGGTTCATCACGTCCACCGCTTCATTGAGTTGGCACGGGGCGGACAGATACAATTGTGTATCGTCCGCATATTGGTGATACTTTATCCCGTGCCTCCGAATGATCTCGCCCATCTTTTATCTATAAACAAATCCTTAAAGCGTTGTCATTTCAGTATCCATTAAAGGTTACCAGAACTAACATGCCTATTTTAACCTTGATCTAACAAGCCAACTTTATATTCCTTCCTTTTAATTTAACAATCTCAATCTTCTTTCAAATAACATCCTAAGAGCTTGATTTCTTTTCGTTTTCTTCTTTGTCCCTTCTCACAGAATTCTGCAAAGCTTTAACAAATCTCTTTTGTAAATCTAATAGAGAGAAATTATCCGGGTCACTCACTTGATTTACTATTTGTATAACCCTTTTAATTATTAAGCATTTTCCTACAGGAGACATTCTTTGAATTAATTCCCCCCCAAAAAAATTTCAAATCCATCTGGACCCTTAGTCTGTTTGCAGTTTTCCAAAATCAAAGTTCACCCTTTTTCTGTTTATTCCCCACCCAAATCTACTATACAGAAATCCATACACAACCTCCCTAGGTCTCAATCTTATTATAGGATTTGCCTGGAAGACACCTGCTTAAATTAGTCAAAGGGTTGATTGCTTAGTTTTTATTTTCTTTATGTACACTGAGAGCATATGCACCAAAGACAAATTCCTTGTATGTCCAATCACACTTTGCCAATAAATAATTCTATTCTGTTCTGTTCTGTTCTGTTCTATTCCATACCATTCCCCTCCACTCCATTCCACTCCACTCCATTCCATTCTATTCCATTCCATTCTATTCTATTCTCTTGAATTCCCTCTTTCGAAGTTAGTACCACCTCTCTGGGGTGGATTTTGTCTTCAAGTTGCTGATGAACAGTAAAAATAAGCAACATTGCTCAGATATTACGTGTGAGAGAAAAAAGGTGAAAACATCCCCTTCCCAATAGTTCAAATTGTGGAATATATTGTAGATGCAGATAGTTAAGTGTTGAATCTAGCAAGATTTTGTCTATCGGTGCAACAATAAAGAATTCAGCTTGGAAAAATCACCATGTACGATTCTTGGTTTTGGGCCCGACATCAAGGTTGCGTTGCTTCTTGTCTCATCCCCCTCCTTGGAATATGATCCCTTCTTTCTTGGAAATTGCCGCTTCTTTGTAGTCCAGCACACCATCTCTCCCTCCATGGGCACCATGATCCGTCACACATAATTGCCTGAGTGCCACCTACATGTTAGCCAATATGTTATAGTAGTTAGAGTGTTGAATTGGGCAGCCATTCCATTCATCTATCTAACAAGGTGGTTATTGTGAGGATAAAATGAGGGTGTGTTCAGGATCACCTCTGTTAATTATTTAAAAGAGTAATAACATGTTAATAAGGGATGTGGTGGCTCAATGGCTAAGATGCTGAGCTTGACGATCAGAAAGGTCAGCAATTCGGCAGTTCGAATCCCTAGCACTGTGTAATGGAATGAGCTCCAGTTACTTGTCCCAGCTTCTGCCAACCTAGCAGTTTGAAAGCATGTAGAAAAATAGGAACTACCTTTGGTGGGGAGGTAACAGTGTTCCGTGTGCCTTCGGCATTTAGTCATGCTGGCTACATGACTACGGAGACGTCTTCGACAGCGCTGGCTCTTTGGCTTTGAAACAGAGATAAGCACCACCCCCTAGAGTCGGGAAGGACTAGCACATATATATGAGAGGGGAACCTTTACCTTTACTTAACATATTAATGCAAGAAATACATAATTGAATGAATAATAAATGAATAAGAATCAAATAATTAAAACAGGAAATCTATTACCAGCAAAGAATGGGCATATTTGTGGAGAATAGTCAAATGTGAAATGCTAAAGGTAAAATTAATTGCTATAGCTAAAATTGAAATATAATAGAATTGATCACAGTAAGGTAGATAAATATTCTGTGCCTTCTCAAAGCCTATTTGTTTATTTCGTAAACTTATATGCTGCCCATCTCGTCTAAAGGCAATTCTAGGCAGCTTACAATCATAAAAACAAGATAAAACCTTAAAACATTACACAATTAGCCCTCGACATATGACTGTATTTGAGCCCACAATGACATTCATATGTTGTGGTGGTTGTTGAGTGGGTCACCACAGAAACACACTCAATTTTATGATGTATTTTGGCAGTCATTAAGCAAGGACCATTGTTTTCTTAATTATTATTATTATTATTTTTTGCTGGAAACTGGAAGTAAATGCCTGAAACAGGAAAAAAACACCAAAATCAATCATATGACTGCAGAATGCTGCAAATAGCCACAAATGTGAGCCACTTACCAAGCACCCCAAATTTGATCATGTAACTGTAGGGTGTATGTGTGTGTGCAGCTACTTGAACTCCAGAATTGGGTTATAAGTAGCTCTGAAGAGGTGGGTCATAACCTCAAAGAGTCATAAGCAATTGGTGGTTAAGGACTACCTTTATGGGTATAATTGTAAAGAATTTCAGTCTTATTGTTCCTCACAAAGTTTTGAAGAAGGACCAGACAAAGAGGACATTGAGGGTGAAGGCCATTCTTCTGCAAAAAAGGTTAAATTTCTGAGATGTATGACTCTAACTTTTCCCTTGTGTATCCTTTGTGTTAGGAGTGGCTGCCTTGGACAGTAAAGCATCAGGGAAAATGGGTCTCCGAGCCGTGGCGTATTACATGTCCACCACAATTATAGCTGTCCTGATTGGGATAATCATGGTAGTCATCATCCATCCTGGGAAAGGGTCAAAGGAAAAAATGCACAGAGAAGGCAAGATTGTCCAAGTGACAGCTGCAGATGCCTTTCTGGACTTAATCAGGTAGGCGGCATTTTTCTGCAACTTGGCTCCTTTGATTGCGTTAGATCACAGCCTCTTAATGCAATGCAGTTAGTGTGAATTGTAGGAGGGCCTTCCTGGAAGAAAGCTATTCACTAAATAAAAAAAGATGCTTCACGTGTGATAATGTAAAGCTAAGGAAATGAGATGCGATGGAACATCAAGGTGGCCACCTCAGCTTGGAAATAATTATGAAACATAGTCCAAAAATAGCCGGATAGCCACATATCATAGTTGAACAACCTTATGTGTCTGTGGGCAGTACCATTTTTGTGCCCCCCAGCCCCCAGGAGCACTTTATAAGCCTCCTAAAAGCTATGCATGACCTTTTTTGACAAAAAATTGGCCTTTTTTGCTTGTTTCCGCCCCCCCCCCAAGTCCCCAGGAGCACTCTACAAGTCTCCTAAAGATTATGCATGCCCCCCCTTTTTTTTTGACAAAAAATGTCCCGTTTTTGCAAAAAAACAGGCTGTTTTGGGGAGGTCTGCATAGTACAAAAACTTTTTTTTATGTGCCTTTTCAAAATCTTGGTGTGTCTTATACTCTGGTGAGTCTTATACTCCGAAAAATACAGTACTTTATTTTTGGGAAACCTGAGAGCCACAGTTTGCGAAAGTTTTGCACACTTAAACAAAGTGAGTATAGCTTACCTCAAGCTGAGCAAGTTCACTTTCACCACTACTGTTCAACATTGCATTAATTCCACTGACAATAATACTACGAAACACAAAACTGGGATACCAAATCTCAAGTCAACATGGCAAGATAAACCATCTACTATACATGGATGACTTAAAAATGTATGCAAAAAGCCCCACTGAGCTTAAATCAATACTCAGCACAGTTCAACTGTTCAGCCGTGACATCAAAATGAATTTTGGGCTTCAAAAATGCACTATATTATCCATGCGGCGAGGAAAAATGGAAAAAACAGAAGGAATAGAACTGGGCAATGGAAATATAGTGAAAGCATTAGCAAAGATGATGGTTGCAAGTACCTAGGTATATTGGAAGCAGATAACATCTTGAATGGAAAAGTCTAAAGAGTCAACGCAAAAGAAATATATCAGGAGGGTCCGCAAAATATTAAAAACAAAGCTGAATGCTGGAAACATAATTAAATATATGAGCAGTTCCAGTGATACGCTATTCGGCTGAAATCATCAACTGGACTCTGGCTGAACTGGAAAACTTGGACCGAAAAACATGCAAACTTTTGAATATGTACCACGCTTTACATCCACGAAGTGACATCAACAGGTTATACCTGCCAAGAAAAATAGGGGGCAGGGGGCTATTGCAAATCCATCAAACTGTAGAAGAAGAAAAGCGAAATTTGAATGATTTTGTTAACCAAAGTACAGAAAAATTGCTGCAGGCTGTGAAAACGGAGAACAGCATAAAAACAACAGAAACAAAGGCAGAATATAAGGAAAAACATCTGGATGACAGATTAAATAGATGGAAAACCAAAGCTTTGCATGGACAGCACTTGAAAAAAATTGAAAGAAAATGTGATGACAACTTGACATGGACATGGCTTAAGATGGGAACTATCAAGAAAGAAACGGAAGGTTTAATACTGGCTGCTCAAGAACAAGCACTACAAACTAATTCCATGAAAGCGAAGATACAAAAATCTATTGACAACCCAAACTGCTGACTTTGCAGTAACAAAGTCGAAACTGTTTCACAGTTAATATGTGAATGTAGCAAAATTGCACAAACGGATTACAAAGCTAGACATGACCGAGTTGCTAAATTAATCCACTGGTCACTATGTAAAAAATATGATTTACCTGTATCCAGAAAGTCATGGGAACATAAAGTGGAAAAAGTTATCGAAAATGAGAAGGTGAGGATCTTGTGGGACTTTTAAATACAAACGGATCATCATTTGGAGCATAACACACCAGATATCACAGTTGTAGGGAGCCAAAGTGTACAGTTTATTGATATCGCTGTTCCTGGAGATGCCAGAGTCGAAGAAAAAGAACTAGAAAAAATAATGAAATATTGCAACTTGGCCATCGAAACTACACGGCTATGGATGAAGCATGTAACAGTGATACCCATTGTCATTGGGGCACTTGGCATCATGTCCAAGAATTTTACAAGATACATCAACAAATTGCATCTTCCTGCAATAACACCAGCGAAACTGCAAAAAAACTACACTACTCACAACATCTTATATTTTAAGAAGGTACTTGGTTGATACCTAGGATGCTGGCAGCAAATCATATCAACCATTAGCACCAGTCACTGGTATTTGTAATGCATTTTTTAATGTTCAGTTGCCTGTTTCATGTTTAATGAATAAAGTATAATAATAATAATAGTGATGAGGAGGAGGAGGAAGAGGAGGAGGAGATGATATTTCTGTATGTCTTAGGTGTCATTCCAATTTCAGTGGGGCTGGTTGACATTGGGCATACAAGTCAACATTCAGAGGGACGCTATCTTAAAAATCAGAACATTGGTGTTCTTATTTATTATACTGTTTATTATATTCTGAATGAAGGAAACACTTCATTGAATATGTGTGTTGGTGAGAGATTTAACTGGTGGGAGAAATTTCAATTTCAGGAGGATAGCATAATTTGATTCAGGGTATGCAAATCATTTGAGGAGCCACTTTGCTTACAAAGAAGCAAATCTGATTTTGAAGCAATGAAGCAGCTAAGACCATGAGGATACTTGACAAGTGACTCAAAGCTCTTCCATTGTTTTCTGGGCCTGCCTGTACATGGCCAGAAAACACTTCTACTGACCAGCTTTCTGCTATCAGCGACCAAATTATCCAACCCATAAAATGTGGATTTGGATTGTACTTTGTATTTAAAGGAATATTGGGGGGGGGGGGGAATTGATTGTTGGTCCTTAGCATGATCCTGATAGGATAAAAAATTATGGCCAATAGATAAATACTATTTTTTTCTTCTTTACAGGAACATGTTTCCTCCAAATCTTGTAGAAGCATGCTTCAAACAGGTAAAAAAAGATTCAATCCCTTCCTATATGTGGGTATATTACATGTCCAGATTCAATTGGAATTACACAAAGACCAAGCTTATAATGCAGGGAATTGTTATTCATTGTCTCCCAGGGAGAAGCACTTACAGCGTCTATAAGATAAGATTCCAAAAGGTTGTATTATCTGGATTCAGGACCCAACCAAGATTAGGTTTTCCAGTTACTTTTCTGAATGGATATCTGGCTTATCAAAAGTATAAAATTACTCCCATGGTTATTGCTTATGTTCTAGTAACCATAGATGCAGAGAAGACAAGTGCTTCATTATTATTAAAAGTACATCATAATATTAGAAGCCATCAGTGTTTAGATTTGAGATTAACATATTTAAATCATTTAATTTCACAACATATAGACCGATTTAACCATAGTTTCAATTGGGAACATGTGACTTTCCTACACCAAGCCAAGTCCAAAAATGGTGGGGAATTTCTAGAAACTTGGCACTCTGACAAATTAATCATCAATAGACACAGAGACATTAACAATATCTATAGATTATGCAAAGAAGACAATCAACCAACCAAAAAGGGAATAAAAAGATCCAAATACCACTCCATCAGCAATCAGCACCCAGATCAGCACCCAGATCAGCATAGATTAACTCCAAGGTTAATATCAGACCAACAATCAACTAAACCAGGAGTCAGCAACCTTTCAGACCTCAGAGACTTTTAAAACCCGCAGACCATTAATATGATCTGATTAATGACTGGCTGTGTGGGCTTGGTTAGGTGGTCATGTGACTGGATGGGTGTGGCCAACTTGATGTCACTCACGTCGAGGGGCGCCTCGTCAGTCTCTACTCACCCCTCCCCTCCCATCCACTTCTTGCCTGCCCGCCCAGGCTCCTTAGGGTCCCAACAGGAAGCAGCCACCAAGAGAAAGAGTTGGCAAAACAGCTGGCTCAGTTCAAATTGGATCTGACCGAGAAGGAGGCTGAACAGAAGCACCTCCCTGAGGACTATGAGCATAGGCTTTCCAAGCAGAGGGAACACCTGTGGGAGGGCAAAGCCACATACGGCACCTGGAGGCTCAGTGGGCTGAGATGGTCAGCCAGTTCCAGGCCATGATGCAGTCCCACTGGAACAAGGCCCTTAGCTCTTTGTCACCAGCGGCGCTTCCCTCCAGCCTTCGCCCAAAGCCCTGCACCAGAAGGCTGAAGCAGACCACAAGTTGGAATTTATGCCCTTCTCCAACCCGCACAAAAAGATCCCGAAGGAAGAGTCTCTACAGCAACACAAGCATCCATTGCATGTATCCAGCCCAGGGGCCCTAGTTTGAGGACACCTGATTTAGTGCAATATAAAAAATGCAAATAATTTTTCTGCAGACCGCCAACATTTTCTCACAAGCCACCCGTGGTCCATGGACCACCAGTTGGTGACCGCTGAACTAAACAACACCCCAATCAAAAAGCTGCCAAAGAAGCTGACAGTAAAAATCCCAACCAAAGAATCTCTTAAGTTCACCCCCACCAATACTGACAGGGCAAGCCACTAGAATATAAACTGACAGCAAACTGCACCCCTTACTTAGCACTGATGATGTTACCCAGTTTGGGTAATGAAAGGTTTTCAAGAAAACAAGCAAGCTCAGAGAGCACCAACCCCCCCCCCTTATTTAGATTATTTCTGCCTTCATCAGAAATATGAGCCGAGGTGGCGCAGTGGTTAAATGCAGCACTGCAGGCTACTGCTAGATCAGCAGTTCAGCGGTTCAAATCTCACCGGCTCAGGGTTGACTCAGCCTTCCATCCTTCCGAGGTGGGTAAAATGAGGACCCAGATTGTTGGGGGCAATATGCTGACTCTCTGTAAACCGCTTAGAGAGGGCTGAAAGCCCTATGAAGCGGTATATAAGTCTACTGCTATTGCTATTGCTATCCAGGGAGGTCAGACAAATATTTTGATAATTTACATTTGGGCAGTTAGAAATAAGGCTTCCAGAATTCCTAACACATTAATGTAATATTTGTCCTTCTGACCATCCTTAACAGTTCAAAACAAGCTATGAAGAGCATACCCCTCATCATGCACATGTTGATTCTAACGAAACGTCGGTCCTTGCTGGCATTATAGCTAATGTAACAGAAGCTGTGGAAAATCTAACTCAGCTAAAGAAGGAGATGATCCCTGTACCAGGGGCTGTGAATGGCGTGAATGCACTTGGACTGGTTGTCTTCTCCATTAGTTTTGGATTAGTGATTGGCAATATGAAGGAACAAGGTCGAGCCTTGAGAGATTTCTTCGACAGCCTTAATGAGGCTATCATGCGGCTGGTAGCTCTAATAATGTGGTAAGTATTAAATTCATTGTGCTACTATTAACTGGTTTTGATCCCTCACACCTCTTTACTTTAAGGTCTAAGATGAGTTTCCTTCTTGGTTGTTCTAACAGTTTCTGGGATGAAAGTTCAAGGAGGTGGATACAGATCCGACATTAGAAAGAACTTCTTGATAATAACAACCATAAAAAATCAATCAGTGGAATAAGTTACTGCATGGAGCAGTTTCTTCTTCACTGGAAGTTTTCAAACAAAGGCTGTAGACATTTGTGGAGATGTAATTGAATCTTGGGGATGCAATGGCTCAGTGGCTAAGACACTGAACTTGTTGATCATAAAGGTCGGCGGTTCGAATCCCTAGTGCCGTGTAACAGAGTGAGCTCCCGCTACTTGTCCCAGCTTCAGCCAATCTAGCTGTTCAAAAGCATGTAAAAATGCAAGTAGAAAAATAGGAACCACCTTTGGTCAGAAGGTAACAGTGTTCTGTGCGCCTTCAGCATTTAGACATGCCGGCCACATGACCATGGAGACATCTTTGGACAGCGCTGGCTCTTCGGCTTTGAAACGGAGATGAACACTGCCCTCTAGAAACAGGATCGACCAGCACATATGTGCGAGGGGAACCTTTACACTTACCTAATGAATCTTGAGAGCCAGTTTGGTATAGTGTTTGAGGTACCAGGCTAGAAACTGGAAGATCATGACTTGTAGTCCTGCTTTGAGCACAAAGTCAATTGGGTCAGTCCTAAGAAGGAGACAATGGCAGATCACCTCTGAAAAACCTTGCCAAAAAAACTGCAGGGACTTGTCCAGGCAGTCTCCAGGAATGTGGCACAATTGAATGGAAAGAAAAAGAAGATGTATCCTCCAATGTGCAGGGAAATGGACTTGATTGCCTCTTCCTTTCTGTGATCATAGGGGATCCATATATATGAAATGAAAGGATGATCCGGGAATCAATAGAGTCCTTTTTCCAGGAATTGCTGAATTCCCATATGGTGCATTATCTTGTGAAATGGATATTCTCATTCCTCACCAATAACTTCTGTCATCTTCCTCCAGATTTTGAACAAAAAGAACCTGGAAATGATTCCAAGTCACTTTAGCTGTACTCCAATTCAGCTAATGAGGAGTGGGAACCTGTGACATTTCAGATGTTGCTGAACACAAACTTTCAGTTGTCCTAAGAACTATATAGAGCCCAGGTGGTACAGTGCAGTGATTAGAGTGCAGCGCTGCAGGCTACTTCAGCTGACTGCTAACTGTAGTTCGGCAGTTCAAATCCCACCAGGCTCAAGGTTGACTCAGCCTTCCATCCTTCTGAGGTTGGTAAAATGAGGCCCCAGATTGTTGGGGGCAATAGGTTGACTCTGTAAACCGCTTAGAAAGGGCTGTAAAGCATTGTGAAGCGGTATATAAATCTGATTGCTATTGCTATAAAGGATTCTGAGAGATACAGTAAAATTTAGCAAAATTATGAATATACTTGCTCATCTTCAAAACGGAATTTACTCCCATCCATATTGGCAACACTGAAGAAAGTCCGTGTCCAACAGAACTTTCCATTTAATCAAAGTCCTTTATTAATTACTCTTATTAATCATGACAGGGCTATCACTTTACATGATATTGTATTAAAAGCCTGAAAGTCGGATGGTCTGTATTTCAAGATTGGTATATAATGGAGAAAGGGAAGAGGAAAATATTGAGGGAAAAGAAGGAAGAAGAATGTACAGTATTCCAGTGATGCCTACTTAAGCAAAGTTATAGGATAACAGCATTCCTGTACATGATGTCTTAATTTTATTTATTTAATTTGTATACAATATTTGTGCAGCTGTATATCTTAAACTAAATTCTGGGCAGTTTACAATCACGAATAAAACCATAAAAACTAAAAACAATAAACCAGTAAAAAGTCTCGGATCATTTCCTAAACTTCCCTGATTCGCATGATTACACTGACTAAGAATTCTGGGATTTGAATTCCAAACAATCAGGAGGACTCTAGATGGGAAAAAGTGTAAGTAGGAACTCAGTTTTGATGAGTGATTAGTAGGGAAGAAATGAAGAATCTTCACACAGTTGTTTCAAAAGCGATTATAACAGCAGGAAGCAAAAACAGGGGTTCTTAGAATAGGAATTTGTGATGGTCTCTATTGGAATATAAGACCAGAAATATGAAGCTAAAATAAATTTTGAATTTAAAAAAAATCAGTATCACTAACAAGCTGCCTAGTTCTTATATTTGGGCAGAGTTAGTTTAATTCGGTACTCTATTTATAGACTGAATTACAGCCATACTATACAAGATCTTGTGTAACTGGCTTCAGAATTCATTATTTCATCAAAATAATATTTTACCCAACTAGAATGTGATGAAAAAATTTAAAAAGTATTTATTTTTTTTAAAATACATATTTTGGAATAAAACACACCACCCACGATTAAAGTCTGTCCATAATGAATTGGTATCTTCATATTCTCCTTTGTTTGCCACTAATTTGCAGCGTTCATTTTAAAAATAAATTCTATTGAGTTCAGAGAGACTTCCCTTTTGGGGAAGTCATCCAAAGGATCTCCAGATATTATAATATACAAAAACATACTGGGGACAATATATTTAATGTCACAGTCTCTGTATATATAGAGTGCAGCAATAAACTTCCAAGTGCAAGAGAATAAAGATACATTACACACAAGTAGACTTGCAGGATAGTTACAAAGCAATGCATTTATCTTTCTCTGTCTCTCTCTTACTCTCCCTGTCTCTCTTTATCTTTCTTTTTTTCCAGGTATGCACCACTTGGTATTTTGTTTTTAATTGCTGGGAAAATTGTTGAGATGGAAGATATGGGTGTGATTGGAGGCCAGCTAGCCATGTATACAGTTACTGTTATCATTGGTTTGCTCATCCATGCAATTATTGTTCTCCCACTTCTCTACTTCTTCATTACTCGGAAAAATCCTTGGGTCTTTATTGGAGGATTGTTGCAAGCTCTCATCACAGCTTTGGGAACTTCCTCAAGGTAGGTTTTCACAATCAAGTAGCTTGGGATACAGGAGTTTTTACTGGGTATATACTGCCTGTACATATGCATCAGCCAAGCATAATAGGTCCCAAAATACATACACCCCCCCCCCCCCAAACTGGGTTCAGCTTATCTACAGATGTCTATATAGATTCTTAGTCATTCTGGCCCCAAAGGTGCTTTTTCAAGAGGCAACTGAATTGCTTGTTTTTCTTTGAAGACAAAGATATATCTTTTAGCCTAGTAATGTCTCCAGGTTAGACAGACATCAATGAAATGAAAGGCATTGAAAATATGTAGGCACCATGCATGATCTAGCTGTATTGTATGGTCTTTCGTAATATATATCCAGGAATCCAAATTGGGTATAGATTCCCTCAAATTTGGAGCATTGTCCGAAGGTTAACTATATGAACAAACTCTCTCTCTGTACATACATACATACCAATGGTGGGTTGCAGGTGGTACGCCCTGATACGGGCGTACCGGAGCCTGCCCGGAGCACCGGATACCATTCCGGTATGGTACTCCGGAGGGCCCACCCGTCCTTACCGGTCTTTTAAGTTTTCACCACTTCCACACACGTGCACGGCGCGTACAGCGTTGCACGACGCTCCGCTGAGCTGCTGGAACGTCACGGAGGCGCTAAGACGCATGCATGTGCGCTATGCACATCTATGTGGACGCCACCGGGCCCGTTCCAACCATACTGGTTGGAACGGGATACGGAACCCACCACACATACATACATACATACATACATACATACTAATGGTATCTTCTTGTTTTTGTTCTGATTTCAGTTCTGCCACTTTGCCTGTCACTTTTAAGTGTTTGGAAGAGAACAATGGAGTGGACAAACGCATTACGAGATTTGTCCTGCCTGTCGGTGCAACTATTAACATGGATGGGACAGCTTTGTATGAAGCCCTGGCTGCAATTTTCATTGCACAGGTTAACAATATGGATCTAAACTTTGGGCAAATTATCACTATCAGGTTTGTAAACCCTGCAAAAAATATATATCCTTGTATACCTATACAAGGAAATAAAGCTAGAAAAGTTGAAATGAGGGGCATTTCTGACTGGAGTGCACGGTAACACAGGGGGACAGGAGGATGATAAAGTAAGGAGGTCATGAACAATTCAGAAATCACAGAATATTTCATGTTTGCAATGCAAATTATAATATCGAGACCTAATCCAGATTGAGACAGCTACATAGACCGCAGGTCTTCTTCCTATTCTGCTAATTATTGCTTTTAGAGTAATATAGAAGTAAGGAAGGTAGAAATTAGATGAAGAAAGAGTACTATATTTAACTAAAATATGAATATTGTTTATAATTATATGTATCGGGTGAATTGCTGCCGGCATTACTGCCGGTTCGGTTCGCGTGCAATTTTGCTCCTTACGCTTGCACAGCTGCCAAGAAATAGTTCTGCGCATGTACAGAACATTAAAAATGATTATAAAAACATGCCACACCAACCAGGGAACTGGTTTGGAGGCATGGCAGGCCTGGGCCGCTGCCAGTTCTGGTAACACAGGCCGGCAAACCACTACCAGTTCAGCCAAACCTGTCCGAACCAGTAGGAACCCACCTCTGATATGTATGCCAATATATTTATTAGGAACATAAATAAGCGAATATAATTATAAATGCGGTTAGAATTATTTTGTTACATTATTATTATTGATATCAGTATATGTGTTATCTTTTTTTCCTTTCCTTTTTGTAGAAATGGTATGCCCGGACAATACGTTGTATTCAAAATATTTATATATAAATTTTAAAAACTTGACAAAAAAAAGGAGGGAGGGAAGGAAGTTAGGAAGGAAGAAGGAAGGAAGGGTTAGGAAGGAAGAAGGAAAGAAAGGAAGGAAGGGTTAGGAAGGAAGGAAGGAAGTTAGGAAGGAAGAAGGAAGGGAAGGAAGAAGGAAGGAAGGGAAGGAAGTTAGGAAGGAAGTTAGGAAGAAAGAAGGAAGGAAAGAAAGGAAATTAGGAAGGAGGAAGGATGGATCACAATCTGAACATCTAAGATATCTAGAAAATGCCAGCTTGGGGAAGACTAATCTAACTCATGAAGCTGAATACATGGATGGCTTATCTAGCTTAAGCATCACATTTTCTTGTAAGAGAAATGAAAGGGGAAAGACTTGATTGTGCAAACTAGCAACTGATTCCAACAAAGACTCTAGCCAACAACTTCTTCAAGGCTGAAAGAGTTTTATGACATAAGGACATGTTTTTAAAAAAATAAAAATGACAATATGATTGGTTTTATATCTCTTTCCTTGTAACAGTATTACCGCAACAGCTGCCAGCATTGGTGCAGCGGGAATTCCTCAAGCTGGCCTGGTCACAATGGTGATTGTATTAACCTCTGTTGGTTTGCCTACAGATGACATAACACTTATCATTGCGGTGGATTGGTTTCTGTGAGTATTTCTCTATATGAAGTAGACTAAAGAGACAAGTGGAAACCAAATGCCATTGTAGTTCCTTTCCTGAAGAAATGTATTGGGTCTCTTTGAAACAATACTTGGTTACGTTGCATACAAATGTCAAACTGTCATCTTATACAAAAAGAAGAGTAGAAATAGGATAGTGATGAGGATTTTGGGGGCAGAGGTATTAAAGTTATTCAATCTCTGTTCACCTTCCAAGCTGTAGTTTTTTAAAAGATGCATTATTCAGTCTCACCAGCAACCGTATTTTCAACATGCAAGCCTTAATTTCCCTGTTCTTTTCCAATGCTGCAGCTTTTATTTTTTATTTATTTTTATTTATTTTGTCAAGCATGTATAAGATAACAGATATAAGTATAAACATGATTATGAAATGAATATGAATAAGTAGGGACAGTAGGACAGGGACAGTAGGCATGTTGGTACGCTTACATACACCCCTTAAAGACCTCTTAGGAATGGGGTGAGGTCAACAGTAGACAGTCTAAGGTTAATGTTTTGGGGTTTGGGGATGAAACCACAGAGTCAGTTAGTGAGTGCACTGTGCTTGTGACAAGTTAGCTTGAATCTCCTTATGTGAGAAGGAAAGAGGCCCCAAAGAAAACATGAATGTTACAAAACACCTGTGTGTTCTTCCTTCTTGGAACTGATATTTAATTTTTAAATATGGCTGTTATTTCATTTCACTATTTATTTATATTCCCCATCAGCCCAGTAACATTTTCTCTTTACTACTGTGTAAACATTGAAGCACATGTTATTATATTGCCAATGTAATTTTAAGGAAAGAATGTGGACTTGAGTTATATCTTCTAGTGAAAACTTTCACTATGTTGGTAAACAATGACTGGTTTACTTAATTTGCAACGTCTTCCCCAGGGATCGTCTGCGCACTACTACCAACGTTTTGGGAGACTCCATTGGTGCAGGAATTGTCGAACACTTATCCCGCCATGAGTTACGGAACAAGGATGCTGAAATGGGCAACTCCGTGATTGAGGAGAATGAAATGAAGAAGCCTTATCACCTGATTTCACAAGAGAGTGAGAATGAAAAGCCCGTAGACAGTGAAACCAAGATGTAAGGTAGAAGAAAGTTGACACAAAGTACTAGAGATATGGAAAATGTACACTTTCTTTGGTCCTTCTGCTTGTTCCTCATTTCTTCTTGTACTCTCAAAGCACTGAAAAGATTTAAGGATGAACTAGATATTACGAGACACATAGAGTGTGTGACCTGTCTCCTTTGCCTTGTGATAGGTTAGAGCAATGAACAACAGCAGGCTGTTGCTCCACATGCCTCGCCTTGTTCCTTCCCATAAGGAAGGCCAGAGGAAGGCAAAGCAAAGCACAGTATTGCCATATCTCATATTGTGTTTACCTAGACATATTTTCTCTGGCCTGATGCCTTCCTGGTGTGAAACTACAACTCCCAGAATTCTTAGGAAACATGCAGCAGACATGCTGGTTAGAGTTCTGGAAGTCATAATCCACTACATCTGGGGGACATCTGGCTGAAGAAGGCTGCACAATCTGTGCAGGAGAAAATAGTGAGGAGCTGAGCTGCGCATTTTTCAAAATTGGTGAAAAATATTCCAAATTCGTGGCTATGTGCCATTAAAAAAATATAGGCGTTACACAAAGTGATATGCAACATTTTAATGGGTGATAAATATTTTATCAAATTAGCAAGCTTATTCAAGAATATATTTCTTTATCCTGTTAATGTGATCTCATTTAATATAAGCTGAAATAGCAAACAGAAGAAATCCTGAAAGAGGCTCCATTTTGCTCAAATGCTACATGTTCTTAGCACCATCAAGTCAACCTTTGACATTTCATGCTATTCCAAGAGAAATTAATAGCAGATTTTTATTTCTTTTTTTAAAAAGATAGCGTTACCTTATTTCATTGCTGTTAGAACAGCACAAGTACGAATACATTTTTTCCCCTAAAGAATGAAATAAGTGAATCGTATTTCCCACAGGTCATTATATTTATGAATTAAGCAAAAACTACTAATCATGTGTTCATTTCTAACCAATGGGATATTTTAGTATCAGAAAGAGGCTCGTGCTTCTTGGTACTGTGCACCTTCAAATCCCATTGATTTTGTATATCACAAACCTGCAAATACCTCTGTCTATGTGTAACATTATGACTCTCTTTTAGATGATAGTATTTAGCACAAATACTGCTACTCATACACACTGTTTTTTCTTTCCAGGATCAGAGATCAAATGCACACACTTTAAAAACATATGCACTTTGGAACAGGAAATTTATCTTAGCTGCTTCATTGGTATGGGCATATTGAATTATTGCTATCACGACAATTGTGATGTCATTATTTGATCAAACAACTGTAAATATTCTTCTGATTTAATCTAGTGAGGCTTAGATAAATTATAACCCGTTCATCATATATAGTTTTCAGAAAGTAACTGCTTTTGCTTCCTACAGAAACTGTAAATATGGGGGGATTATAAACATTTAGGCTCCAGGAAGATTACCGTGGTTCATAAATTGTCCTGACTTAAATTTCAATTTACCACTGAGTTTTCAATGGGAATTGAGATCCTCGCTGATTTATATCCATATGGCATTTCCAATCAGTCATGGGAATTATAGTTTAGTCTGACATTAAGAATCTTGTTGAAGATCCTTAGCCTACACACACACACACACACACACAAACACAAACACAAACATACACCCAACTTAAATTTACATGAAAGAGAAACCAACTTTCAGCCAATTAGAATTTTTGGCAAACATTTAATCAAGCAGTTCATCATCACCATTGCAACTCTCCTGAATTGAATTTAGCAACCTAAAGACCTAGATATGAATTTTAAAACATCCATATTTTAAAAACAACCCAAATGAAATAAAAATCCCTTGTTTCCAGGCAGACTTTGCTGGGCGTTATGCGCAATGCTAAGCCATCCTTATACAGATGAGCAAAAAGATCTCAAAAACAAAGAGGTAGCTCACACAGAGGTGATCTGTTATGATCACACTAAGAAATAAATTGGGATTTTTTTTATTTTAGCAGCTTGCTTGCTTGTTATATAGGAACTAGAGATTGAAGCTGAAAAGAAACTTACTATAACCTAGCAAAAAACACGAGACTTTGCTGTGATATAGTTTATTTAATAATAGATTGCAAGTTATTTTAAACCACAATTCTTGATTGCACATAAAGGCAAGCCACCAGGAATCTGCTAAAAATTGGGGTTGATTTGTCCTTCCTTGTTGTGTAGGAATGGCTCTCCCCAAAGTTCTTTCTTCTAGTGATGTAGTCCTTGACTTACGATCAAAATTGAGCCCAGAATTTATGTTGATAAGTGATAATCCGTTAAGTGAGTTTTGGCCCATTTTATGACTTTTCTGGTCATGGTGGTTAAGTGAATCACTGCAGTTGTCAATTTAGTACCATGGTTGTTAAGTGAATCTGGCTTTCCCATTGACTTTGCTTTGTCAAAAGGTCGCAAAAGGTGATTACATGATCCTGGGACACTGGAACCGTCATAAATATGAACTAGTTGCCAAGCATCCAAATTTTGATCCCATGACCATGGAGAGGCTGTAATGGTTGTGTGAAAAATGGTCACTAAATGAGTGAATGTAAATCAAGGACTATCTGTATTAATTTGTAATTTATACTGCCTGCAATTATAGCTACTATGAGTTTAAATTAAACTTCTGCAGCTAAATTGTCTGCCAATCCCTGTGTATAACCCTCTAGCATAGGGGCGTCAAACTCAAGGCCTGTGGGCCGATATGGCCCACAGCTTGCTTAGATCAGCCCGCAGGCCCACCCTGGATACAGCAAAGGACTGGCCCATGGTGCCTCTGCCAACGAAAACAGAGCTTGTGGGGGGGGGCATATGCATGCCTCCTGGGCTCCATTTCCGGCCACAATGGCAGCCTCCCGGGCTCCATTTTCACTGGCAGAGGGCTGCAGGAGGCCACCATGGCCAGAAATGGAGCCTCAAGTAATGTCAATCTGGCTACGCCCACCCTTGCCACGCTCACCTGCCCCCCTGAGGTCAAATGCAACCCTGATGTGGCCCTCAATGAAATCGAGTTTGACACCCCTGCTGTAGCAGGAAAGATTTGGGAATCTCTTGACACTGTTAAATATGGACATAGAGATGGAACTCTAGACAGCAGTGCCTATAAAACATGACAAGGTTCAGCTACATTTGTTCTTTCATAGTGAAACTACAGAGCCAAAAATGCTTTCAGGAAGGGGAGTCTTCCAAAATTTGGTTAAATACATTTTTAAAAAAACTGGTTTAAAGACTAAACTTTCTATTCCACTACCACTTTCTCTGTGTTAGCAGCATCTATCTGATAGACCCTGCTCACAGAGAGGAGATGACTTTGTATAAAAATAATACTAACCTGGTGCTTGATTATTTTTTATTAAGAGAAAGAGTATATAAAGAGAATAATGAAAACATTTAATAAATATCGAAAATATAAAAGACCCTTTTTTTAAAAGAGGTCTTCGGGACTAAGAAAGGACAGTTTTTTAAAAAAACAAAAATTGGGATGAGCTTGTGATTTTTGTCCATTTGAAGCTTGCTGTTTCACAGAGCCCGTTTATTTTTTAAAAAATTTAGATTTTTAAATTATATTTTGCATGCATGGTCATGGGAGACAGGAAGGAAAGTTTTAGGCAAGCAGAATAATCTCTGCAATGGGATGCTTGAAGGAAGAGATTAGCCTTTGTGACCTGTTACGTTCCATATGTGGGGACAGGGGTGTGATCCTACCAGTTTAACAACCGGTTCGCTGAGCATGCGTGCACACGTCTTACATGCCTTCCATGTGCTGCACACACGTGCACAGTCACAGGAAAACAGAGTGGATTGCCGTGCCTATCAGCTGGGCTAAAAAACAAGGAAATATAGGTGAGTATAGCCTATAGGACAGGCCTACCTGAAGGTTGGAGCGAACCATAGCTGATCTTTGGAGCTACCCGTTTGCCCAAACCGGGCCGAACCTGTAGAATCCCACACGTAATATGGGGCTCCTAAACCATTATTCCTTTTTCTGCTAGTCAGCAATAATGGGAGAGAGTCCCATGTTTGAAAGAGTCTGACTTCATAGGATGGTGTAAATATAAACATACATTGGTTGTATAGTTGTTGGAACAGTATTTTAATAGCATCTTTGTAAAATAGGACTGAGTTATTCCTTATAGCTGCCAATCTGATATTTCAAGGTTCATTCATTTGTTTCCCAAGATTGTAAAACTACCGAAAGCTACGTTTCATCCTGGCTAATCCTCAGAATTCTGCGGTTATGCCCTGATTTTTTTATTTTATTTCTACAAAATGGTTATTTCATGTAAAATTTGACATTATCCAGTTTAAGCTAAGGTAGCTGGCATTGTCTGATGAAACAAAAGACATTTTCAAGGTTCAATCTCTCAGTTAGATTCAGAGCCACCAAACACTACAGACAAATCTAGGCAGATTAAAAGAGAGATGATTTACAATCGAATTCTCGGATTCAGTGCTGAAATCTTAAGTAAACTGCTGGTCTGAGGGGGAAAGGTTTAGGTTTCTGAGTTTTGACGATCAAATGTGGGAATTATATTTCGATTTATTCAGGCTTATAGCAGACCAACTCATTTTTCATCAGCTGCTGTTCAGAGTTTACAATAGATCTTTACTATCCATCCCCTCTCCCCTTTATAAACCAGTATAGTAAACACTATACTATATTGCTTAATAAAGGGGAATAGGCTCCCTTGTGCTTTTCTAATCTCTCAATTTCTATTCCTTTTGCCTACTCGTGGAATAATTCTCAATGGAAGTAGTTTACTAACGAACAGTCTGTGCATTATGGCTAGTGAAGAGCCTTTCCTCACTTCTAAGTAGATTTAACATAAGCGAGGCCTGCCTTATCTGGGCTGTGGAAATCCAGACAATCACAAGACAGCAGCAAAGAGTTGGAATTTTGTATACTTCTTTGTTTTCATTGTGGATTTTTATAACCCAGATCCAGTAATCCTAATATGAACCACAAACCACTCACAAGCCTGTATTTCCACTGGATGCCTCCTGTCATGTTCCAGGCCAGGGATGGGCAATTAATTTTCCCAAGGGGCCACGTGAGAAACAGACTAACCAAAAGGCCTGTGGAAGGACCTACCCAATAGGCCTGTGAAAGTGTGTAGGCATGCCCGCACGCACATACATAAACTGGGGGAGAAAATAGCAGCCACTCTCAAAATAACAGCAATGAAGTTGTATTGCATGCTTGGCATATACTTATTTACATTTCATTTCTAATTTCCCATTGATCTCATTTGAGCTGGACAGGGACAGCCAAAGGGCCAGATGTAGCCCAGAGGCCATAAAGATCTGTTCCAGACTATATTACAAATGCAAGAATGATAGACTTCCACATGATAGCAATAATGCCCTTTCCAGAGGTAAAACCACCACTACCCTAGATTCTTGCTGTTGCTCAATGGCGCCTTTTGAGGGACATTGTCAAACTGATAACACACACACAAAAAAGCTGGCTTGAAGTTTCTGAAACACATTGAGGATTATCTTAAAAGTGCAACAGGTGAATAAAACCCTCAAAGATTTAAAATTTCAGATTGTTAAGTGGAATTGTTGAGGTTGTAGTGCAGGTATGAATTCCTCTTACCTTCGCTCCCGGTTCAGAACCGGAGCGCTCGCCTGCGGCGCTTCTACACATGTGCAGAACCTTCTGTGCATGCGCACAGCATCTGTGACAGTGGTGGGTTCCTACCTGTTCAGCCGAACCAGTAGTAACTTGGTGGCCTGGGTCACTGGAACCGGCAGTGACCCAGACCTGCCATGCCCCAGAACTGCTTCTTCTGGTGACGCCTCCATCTTGTTTTTTTTCTTTTGCGCATGCACAGCAATTTTTGTTGTACCCTGCATGTGCACGCTGTGTGCATCAAGCATGTGTGCATGGCACGTCCCTTAGAGAACTGGCAGTAACGGCTGATGGAACCCATCCCTGGTCCGTGATGATGTCTGGGCGGGAGGGCGGAGCCTCCCACCACTGCCACTACTGGTTCACTTGAACCGGGGCGAACCGGAAGAATATCTCCTCTGTTGTAGTGACAGTCTCTGAATGGTGAAAGTAAGTAGGCAGGACACTCGCTTAGCTTCTCCTTGGAAAAAGAATAGGAATTAACTCAGTGTGTCTGATGGTGTTTAAAGTAATGCAAAGCTCTTATGTAATCTCTGACTGTACGCAGTAAATGGATGTGCCTTTTTTAATTATTTGTTTCTTGTTTGCGCTAACAAAAAGAAAATCTAGATTAGAGACTGGTGTTTTCTGAAATGTAACTAGAGATATTTTTTATAGCGGTACTGTAATGTGTACAAAGTTAATATTAAATTGTATGGAATAACTTTTACTGTGGTTTGCTTTTGAAAGGATACTATTTTTGGAAAGGGGCTGAAAAGATTTTCATGTAAAGGACTATCATTCCGTGCTGTCACTTTAGGAGGAAATGGTATTACAAAGGGTGACAGTTCTTTAACTTTATACTAACTCTGTTTCTTACAGAAATCATGAGCCATAGAATATTCTCTCTTTGGTGCCTATTCTGAGTTGGCAATTGATGCACCCAGGGTGTGGCTTGAGAAATATTACTTTGTAGGTGTATTTTCAATTAAAAAGCAAATAGTTTTACATTATTCTTTTTGAACAGTGTGGTTTTTTCCTCCTCGGTGAATAATGAGTCTTGAGGTCTGCTAGAATCTACTCCAGGGGTGTCATATTCAGGGCCCGAGGGGTGCTTAGCTCTGGCTTGCCGGGCTGCCATGGAAACAGCGAAGGACTGGCCTGCGATGCCTCTGCCAGCGAAAATGGAGCTCAGGAGGGCTGCATGCTGGTCCTCCCGAGCTCCGTTTTCGCTGGCAGGGGTTGCAGGAGGCTGTTGCAGGTGAAAATGGAGCCCAGAAGCCCGTTTTCGCTGGCACAGCATTTGGGCCACCACAGGCACCCCCAAAACGATTGACGTTGAGCTGGCCACACCCACCCCGTCCACACACCCAATCCGGCCCCCTGAGGTCAAACACAACCCTGATGCAGCCCTCAGTGGAATCGAGCTTGACACCTCTGATCTATACACTTGCTCACACTTAGAATAGTTATTTATTATACATGTTGGCCTTGGTACTAAGAATGCTCACCCAGACAGAAACCTGATTTCATCCAGGAAAGATAAAGGTAAGGATGCTCTTTGTCAACTGATTGCTACGTTTTAACGGGTTTTTTTTGGGGGGGGGGGGCAGAAATCATTTAGCACTGCAGTCTTCCAAAATGTTTTCTTTCAACTTCAGTGTTACTCTCATCATAGCTGAAAAATAACTCTACAAAATGCAGAAAGCAGTAAAAAAATTGCCTATGCCTGTGCTTCAAAATATTATTTATTTGCACCCAGGTAAGAGACGAGAGAAGGTGGAATAATGTGATGTATGTTAACTTACATTAAGCTCTGTTATCTGCCATTTCCCTTTCCATATGCATACACAATCAAACACAATCTTATATTTACACATCACAAAAAGAGAGTGAGCCAGTTTATATTGCATTCTAAGCCAAGATGAAGCAATTAACCATGATTTTACTCATGATTTAGTTGTTAGCTTACCTATAATCATGATCTTATACGTGTTCCAAACTTGAGGAGTTGATCTATCATTAATACCTTATTTCAGTGTCTGGACAGAATCAGTAGCTGAGACTATTCGAGGTGCAGTAGTAGTTTCATTTCACTGGTTCTATTTTGAAATCCTTGGGCATTGGTGGGCTGCAAGGAAATGGAAATCCCAAGAGTGTACAAAGATGCTGGTTTCATATGTCATGACTCCAACTTGATTAAGTTAAGTTCATTCATGAATGGGGGAGTGGAAATATCACCCTATCACCAACCATGAAGTTGGCATAGATTCCGGAGTGGCCAAAAACTGCAACTGAACTTGAGTTGCTATATCATCTGGCATGGAGCCAAGAATAAATCTCTTTTTTTTTTTTTTTTTTTTTTATATAAAATATTTTATTCAATTTTCACATTCCATTTGCAATCATTTATATACAGGGTATTTACTATAAGAAAAGAAAAAAAAAGAAAAAGGGAATAAAACGAACAAATAAAAAGGAAACACAACTCATCATTCACAACCCCACCTAACCCTTGCATCCTCCATACACCCCATCTACCCCCTCCAACTTTCCTTTCTCCCTCTAACACTCCCCTCCTACTTCCCTTTCCCCTCAAACCTTCCTTCTCCCCTTACTCCCCAGACACCCTCCCCTTACTCCTTACATTCCCCTTACTCCTTCCTTACTCCTCCCTCTTCCTTCCCTCTACCTCCCTCCTTGGTGTATGCCTTTATTCGAGTATTGTTTGATCTGATAAAAGTAAAGTGAACCAAGGAAAATAATAATAATAATAATAATAATAATAAAAAAGAACCACCGTATATAAATACATTCTTGTTCTTATTAAAACTATATTAACACCCCCCACCCCACCCCCCACAATCCCCATCCCTAATCCTCCCGACTTCCCAGGGCCCACACCTGGCACTACCTTCTATCTAAAATATCTTGTATACATATGGATTAAAAAATAAAAGTAATATATCAAAAAAAAAAAAAGAAAAGCAGAGAAAGAAAAAAAAAAAAGGAAAAAAAGAAAAGAGAAAAGAGAAAAAAGAAAAAAAAGAAACCACTCTTTGTGTTGATCTCAGCCCCCCATCTTTATCTATGCTTAAATAGTATAAATCATTCTATCTATATTTTATTCTCATCTCTTACTTCTTTGCTATTTACCCCGACCTTCTGTAGGCTCTCCCGTTCCCTTCCTAAACCTCATGATCCCTTCCAATAAGATTTAAGCAACGTGGTTCATGCCATATATTCAAATATAACTTTACAGACAAGTAATCAAACTTTCCCTTCTAGTAAAATTTAAACAACGTAAGTGATCTTTCTTTACCCCTTTTTCAAACAGTAATTCAAAATAATCTAACCAGATTTCCCCTTCTTAGTAAAGTTAAGCAGCGTAGATCAGATATTACTTTACACAGGAATCAATTTCTATCTTAAGATAATTCCAACCGACTTCCCCTTCTAATAGAATTTAAATAACTTAGTTCATTCCACATGTATTTTACCCTCATCCCCCACTTGTCTGATATTTACCACTATCAAATTTATACTACCATTTGTTTAAAATATAACTCAGAGCAATTTGTAGCATAAATCATTCCACATATTCCAATAATACTTTCAGCAAGAGTCAGTTAACCTTCTATTTTAAGGTAGTCGCTTCTAACAAAGTTTAAACAACATAAATCATTCCGCATTCTTTTTACAGTTATCTTAAGATAATCCCAAGCGGCTTCCTATTCTAATAAGCTTTAAACAACATAAATTTTGCCCTCTTCCCTTGCTTGTCTGGTATTTACCTCAAATAACGTAGTTCATTCCACATGCATTTTACCCTCATCTCTTGCTTGTCTAATATTTACCACTATCAAATTTATACTAGCGTTTATTTGAAATGTAACTCAAAACTATTACAACCAACTTTCCCTTCAAATAAAAGTTAAATAGCATGGATCATATTCAAATAATACTTTCAGCAGGAGTCAGTTAACCTTCTATTTTAAAATAGTCCCATCTAACAAAGTTTAAACAACATAAATCATTCCGCATTCTTTTAACCACTATCAAATTTATGCTAACGTTACTTTAGAATCTAGCTCAAAGTAGTTTCACCCAGCTTTCCCTTCTGATAAAAATTAGTCCACTTTTTCTACCGGAGAGAGGTCTCAAACCCCCATTCAGTCCTCAACTTTAGGAAGTCTTTTGAAGTATCTAAATTCTCGATCTGCGTTCTTCTGCTTCTCCGAGGGAGGAGGGGCTACCCCCTCCATCTTGCAGCCGCATGGCCAGCCGTTTGCTTTCTCCTTCCGCTTGTCTCTCCTCTCTTCCAAGCGCATCAGGAAGTCCCGCCTTCAGAATCCTACAATAGAAATCTTGAGCCTCTGAAACAGAGTTAAGACGAAATCTTTGATTCTCAAATGTAACCGTGATGCCGGCAGGGGCCTCCCATCTGTATCGAATCTGTTGACTCCTAAGCTCTTTAGTTAAAAAGGTGTAGTCCCTTCTTGCTTTCAA
This sequence comes from Thamnophis elegans, assembly GCF_009769535.1. Lineage (NCBI taxonomy): Eukaryota > Metazoa > Chordata > Lepidosauria > Squamata > Natricidae > Thamnophis > Thamnophis elegans. The sequence continues at coordinate 129,294,714 of NC_045543.1, read as the reverse complement.
CATCTGGGAAGGTATATCTTTGAAGACAATCACGTCCTGGTCATCAACTCGGAGACTGTTATTATGAAACTTTTGCACAATCGCGTTTCTAGATTCTTTTGTAGAGAAATGTATAATTATATCCCTCGGGAGCTGTCGCTGTTCCGCTATCAATGAGTTCTGGCGATAGATTTTCCGAATCTGCCAATCAAAGTTAAGTCCCGGGCTTCCCAGCGCATGGCTGAAGGCTTCAGCAAAGGTCTGTTTCAAATTCTCTTGCTCCTTTTCACGGAATCCTCTGACTCTTATTGAAAATGCCTTCCTATCAAAATTTAGCATCATAAGCTGTTCTTCGTTATTTCTAATTTTTTCTTGTAAAATTTGAATATTGGTAGTCAAATCAAAATTAGCCTTCTCCAGACTTTCCAATTTGTTCTCTATTTCAGCAGAGTAATCCGACAGGGCAGACACGGCTGCAAACGTATTCGCCTTCATTTGATTAACTTTAGATTTTAGATCATCATAAAGTTGCAATACAAATTCCTTAAGTTCTTGCTTAAAGGCATCAAAGATTTTAAAGAGATATTCCTGTGTTAAAACTTCTCCAGTAGAGGGCGTAGGAGACAAAGGCTGTATTTCCAAAAAAGATTCTTTAAATTCTTTAGACACATTTGTAGCAAGACGCTTCTTTGATCTGGGTGCCATAATAAATAAACAAGTAAGCAGCGCTTCGCTCCCCTCTATTTCCAAAGAAAAAGAGTTTATTTTGTTAAGGAGCGGTCTGCAGGAAGATAAGCCCGGCTAAGTACATCCAGTAATCATCCACGGAGAGAAATCGCCATTTTGAAGTCTATTTAAACAAAGAAGTCTTTAAGACGAATGGTGCTGGTATTTAAGATAGTAATAAAAGCATAAATCTCACAGGGGTGGTACCCTCCCGTATCAAATCTAGCTTGAAAAAAACTTTGTTTTGTCCTGGGGGGGGCTAGCCTGTCTGGGGCTGCCAAAAAAAAAAAAAGGCAGCTGAGAAGAACTGGCCGGAGATAAAAGCTCCGCTTCGGCTGGATCTAATCTCTTCCACAGCCAAAAAAAGAAAAAGGCTGTGGCTTACGAATAGACCCTAGTCTACGGAGCTACCCACCCTGCCCCTTTCTTAGCCAAAAAGGGGTGCTATCTATGATCTTATTTAGATATACAGACCAGATCTCTGAGGAGCTCGGTGGAGCCCTCCTCGGCAACAGGCCACGCCCCCAGGAAGCGCCAAGAATAAATCTCTTAACTATGATTTATACTAAGCTTGACATGTAAACATGCCTTGAATGCATTTACTGTGTTTTTCTGGAAAAATGCATCCCATATATATAATATTGAAAGGAACGTCTTGCCTTTTATTAGCACAAAACCCTATTTCTCACCATAGTCCAGAATAATGCCCTATTTTCATTCCAGTATTTTATCAGAAACCACATGGGAAAAGGTCTAGATTTTGTAGATTGCCCTACAAAAATCCTGATGACTGCTAGATGGCAACAACAATGCAGAAAGTTCTAGCTCCTTACTGTCATCTAATAATCATTTGAATATCTGCAGGCAACCTTACCATAAGATCTTCAGTTAGTCCATATAACCACCCGGAGTTCTTTAGAAAATGACTTCTTCCCAAGTCATGTACCAGCGAGCATAATGCAAATATTCTATCGATATGCAGTCAGTGAAGTGTCTGAGCTGAATCTGATCTTGGTGATAACATTCTTCCTGTTTTCTTAATAAGTGTTTTGCTATTTTCTTCTTCCAGGTTGATTTTTCACATCTAGCTTGATTGTGATAAAATATAAACTTGGTTGCTGGCTTTTACAGAATATTAATATCTCAAACTTTATTAGGTGTTAGGAAATATTAAATTAGTTAAGTACCAACAATATTATTAACTATAGTATTAAAGCATCTGCAGTATTGTATTCTAGTAAAGCAGATAGGTGTGTCCAGATATATTGGATTACAACAAATGTCATTTTTTCTGGCTGGAATTCTATATTGTCATTACATCACATTTGAAAGAAATAATAGTCTCCCTTAAGAATAGCAAAAGACAACTTACAAGATCATCTGCTATTTGCATATATGGAAGAATAGAGAACTCCCCCTGGAGTCCTAGAATAGCAATAGCCCTTAGACTTATATAGCGCTTCATTGTGCGTTACGGCCCTCTCTAAGCGGTTTACAGAGTCAGCATATTGCCCCCAACTATCTGGGTCCTCATTTTACCGACTTCGGAAGGATGGAAGGCTGAGTCAACCCTGAGCCGGTGGGACTTGAACTGCCAAAGTGCTGGCAATCAGCAATCAGCAGAAGTAGCCTGCAGTACTGCACTTTAACCACTGTGCCACCACGGATCTTCCCTCTGTGCACCAATGTCTGCATCTCAAAAGATCCCTCGTGTTAAAATACTGATGTTTGCAGATGATACAACAGTGATTGATCTCATTCGAGAAAACAATGAATCTGCATACGGACGTGAGGTTGAACAACTAGCCTTGTGGTGCAACAGAACAATCTTGAACTAAATACACTCAAAACTGTAGAAATGGTAGATTTTAGGAGAAACCCTCCTATATTACCACCTCTTACAATACAAGACACCACAGTATCAACAGTAGAGACCTTCACGTCTCTAGATTCTATCATTCTAGAAGGATTAGAAGGACTCCTGGATTCCACAAATTGTAACATTCTGTTTTTTCAACTTTATTGCCAAATAGTATATATTTACTGTATTTTCAGAAGCATTGAATCCTGTTCATCCAACTTGTCTTCTTTCAAAATAACAATAGATTTATATACTGCTTCATAGTGCTTTTTCAGCCCTCTCTAAGATGTTTACAGAGTCAGCGTTATGCCTCCAATAATCTGGGTCCTCATCTGGGACCTCAGAAGGATGGAAGGATGAGTCAACATTGAGCCATTCAAAACCGAACTCCTAGTGGTGAGCAGTGAGTTATCCGGCAGTAGTACATTCTAACCACTGCACCACGCCACCAAGGGTTTAGGTTTAGGTTTTATTTGACTTGTATGCCGCCCTATTCCCGAAAGACTCAGGGCGGCTAACAATCAGAAGGGGAGGGGGTACAAAAATAAAAATAGAAAACAGAAGTTTAAAATACAACAACAGTCATAACCTCGAAGGGGGCTGGATAGTTCAACAGCCCCAGGCCTGCCGGAACAGCCAGGTCTTAGTTGCTTTGCGGAAGGGTGGTAAGGGTCCGGATCTCAATGGGGAGATCATTCCAGAGGGCCGTAGCAGTCACAGAGAAGGCCCTCCCCTGGGGAGTCGCCAGCCGACATTGGCCGGCAAAGGGTGCGGTAGGAAGTAGCTATTATTCCAGTGGTGGGTTTCCAATTTTTTTACTACTGGTCCAGGCAGGTGGGCGGAGCCTCCCACCACTTCTACTACCGGTTCGCCTGATCCAGGTCAAACCAGGAGCAACCCACCTCTGTATTATTCCTATAAGTTTTAGAACTTTTTATAGCCTGCTTTCGTAAAACAAGAAAAAGCGTATTCAAAAGAAGTGATTTCAGTGGGACATATTCTGAAGTAGATTTTCATGCAAGGAAACGTATATAGGAATTGATGGTAAGTTGTTGCAGTACAGACAAGTTCATACCAGCTTAAATCAGAGCTGAGCCAACAATTCGGTGTTCTCAATGAAGAACATCATAAACCTTTTGTTATTCTACACACACCCCAGCTACCCAATAAATGCTAATTTTATTCATATTGACTGCATTCACTCAACACATTGAACTCAGTTGTGGAATCAACCCCGTTTCTGTATTCACAAAGTACACTGAAACATAAAGGCAGAGCTTGTACACAAAAAAACAAGTTTTGCATTAATCTATGTAAATAAAAGCAAAAGCCACTCACACTGCGATCACAAAATCTCCAGAACTGTAAAGCCTACAAATTTGAAATGTGGCACGTATGTTCCTCTTGGCTTCCTCTTGGCTTCTAAGAAAGGATTTTTTGAAATGACCATCAGACCATGAGTATTTCTTATATTATTATTAACACGCTCTGATGCTAAGGAGTTACACATTCTACTCCCTTTCCCAACCTGAAAATAACTTGGAGTGAACGGGATAAGATAGGAGAGGATTCTTTGGGGCGCGCCTGAGGGAGAGAACAGGATAGGGTAGGAGAGGCTTCTGGGGGGAAAGCCTGAAGGAGTAAATGGGATAGGATAGGAGAGGTTTCTGGGGGGCAAGCCTGTGGGAGGGAAGGGGATAGTTTGAGTTTGAGTTTATTGGTTTTGTATGCCGCCCACTCCCGAAGGACTCCGGGTGGCTCACAATAAACAGGGGAGGGAATAAATAAGATAATACAAACAATTTTAAAATCCACAACAGTCACAATTAAGACGGGGCTGGGTGCTTTAACAGCCCCCAGCCTGCCGGAACAGCCAGGACTTAGTAGCTTTACGGAAGGCCGGGAGGGTAGTAAGGGTCCGGATCTCCACGGGGAGCTCATTCCAGAGGGCCGGAGCAGCAACAGAGAAGGCTCTCCCCCGGGGGGGTCGCCAGCCGGCATTGGCTGGCAGATGGAACCCGGAGAAGGCCAAGCCTGTGCGATCGAATTGGTCTTTGGGAGGTAATTGGCAGGAGGCGGTCTCTCAGGTACCCAGGTTAGGATAGGAGAGGCCTCTATGCAAGTCTGAGGGAGAGAAGGGGAAAGGATAGGGGAGTCTTCCGTGGGCAAGCCTGAGGGAGAGGCAGATCATAACTACCCATTAATTTTCAAACTGTAAAGTGTTGATTTATAAAGCCCAATCACATAGTTTCATAGCAGAGCACTGGTATTCAGCTAGTCAAACATATTGTGTAAATCCTACTGGGTACTTTGTCTTATTTCAGTAAGTGTGTTGCCTTTCCCCCCTGTCTTTATTCTAGTTTATGTGCCACTCCAATCTTGAAAGTCTGAGGGGCTGTTCATGATTATACAATAAGTATTAAGTTCATTTACTTTCCCCAAGCTCATTTCATTCACTTCCTATTAAAACCCCATTGTTCTTTGTAGTGTGCCCAGAAAACCTGAAGGAAAAATAGAGGGAGTTTACACTGGGCAGAGAATGGAACTTATGCATTGGGCTGTATCTCTTCTTCTCCCCAACCTGCTTATGTGCCTCCAGAGAACAGAATCAACATGAATTCTTCCTATCACTATATATATACAAAACTTCAAAACATCCCAGAATATTGAAGAAATAACAAGGAGTGGACCATTGTACTAAGAAGTGAACAATACCGAGGAGTGAACTTTCTACATCAAACCTAATAATTACTTTTGCCAACACTGAGTGTCATGGAACATGTTTCAACGTAGTTCCATTAAAGAACATGGGATGCTTTTAGTATTTTAGATGAATCAGAGCAGTGCCTCTTTTGACAAGGAATACTATTAAAGTGGTTGCCTAAATTATCCTTTAAATGTAATATAAAAATTTAGATCAGTTGTAATATACACTTTTTTAATTGCCTCACTACAAGAGAGGCTCATCCCCATTAAACAGATTAATATTTTAAAATCATTTGTGGCAAGTGGAAACCCCCTATTTGTTTTGTACTCAAAATTCCAGATTCGGTTACTGGAATGTTAACTATGGATGCAAACAAGTGGCAACATATCTATAGAATATTCAATTAACCTTTGTGTAATTACATACATACATATTTTTTAAAGTCTGGTCTAAGAAAGACCAGAGGGAATTTAAATCTTAATTTCAAATTACACAAACCTTCAGGGAGCTTTTCATAAGTGTCTGATCAGCTGTACATTTATTTTACATGATTCGAGTTACTTGTTATTTATAAAATTTATAGCTCACTTTTCACCTTAGGCAGATTTTTAAAATGATTTAAGATTATGAATATCATGTAAGTAGTTGGCAAGATCATTTTCATGTAAATAACCACTGAGAGTTGCCAGATTACAGTAGGATAAAAATAAAATCAGTGCAGCCAATCGCCTGAAAGGGTATAAGGCAGTGATGGTTAACCATTTCGGCACTGAGTGTGTGTGCTAGAACCCAGAAGAGAGCAGCTGGCCAGTGTGCATATGCGCTGGACAGATGGTCTGGCACACATACACACCAGCCAGCTCTTTTCTAGGTTCCAGCTCGCGCATGTGCGATGGCCAGCTGGCCTTCATACAAAAGCCAGCTGACCAGCGCACATGCATGTGCCAGAACTTGGAAGAGAGCAGCTGCCCTCTGCATACATGCACGCCAGACCAGCTATCCGGTGTGCATGTGCGTGACAGAACCCAGAAGAACAGCTGGCAATGGTGCACGTACCGTCAGAAAGGGCTCTGCATGCCACCTCTGGCACACGTGCTAAAGGTTTGCCATCATGGGACTAGGCCACCAAAGTCTCTTCCAACCTTACGATGTTTCCCCGAAAATACAACAGGGTCTTATATTTTTTGACCCATGAAATATGGCCTTGGGTTTATTAGAGGGGGAGGGCTTATTGTTTTGGGGTTGCCGGGCAGCTGCTCCCTTGTAGCTGGGCTCCCGAAGAACCGGGCACAGCCTCAGGGGCGAAGCATGAGGTGACCATGCTCATGAGCAGCCACCCAGCAAACCCCTTCTCCAGCTGGGTAGAGCACCATTCACTGACCTTGGGAGTATCCCTAAGGCACCAAGCCATGTGGCGCTCTGCCCGCCTCCCAGCTCCCGTGGCTTGACACATTCAGGATAGCCCCTAGTTGAGTGCATGGAGCTCTGCCCGGCTGGAGAGGGGGGTGTTGCACAAGTGCCTGCTCCACCCCCAGCTCTCATGCCTCCAAGCCTCACCATACCTTGGGCCAGCTGTCCTTGCAGCTGCCACCGAGCTCTGAGCAAAACTTCTTGTCCGGCTCCCAACTCGGCTTCCGATTCTTGCAGCAGCGGCCGTTCTAGGAATGTTTTCTATGGTTATGGGCAGGCTGCCGGAGCGGCCACTTCTGGAAGAATTGGAAGCCGAGTTCCAGAGTTTGGAAGCTGGACAAAAAGTTTTGCTTGGAGCTCGGTGGCGGCTGCAAGGACAGCTAGCCCAAGGCATGGTGACGCTGGGAGGCATGAGAGCTGGGGGTGGAGCAGGCACTCACACAACTGCCCTCTCCAGCCGGTTAGAGCACCATTCACTGACCTAGGGCATATTCCGAATGTGCCAAGCAGTGGGAGCTGGGGGGTAGGCAGAGCGCCACATGGCTTGGCGCCTTAGGGATACTCCCTAGGTCAGTGAATGGTGCTCTGTCTGGCTGGAGAGGGGCTTTGCCAGGTGGCTGCTCATGAGCATGGTCACCTCATGGTTGCTTCACCCCTGAGGCTGTGCCCGGCTCTTTGGGAGCCCGCTCGCAAGGGCACAGCCGCCCAGCAACTCCCCCCTCCAGCCAGGCAGAATGCAACTCCCCATCCTACCAGTATCCCGAAGGTGCCAAGCAACCTGAGTGCCTTTCTTCCGCTTCCCCCTTGGCTCTTGCAGCTTGGCGCCTACAGGATACCACTAGGTCAGTGAGAGATGCTCTACCTCACCTGAGGGGGGAGGGTTGTCCAGGGGACTTATTTTGGGGGCGTGGGCTTATATTTTTCCCCACCCGAAAAATGTGGCAAGACTTTAGCTTCAGGACATGTTGTATTTTCAGGGAAACACGGTATTATTCTATGTTCTTTATAAAATCCATAGATAAGCAACCACTCCCACAATTAACTTAGAAGACAACTGGTTGATGTCTGAAGTTGGTCCCAGCAGCAGAGCAAAAGGCACACGATACAAGGGTGTTTCTAAATGGAAAATGGGATTGAATTCTACAGATCAGGTGGCAGCAAAATTGTTGTGGTCAGCAACCAGCAGGTAATTGTGAAGTGAGATTGTGCGTGTGGGCAGGGACACAGTTTTCCAGCGGTGTGTTTCCTGTGCTTTGGCAGCAGAGAGTGTGGGGTTGCTTTAAGCCTGTTTTAGAAAATATGCTGCAGTTGATGGGTGTTTCGTAACTCAGTGGTTGAAATCTGCTGCCAATTAATGCAACTGTTCCCAGAAGATCTGAGGTACTCAAATTGGATTAGGGCACTTTTTTTCCTCCCTGGAGCCTCTGCTTGACTATCTTTTTGCCAGAAACAAGAACTCGGTTATAGAAGAACCCGGGGAGTGGGGGGGAGGGATAGCCTTTCATCTATTATGACCGTGATGGCAAACCTATGGCACGCATGCCACAGGTGGCACACAGAGCCATTTGTTAGGGCACAAGAGGCGCTGCCCTGTCAGCTGGCCAGCGTGCATGCATGCGCTGGCCAGATGATTTCGGCCTTCTTTTGAGGCCATTTTTGTGTGAAAAACCAGACTTACAGCAAACCGGAAGTTTGGGAATGGATTTCCCATTTGGCCATAGGGTCATTTTTTGCCCTCCGGAGCTTTCAGAAGGCTTCCCTGAAGGCAAAAACCAGCCCTACGAGCAAACCGGAAGTCACAATTCCCAAACTTTTGGGTTCCCCATAGTCCATTTTTTGCCCTTTGGAGTCTTCAGGGAATCTCCTAAGGCCTCCGGAAGGTGTCCGGGGGGTGGGAGGTGCTGATTTCACCCTCCCCAGGCTCCTAGAAAGCCTCTGGAACCTGGGGAGGGCAAAAAAACCGTGCCAAAAGCAAGGGGGGGTGTTTGCTGGTCATGCACGCATGCGCGCAAGGTGTGTGTGTGTCACAAACATAGCATTATGGGTATGGCACATCCGCGCACTACCCCCCTACGCTCCCCCCGCTTTTTGGCACTGGATCCAAAAAAAGGTTCGCCACGCTGTTTTATGAAAACTATGCTCTCTAGCAGAGGTGATATTCTGATGGTTCGGACTGGCTCACCCAAACCGGTAGCAGAAATCGTGGCTCGCTCCACCTGCCCACCCCGGCTTTATAGCATCCCATTTAGTCATTTTTTTAGCCAAATCGCCTGCGCGGAAGGCTGAACACATTTGCGGACGTAGCACAGGCGAGCAAAGCGTGGGCATGCGCACATGCACTCACATTTGCGAACCGGTAGGGAAGGTAAGTGAATACCTCTCTTGCTCTCTAGCTATTCTTTTAAAACAACGTTTTAAAATCAATTATGCAGCTAAAAACACCTACAATGCTTTTTTTTTTTTTTTGCCAGAGTTCGCATGGAAATAGAAAGGATCTGTCAGCACTATATTTACTGTTTCTATGTTTTACAAGTGGATGAGGCTGCATCCAGGTATTTGTGAACAAAAGTTATAATTAGCTTAATTAACACAGAGGCTCACCTACACCAGACATTCTCACTGTGCAATTAATCACTAAAAACAGTAGAGCAGAGATTCAGAAGACTAAATATAAAAGCTTGGCTCTCGCTTCTGACACACTTATCCATTGAATATATGTTTTTTTGTGAAATAATAAAAATAAACATTGAATACCATTTTATAAGCAATGTTTTAAGAAATATCCTGAAAAAAGTGCTGTATGGAAAATACATCTCCTGGAAAATATGTTGTAATCGTCTTCAAAATGTAGACATGTTGACTACGAAGGAAGAGGCTAGTGTAAAGGCAGTTGGATTGTAGACTTGTACAAAAGGTAGGAACACTTTCACTGATGTTCTCATCCCAAATATCACTAAAATAACGAATGCTGCGATGGCAATAGCACTTAGACTTGTATACAGCTTCACGGTGCTTTATAGTCCTTTCTAAGCAGTTTACAGTGTCAGCATATCGCTGATACCCCGAGTCTGGTTCCTCATTCTTTCCCTGATGAGATTTTTGGCGAAAGAGGAGATTTGTAGCTCAGGTTTGAAGTGAAATTAGCGCTCTTTGAACTTGGTTGTTTTCTTGCAGATGTTTCATTACCCCAAACTAGGTAACATCATCGTGAGCAATGATGATGTTGTCTAATTTGGGTAATGAAACGTCTGTGAGAAAGCAACCAAGCTCAGAGAGCCTCCTAAAGACTATTCATGCCCTTTGTTTGATGAAAATGGGCCGGTTTTTGCTTGTTTTGGGGGGGCACAAGCCTCCTAAAGGCTATTCATGCCATTTTCGTGAAAAACGGGCCATTTTGGGGAGGTCTGCAGAATGCAAAAACTTTTTTTTTAATTTGCCTCTTCAAAATCTTGGTGCGTCTTATACTCTGGTGCATCTTATATTCCAAAAAAATACTGTAGAATATGCTTCTGCCAAACAATCAGTGCCTCTTTCGGGTTGTCTTGCATTATGAGTTCCTTTTAGGGAACTAAAAACAATAATCAAGTCAAAGTTGGTTTTTGGAGACTACTTGGAGATTTTTCAGCAATGTACCAAATGATTTGCCATTGAACTATCATTATAACTGATAATAACTGGTCTCATAATTGGAGGGGACGAATCAACATACAGGGAAGAAGTCCAGAAGGTATCCGCAGGGTGCTCAAAAAACAACTTCCATCTAAAAACTAGTAACACAAAGGAGATGGTGCTAGATTTCCGGAAGCACAGAGAGGAACCTGCCCCACTGTATATCAAGGGGGGCTTTGTGGAGAGGGTTTCCTCTTTTAAATTCTTGAGAGTGCTTATCAGTCAAGACCTCACCTGGAAAAACAACACATCTCTGGTGATTGGCAAGGCCCAACATTTCCTTAGAATCCTCCAAAAAAATCAGGTGGAACAACAGCTGATGACCTCCTTCTATCTGTCCACCGTAGAAAGTGTCCTCACATACTGCATTACAGTGTGGTATGCTGGTTTAACTGCTGCAGACAGGAAGGCACTACAGAGAATGATCAATTGGCACAAGAAACCATTGATTGCCCTCTAACACCACTGGATGACATCACCAGGTCTTGCTGCTTTAGCAGAGTAAGGAAGATATTCAGAGATGAGTCACACCCTGGTCAGTGTCTCTTCACACTTCTACCATTGGACAGAAGACATCAAAGCATAGACAGAGAAACAAATAGGTTTAAAAATAGTTTCTAGCCTTTGGCTGTCAGACTCTTAAACACAACCACAATCACTCCACACACACACACACACACACACACACACACACACACGCACAGTTGGTCTAAAACCAATTTTATTGCATTTACTTTGTACAATGACAATAAAGGCTATACTATTATAAATCACACAGAACATAAAAAGGTCTCACAACAGAGTTGCACAGCACGATATAGAAAAAAGTGAATGTGTGGCTGTTTCACACAAGGCACTTAAGTCATTATTGCTTCATTCTGGCTTGCCAAACAAACCACAGTTAGCTGGGATCACAAATCATGCTACCATATCCGTCATAATGCAGTGTTGGATTTCCCTGGCTTTCTTCTGTTTGTGTCTCCCACAACAACCATAAACCAACATGCAGCAGGACAACACTGGATCCAATACTCTGTTTTCACAAAACTAGTAAGCTGACCTATGGTGCCCCACATGCTGTTCAATAGCTACATGATACCACCACATGGATATCATCCAGAACTTTGAACTGAGTCGCCTTTAGTAGACTGGTTACACATAGCAACAACTCTCCTTATTATCCAGTCCAAGGAAGCAATTGGCACATTTGGCACATTTGAATACTACCCAAGTTTAATAATTGGATAGATGAGGAAGAACAGGCTGAAATAAAGGAAGGAAGGAAGGAAGGAAGGAAGGAAGGAAGGAAGAAATTTTCAGTCTTTAAACCACCATATAGTTACTATTTGCTTTCCAAGAGCAATATATGTGTAAATATTTACGCATGATAGTTTACCTAGATCTTTTAATTGATTCATTTTTACTTTTGTTGAACTTTTTAAATGCTTTAGTCCTATCCCCTCCACCCCCATGTAGAAATAGTACTTGGAGTTATATACCGCTTCACAGTGCTTTACAGCCCGCTCTAAGCAGTCTACAGAGTCAGCCTATTGCCCCCAACAATTTAGATCCTCATTTTACCAACCTTGGAAGGAAGGAAGGCTGAGTCTACCCTGAGCCTGGTGAGAATCGAACTGTTGGCAGTCAGCAGAATTAGCCTGCAATACTGCATGCTAAACAGTTTGCCACCACAGCTGCACGATTTACTGTTGTATTATTTGAATAATGTTTTAGAATTTCTTGCATTGCCTTCCTGCAATGCCAATTACCTCCCTACGACCAATTAGATCCCACAGATTAGGCCTCCTCCGAATACCATCAGCTAGCCAATGTGACTGTCGACCCCTCGGGGGAGGGCCTTCTCTGTGGCTGCTCTGGCCCTTTGGAACGATCTCCCCATGGAGATTCGGACCCTCACCACCCTTCTGGCTTTCCGCAAAGCTGTCAAGACCTGGCTATTTCGGCAGGCCTGAGGCTGATGAGTTCCCAGCCCCACTTGAATTGCTGTGACTGTTGTGTTGTTTTTAATCTGTTTTGTGTATCTTGTTTCTGCCTTGTTTGTTTTTTGTATTTCCCCCTTCCCCACTTGTTTGTTAGCCGCCCTGAGTCCCTCGGGAATAGGGCGGCATACAAGTATAATAAACATCTAAACATCTAAACATCTGCTGTTTCTGTATATCACCTTGACTTCTCACGCGAATAGCCAATACCCTAAATAAAAGGATAGCCAAGTTCATTATGAAGTCATTTGTAAGGCACATATCATAATTGGTGGTAAGTGAAATGTCTCAGTTCTATAAGGAAACTGTACAGCATTTTCAGTTTAAGACAATTGATTTGTATTGGGTAGTTTTGAGATCCCTCTGGAGTGGCGATTCTGCATGGATTTAAAATGGCCCACAAGATGGAAATTCACCCAAAATTTCTTGCACAAGAAACCTGGGCTGATGAGAACAAATCTCTCTAGCTTGGTGAGAACAGGTGCTGTGTGTGTTCCCATCGGACTTTTGCTCGCTATTTATCGTCAGCTTTGGCCTCCGCATCTTTTCTAACGATATCTGTGCCAAGCTGCACAGTCATTCTGTGAGTTGCATGAATGAATGAACCAAATAAAAAGAGACCACCCATTAAGCCTTCATTTAGCAGCTAAAGCAGGATGTAAAAAAAAAAACACATTCCCGGAAGAATAAATGCCACTGTAGTTCCTGCAAAGAGATCAGGGAGACTTTGCCAAAGTTTTGTGCTTCTCTCCATCTGTGAGTATTGAAGCCTTAGTTGCTAGAAGCCCTTAACAAATCACAGGCATACTTCCTTTAGAAACTGCTAGCTTCTACTGCCACCTTGTGGAAAACAATCTTTTCTTTTATGGAAGGACAACCTGAACATTAAAAAAGATGCATAAAAAGGTAAAGGTTCCCCTCGCACATATGTGCTAGTTGTTCCCGACTCTAGAGAGCAGTGCTCATCTCTGTTTCAAAGCCAAAGAGCCAGCGCTGCCTGAAGACGTCTCCGTGGCCATGTGGCCGGCATGACTAAATGCCGAAGGTGCATGGAGCGCTGCTACCTTCCCACCAAAGGTGGTCCCTATTTTTCTACTTGCATTTTTATATGCTTTTGAACTGCTAGGGTGGCAGAAGCTGGGACAAGTAATGGGAGCTCACCATCTTTACCTTACTTTTCTATCTTCATGGTGCTAAACACAACCAAAGTGTAACTTGCTAGTCAGTGGATGCTGTCATAGTTATGTTCATAAGCCATATTGGGTACTTGTTTTGACTGCTATTTTAAATTTGCTCCCCTTATTTCCCCACAAAGATTTATACTGGACAATTGGTGGGTTTTTAAAAAATTAATAAAGCAACATGTGAAAGATTAAAAATTTGGGATCTTTGAATGGCAATTAACTTGCATAGCTTCTGATCCATCAACCTTGGCTGCCGTGTGGTCCTCTCTCACAGTGCTGGAACTTAGAAGTCCATCAAAACAGAACATGGAGAAATTCAGGACCAAGAAAAGGAAATACTGTTATATACAATTCATTAAGTCTGGAATTTGCTGCTATCATATTTCATATCAAGTTAGATGGGCTTAGAGAGATGAAATCATGTTTGTTTCGTTCATTGAAATGGACACTAAAAAAACTAGATTTATTAACCTCACACTTACAACCCCATAGTCATGTGATCAAAATTCAAGCACTTGGCAATCTGAATGTATTTATGATCCTTGCAACATCCCAGGGCACATGTTCAGAGGTGGGTTGCTCCTGGTTTGACCCGGATCGGTTGAACTGGTAGTAGCGGTGGTGGGAGGTTCCACCCACCCACCTGGATGTGTTCGTGGGAGCAAGCATGGGAGCTCACACCAGAACCGGTAGTAAAAGAATTAGCAACCCACCTCTTCACGTGATCATTATTTGCAACCTTCCCAGCCAGCTTCTGACAAGCAAAGTCAATAGAGGAAGGTAGATTCACTTAATGAATGTGTGCTTCATTTAACAACTGCAGCGATTCGCTTAACAACCATGGCAAAAGAAAAAAGGATTGTCAAATTGGGCTCAACACTTTAACAAATCACCTTGCTTAGCTATGGAAATGGTGGTCTCAGTTGAGGTCCTATGTCAAAGATTACCTATACTAATCATGAGCGCCCTTTGCTACCCCTGAAATCCAGGTTGCATTTCCTATACAGGTATGCCTCAACTTACAATGGCATTTGTCACACTTATGACCATTACAACATCCCCATGGTCATGGGATCAGAATTCAGATGTTTGGCAACTGATTCATGACACGGTATTGTGATCCCATTTCCCAACTTTCTGACAAGCAAAGTCAATTAATGGGATTCCCTTAAAAACCATGTTACTCATTTAACGACTACAGTGATTCACTTAACAACTGTGGCAAGAAAAGTCCTAAAATGGGACAACATGCACTTCACAAATGTCTCCCTTAACAACAGAAATTTTGGGCTCAATTGTGGTCGTAACCTGAGGACTACCTGTATATCAGCTCCTAAGCAAGCAAGCATAAAAGACAGCTATGGCTCTCATGTTCATTTTGCTGAATGAATCCACTTCCCTGTGGTGTAAAGCAGAATGCTAAACAAAGATTGTGAGGTTCTCCTTCTGCTCTTACAGATTATGCCTACTTAATGAAACACCCTCCAATAAGTTATCTATGTATTATATATTTCAGTTAAAGCAACATGTTTCTAATAAAACCGTGATGACGAACCTATGGCACGCGTGCCACAGGTGGCACAAGGAGCTCTCTCTGTGGGCACACGAGCCGTCGCCCAGCTCAGCTCCACCATGCATGCGCATGCGCCTCCCGCTAGCCAGCTGATTTTCAGATCTCTGCTACGCATATGGGAGACGTTCACGCGTGCGTGAGGTGGTGGTAGAGTCATGCACGCATGAGTGGAGGGCAAGGGGAGAACAAGGGGTGCAACACACAAACACCCGCGGCCCATTTTTGGTCCCAGGAGGCTGCAGGGAGGCCTGCTAAGTCCAAAATGGTGCGCGGGGGGAGGAGTCGCACAGGCATGTGGAAGGCAGGGGGAGCACGGGAGTGTCGTGTGTGCATGCGCAGAGGATGGCATGCGGGGCAGTGTCGCATGCAGGGGATTGTCACGCACGCATTGCATTATGGATGTGGGCACGCGCACACACTCTGTTGCACACGTGTACATGCTTTCGGCATGTGAGGACAAAAAGATTAACCATCACTGTAATAAAACATCCAGTAACCTAACTTTTGCAATGCCATGGTTTTTTTGTTAAGGCCACCGTGAGTTGCTTTACAAGGCGGCCAGCGTGGTGCACTCATTTTAGTGGTGGTTTATGACCAGTACGCCCCAGTACTGGCATGATGCTCCGGAGGGCCCACACGCCCGCCTGCTCTCCTTACCTCTATTAGAGCCGGCCGGGGCATTTGCGCCTGCGCGCGGAGTGTACAGCGCCTGCACAATGCTCCATCGAGCAGCTGGAACGTCACTGGCGGTGGTTATACATGCGTGAACTGTACACCTGCGCGTGGTGGGTGCCTGGCCCCGTTGCAGCGTACTGGTTACAATGGGATCCGGAATCTACCACTGACTCATTTATACCCCACAGACTGTGTTGCTTGATGTGACTAACCATAGGAGAACTTGAAGCACTGAATTATGCTACAAACATAGAAAACTGTCTATGACCCATGGTGTTTTGTCAGCCTGAGTTCTAGTGTTATGAATTCATGATTATTAGTCATGGGAATACATCTTTCTCCCTACAACCTCCGGGACTTAGCTGAAGGGTTTTCTTCCCTTAAGGTCATATTACTTGATCAAAGTTAAGTCACAAGTCCACCGGCTATTTAGAAAAATGCAATTGCAGGATGGGCCTCCTCTTATATCGCAGTCCTTTTGTTTCCTCTCCTCTCATATTATGCCAGTTTTAGCTTTGGAAATTGGTCCTTCCCGTCCCTTTTACCGCAGAGGAGCTGAAAGACTATTTTGTTTATAAACCTTCCTTTTCTACCATTGCTTCCCAGAGGAAATGGCAAATTCCCTTGCTATCTCCTTACAACGGCTCTTGCATCAGTCTTCATCTGTAGTTCTATTGACAGAATGGAGTGATGAAATGGCCTATGCATCTGATGCAAGGCTTTAAGCCCTAGGTGGATGATTTGGTTTGAGACTCTGCTATTATAGCTTGCCAGACTGGAAATAGCCCTTCCTGGACCTGTGGTTATCATTTGCTTCTCATTAACCAAATTTGCAGCGCTTTTAAAGCACTCCCTTTGGCAATTGGCTGACACTTAGAGATGAAGTTTCCCCTATTTTTTTAAAATGTGCTATATACTTCCTTTGGCAGCTGAATGCTGGGCACATTTAGTGTAATAATATGCATGGTTTCATATTTAGCAAAAGAATCACAGTTCATTCAGCCCAACAGAGCTACTATCTAAAAGGATAACCGGTTTAGAGTGTCCCCACCCCCACCCCGAGTTAGGTTGTGTGATGGTAAAAGTTTCAAATGGTGAGATTTCTGAAAATATAAGGAAGAATCCTTTACCCATTTTTGATTGTCAGAATGGACAGAAATGCTGGATGTATTAATTCTCTGATCATATAATATCACATTTTTTTCATCATTAATCCTTCTGAGCTTTGAGATAACACAGAAGACTAATAGCTCCAATTCGCACCTGAAAGATTAAACAGGGAGGAAAGTGTTACTCTAAGAAAAAGGCATTGTACTGTGATTTAATTTAAAAACAAGTTTCAAGGATTTGAGTGATTAACAAGAGTGATATACATGACAGAGTTTGTCCTTTAAATCAATTAAAGCTGAAACCGCTGGGCGAGATCATTCGGAGGCACGGGATAAAATACCATCAATACGCGGACGACACACAGTTGTATCTGTCCGCCCCGTGCCAACTCAATGAAGCGGTGGACGTGATGAACCGGGGCCTTGAGGCCGTTAAGAACTGGATGAGAGCTAACAAACTGGTACTCAACCCAGACAAGACCGAGTGGCTGTTGTGCTTCCCTCCCAACAATTTGGCCAGCGTTCCATCACTCAGGCTGGGGGGTCAAAATTTACACCCCTCAGATAGGGTCCGCAACTTGGGAGTCCTCCTGGACCCACAGCTGACTTTTGACCATCATTTGTCAGCTGTGACCAGGGGGGCATTTGCCCAGATTCGCCTGGTACGCCAGTTGCGGCCCTACCTGAATCGGGAGGCCCTCACAACAGTCACTCGAGCCCTTGTGATCTCTAGGCTGGAATACTGCAATGTGCTCTACATGGGGCTGCCCTTGAAGAGCATCCGGCGACTTCAGCTAGTCCAGAATGCGGCCGCGCGAGTGATTGTGGGTGCACCTCGGTTCGCCCACATAACACCTATCCTCCGTGAGCTGCGCTGGCTACCTGTTGATCTCCGGGTGCGCTTCAAGGTGCTACTTACCATTCATAAAGCCCTCCATGGTAGTGGATCTGACTATTTGAGAGACCGCCTTCTGCCGATTACCTCCCTTCGTCCCATCAGATCGCATAGAGTAGGCCTCCTCTGAATTCCATCCGCCAGTCAGTGCCGACTGGCGACTACGCGGAGGAGAGCCTTCTCAGTAGCAGCTCCGACGCTTTGGAACGATCTCCCCGTGGAGATTCGTACCCTCACCACCGTCCAGATCTTCCGCACAGCCCTCAAGATCTGGCTATCCCGTCAGGCCTGGGGATAAGACCCTAATCTCGCCCCACCCGAATGCTGAATGAATGTTGTGTTTTATTGTTTTATTTTATTATACTCCACATTTGCTTTTTGTGTTTTGTCTTGCACTCCCTTCCTACAAATTGTAAGCCGCCCTGAGTCCCCTCAGGGAAAAGGGCGGCCTATAAATGTCAAATAAAATAAAATAAATAAATAAATAAATTTACAAAGCACCAAAATTAACATTTTCAAAGTTTGATAGCAACAATTGAAAATCTTCATTTATAGATAAAGGTACACATATACCTTGTACATATACTCTAGTTGTTCCTAACTCTAGGAGGCAGTGCTCATCTCCATTTCAAAGCCAAAGAGCCAGTGCTGTCCAGAGACATCTCCATGATCATGTGGCCAGCATGACTAAACGCCAAAAATGCACGGAACGCTGTTACTTTCCTACCAAAGGTGGTCCCTATTTTTCTACTTGCATTTTTACATGCTTTCAAACTGCTAGGTTGTCAGAAGCTGGGACAAGTAATGGGAGCTCACTCCATTACACAGCGCTAGGGATTTGAACCACCAAACTGCTGACCTTTCTGATCGACAAGTTCAGCATCTTAGCCACTGAGCCACCACGTCCCTCTTTCCATTTATAAATAGTGTGGATTAAAAAGAATTTTTTTCTTTTTTTGCATTTAACTGAATTACAGGAGAAATATGATAAAACTATTATCCCAGAAATAATTACTGCAGCAATTTTAAAAAAAACATTGACTGAGCTAAATGAAGCTTAAATGAATATTTCCATCCAGTTAAACACCAGGAAAATGTGAGTTAAAAGCCCATTTACTGCTGACACCAAAAGTGAAAAACAGTTAAATGCACCAGAAGCAGATTCACAGTTTTCTTCTGACCCTGTCTTTAAAAATGTAATGAACTCTTCTTGATTATTGTTGGGCGAATTGTAAAAATTGATATTGATATCTTGTCTGAAAAAGCAATTTAGCAGTGTCTTTTGATGCAACGTGTTGTCAAAAGTGACGAACTGGTTTCTCATCTTCATTTCCCCCCCCCCCAAAAATGTACAATAACTAAACTGAATGCCAAATCAGATTTGAGGATAAAGCTCTTTCTTTTGCTTCTTAAATGAAGTTGTCATGTAGTACGAAACATCTTCCTTCTTATAATTCTGCTCTTAGTTAATTAAAAACGGCAAAGTGTGCACATTTAAAATAGCTTCAATACCGAAAATAAATTCATTGGTTTGTGCGTGCGATTTCCTTTTTTAAAATATATATATTTAGTATCACAAAAAGCTATTTTAAAAAAAGGAGGCTTCAAGCTATAGGAAGTTTGACAAACAGTCCTATAAGTTTTAACACTATGAGAACACTGGGGGGGAAATGATAAAGCTCTAGGCGTAAATAGTGTAACCTGAGTAATCTTGGTATCGAAGTATGATGTGCTCATAGTGTGGCTCTGTGACAAGTTTAACGTGTGTGTGAAATTACACCTATGCCTGACAATTAGGTAGAGTGACGTGCAAAGGGAATAGTAGCAAAAATGAATGCAAAAACTTTGGAGTAATTAATTAATTGAGTGTGCCTGGGTCAAAGAAGGAACCATAAAGAGCAGTTTTAAGACAGGATATACGCAAAGCAGATTTTTACTCTTAGACATGTATAGAAGTTTATTTTAAATTACTTGATTTATTTTAAGATTAAGTGAATAAGAATGGCTTTTGGAAAGTTTTGCACAATATGCAGTAGGAGGTTGATTCCTGGTTGCAAAAAAACATTTATCAGCTTTATGTCATATGATGGAAATAAAAAAAAGATTGAAAATAAATGGAACTA
Organism: Thamnophis elegans; assembly: GCF_009769535.1. Classification (NCBI taxonomy): domain Eukaryota; kingdom Metazoa; phylum Chordata; class Lepidosauria; order Squamata; family Natricidae; genus Thamnophis; species Thamnophis elegans. The sequence continues at coordinate 129,274,803 of NC_045543.1, read as the reverse complement.
TGAAAGGAGCATTGTAGTTTGCTTGATTAGGACGCTGGGAGGGAGGTTCGCAAGCTTGTGTTGGAGATCCAAGTGCTCTTGTGGGGCAGGGTTGAGCTCCCATCCTTTGTTCCAGCTCCTGCCAGGATCATGAAAGGCGCTCTCAGCTGGGTATCCCACAGACAATGGGTTGTTGGTTTTTTTTGGCTTTAAATGACCTCGTAATCCCTTGCATGGGGGTGGAGTTGGGGCAACTGAATGTTTATTGGCCGGATGCCCTTCCAGTCGCCAATGTGGAGTTTACGGCAGGTATATTCTCATTGTGCCCAGAGAGAGAACTATCTGCTTCTACCTAGGATCGAACTCACAGCCTCCTGATCATGTGGCGAGAGCTCCACCTCTAGGCCACCGCGCAATTCTCCCAGACCACAATGATGACACCAGCTAATCCTTTCAATCCAGAAGCACCTTGATTACTAAATGGGTAAACACTAAGCAGTGAATGAATGTATGATATCGTCATGGTTGCTTAAAGTTTTTAAGGGCAAATGAGTCACAAATAATGGAGGTGACTTTAAAAGTGTATTGGTTGGGAGTATGAATTATAATTAATTGTGCCCACTCAAAATGTAGCATTCATTTACTATACACATTTGTGTTCAACTCAGAAGATCTGTCTTCATGCATTTTTACTGAAAGGCAAGAAGGAGTTAATCTTCAGTTTGAACTAATGATTCCCAGAAGCTTAATTTACTCTCAGTAAATATTGTTCAGGAAACACACCTCCTTGAAGCATCTGTCTTCCTCTCCACCTCCTCTTCCTTATGCCTCCCACACACCTTGCTCGGCCCTTAATCTTCACGATATTTCTCAATCTCCTGTATGCCAAGCATGAAAAGCTTACCAAATGCCAGTTCAACTGTGTTTCACTGAGTACCAATCCATAATGAAGGAGAATATTGAAATGGACTAATTAACAAAAATAATCGAGACACTAGGCCACCATGTGTCCTTCATTAAGACTAAAATTTGAATCAAAATGGTAAAACTTGTGAACACGGTTACATTTACCTAGTAACAAGAAGGAGAACTGGCTTCCATTAATTAAATTAAGAAAAGTGATATCCCACCTGTCTTCCAGGTGGTGTATGTAGTTCTTCTCCACCCCATCTCTCTGTGTTTAATTTTATAATAACTGGGCTTAAGTTGATTAGGTTTAGAAATAATAATCATCCAATGAACGTTGTGGCTGAATGGTAAGCCTAGGATTTCTCTGTCATATTCAAATATTTCACAACTATGCCACACGGATGCTTTTATATTTTAATTATCATTTCAAGAAATTAGATTAGATCAGAGTTCCCCAACCTTTCTGGCTTTGCAGACTGGTGAGGGGAGGGGGGATGATTCTGCGTGAGTGGTGGGCCCGCAGCTCCTTTTGCATGTTTCCACCACAAAACCGCGTTCGACTAAAGCGCGCTCGACGAAACCGCGTAGCTGACGTCATCACAGGGTGACAACAGTGCGGAGACAGAAGCACGCTGTAAACGCTAAACCTAAAATTAACCCCTAAACCTAACCCCCCTAAACCTAATCCTAAACCTAACCCTAAACCTAACCCTTAACCTAACCCTAAACCTAACCCTAACCCTAACCCTTAACCTAACCCTAAAGCTAACCCTAAAGCTAACCCTAAACCTAACCCTTACCTTAACTTGAATCGGCTTGCTTTCAAAGCGCTGTTTAAAGCGCCCTTCTTTCTCCGCGCTCGCTGTTGTCGCCCTGTTGATGATGTCAGCGATGCGGTTTAATCAGGTGCGCTTTAGTCGAGCGCGGTTTTGTCGTGCCACGCTTTTGCATGACCAGTGGGCACGTATGCCCACTGCTTGCACAAATGGAGGACAATCACCTGATGTTCATGCAAATGGGGATGCAACCTGTATGCATTTGCTCACCCCTACTTCCACAGTCTAGTTCCAAATGGGCCAAGGGCCAGCAATGGGTTGTGGCCCAGGGATTGGGAGCCACTGGATTCAGTGATGAGATACGACCGGTATGCTCCGGTATGGGCGTACCGGTGCCTGCTGGGAGCACCAGGTACCATTCCGGTTCGGTACCCTGGAGGACCCGCCCGCCCGCCCTCCTTATTTGAGCTGATCAGGGCTTTTGCACATGGAGCGTATGGTGCCTGCGCAACGCTCCACCAGGCAGCTGGAGCATCACGGGCAGTAAGTACGCATGCGCGTGCTACACACGTGCAGGTGGTGGACGCCTGGCCCCGTTGCAGCGTACCAGTTGCAACGGGATCCGGAACTCATCACTGACTGGATTAGATTATTTTAATTCTTAGTTAAAAATAACAGCTTTTGTACAGTATGGTAGAAATGGCATATCTCATTTAACCATTGTCAGGGTTCCCAATAACACCCCCAACAAAAGAAGACTCCGAGCCTTGAGTTTCCTCAAAGTTCAATTTTATTAGAGATGTCATATTGGCACATCTGGGAAAGCACCAATCTGAAAGCTTCTAGGTTTTCCCCACCCAAGTGACAGTTCAAGTCCCCGCCCAGCACTCATATGTTCATCACATGGTCCAATCAGGCACCATCCAAAACTGGAGATGCCTCCCAGTCACCTCATAGCTGAATGCCACCTCATGGAGACATTCAAATAAGTGACAGTATGTTGCTGTTGTTATCAGCAGTTTAAAATGATGGGGCTCCTGAAGATTCATTGGAAGCTACAAAGGCTGTCTGGTGGGGATAGAGAAGTCAACTATTCAACGCAATGCATTTAGTTAAAATATAAAATAGGACAAGGATAGGAATAGTAACACAATGGTAGAAGACATACTTTGGATTAAAAGAAACCCAAGATCAATCTTTGAAGGATCCAAGTAAAAAAAGGAAGCAGGTGATTTGAAAGTCCTGGGCCTAAAATCCATGAAAGGCAGTGATTAACGTGATGTAGATTTAAATCAGTACATAGTTTAACCTGATATTCTATGTACTTATTGTTTATCTCAGATGAAAAATATTATACCTTGTCTTTTAGAACAGTAATATTTTTACAACCTGGAACCTCAATCCTAATACGTAGATATGGCAATATCCCTGAATCTGATATCCTCTGGACATGTATAGACAAACTGCCTAGATAATGTAGCAATACGGAGAATTTTAGATATTAATAGTACCATCTCATTGGGAAGTACCAGATTGGAGAGCATTCACATCTCTCGGTTAATGTAATGATACATAATAGCATGACAATAAGACCACTTGGAATATTATATCACACAATTGTAGTCAATCTTAATATACCCATAGGAATTTAGTCCTGTGTAAATATGTTTAGGATTGTGCATTTTATATCCTTCTATAGGAACCGTGTAATATATTGCTTATAGTTGAAAATGAATTAATTACACGTAATCAACCAATGAATGAACACATTAGGACATTTCATTTGTCACTTTACAAATTTGGAATCTCGTTTTTTCATCATATTTCAGATAACAAAAGCTACATTGCTGATTAAGGCATACTTAGTAGAATATATAAGGTAACTGATAAAATGAGGCTTCTATAGTATACATCAAAAAAGGCAGAAGCCTTGCTCAGGCACAGTTACATAGAGAATTAATTGAATAGAATTCTGACTAAAATGGAATCTTAGTTTTTAATTCTGGTTGAGAAAAAAGATTATGGGGTTTATTTATGTGATGTTCCTTTTGCTCTGCTTTGCAAGTATGCAACATTCCCCCCCCCCCCCCCCCCGATTTAACATCAGTTATAAAATACTAAATTATACCACCAGAGGGCAATAATCCTCAAAACTCAAAGTAGGTTTTAATCAAACAGAGCTTAACTTTTTAGAAAAAAACTGAGTACCAGTTTGTCACTTATTCAGCTACTATAAAGAAAACTTCACCTAACTTTGAAAAAAAATCAGATACCACCTTAATGGTATACCCCAGTGGTGGGTTGCAATATTTTTACTACCGGTTTGGCCAAGCAGACAATGTTTCTGTGCATGTGCAGAAGTGTCTGGCAAGTGGGCGGGGTCTCCCACCACTGCTACTACCGGTTTGACCGAATTGAGAGAAACCCACCACTGGTACACCCCACAATGTGACAGGTGCTTCCGGCTAATAAGTTCTCATTTTTTTGTATTTTGTGGGGGACAATAATATCAATACTACTGTTTCATTATTTGTTTATTTACATTGCAAAACCAAGACACAAACATTTATTAGTTCTCTTCTTACAAATATAATTTATTTATATTTCTAAGAAGATAGTGATAAATGTTAATAGTTAATAGATAAATGTTAATAGTATCTATAAGAATGTATATTTGCGAATGTATTTGAAAGGAAATTTTTTTTTGAAAGGTAAACAAAACTTTCTCAATCCTCATAAAATAAGGTCTAATAATAAGAAGCTGAAACATGCTTCTTTGATTTTCTTAATTCCATTATGTTTCAGCCTGATTAGTTTGTTTCAATTTTTTTCAGAGGTTGCTTCCACAAACTACTTTTATTCTTCATTGTACATATGCCTCCCTTTACTCTTTCTCCATTTTGGTTTAAATTAGCAACTGTCAAGGCAGCTTTTCAGGGTACATATTTCCAACGCCATTTAGAAAACAGCAGAAAAATGAAAAATAAATTTCAAAATGTAAAAGCTGCAGGTGACAACTACTGATATTTCAAACCTGAAATATACACTCCAATACACATTTAATTTAGGGAGAAATAATGAATAGTTAAGAGTTTAGCATGAAGGATTAAAAATCCTCTTTAGCTGAACACATCCTAAACTGAAGCTGCCTATTAAGTTTTATCCTGCTTCAATGAACAGCTTTGCTATTTGACGTCAGTATTTTGCAATTGTTAGCTGGCACAAGGACAATTTTTGTAGACTTGTCCTTGGTAAATCTATTTCCTTTCACTCTATTGAAAAAAAGTTGAGGAATAAATATGTCTCATTTTATTAATATACTTACACATGCACTGTAATTCTTTGGGTTTTAACATTTTCCTGCAGTTTTAAATGGCACCAGTTTGACGAATTCATGCTAATTCATGATCTGATTAAACATAATTGAATAATCTGTAATGGATATGTTCATGCAACATATCAGGCTGGATTATCATTATTAATAAACTTTAACACTCTAGTTTGAATCATAGAGTATGCACAAAACGTGGCTGAACAATAATTTAGGGGAGAGTAGGTGATACATTCAGGGACATGGTGGCTCAGTGGCTAAGATGCTGAGCTTGTCGATCAGAAAGGTTGGCAGTTCGGTGGTTCAAATCCCTAGTGCGCCCGTTACTTGTCCCAGCTTCTGCCAACCTAGCAGTTCAAAAGCACATAAAAATGCAAGTAGAAAAATAGGAACCACCTTTGGTGGGAAAGTAATAGCGTTCTGTGCACCTTCGGAGTTTAGTCATACCAACCACATGACCACGGAGACGTCTTTGGACAGCGCTGGCTCTTCAGCTTTAAAATGGAGATGAACACCGCCCCCTAGAATCGGGAATGACTAGCACTTATGTGTGAGGCAAACCTTTACCTTTAGGTGATACATCTCAGTATCATTACAAATTCAAACCCTGTTCTCACAAAATGCAGGGTCAATAAAGGGTTAGTAAGTTGTACAAACATCAAAAGAGATTAATTGATCCAATGAGTTAATTTTCAGGGATTTAAAACTAGTCTCCAAATATATCCAGCCCTACACTCACCAAATGGAGTTACATTAACTCCATTTAGTCAATTCTATCATGGGAACGTAGAGCCGGTTTGATGTAGTGGTTAACACATTCGATTAGAAATCAAGAGACGGTGAGTTTCTAATCCTTCCTTGGCACAAAGCCAGCTTGGTGACCTTAGGGCCAGCCACTCTCTCTCAGCTTTAGAAAGGATGCAATGGAAACCCACTCCTGGGAAGAAAAAAAATAACTTTCCCAGGAACCTGTCCAGTCAGGCACCGGGAATCAAGACTGATTCAAAGGCACACACACACACACACACACACAAAAAAAAACCAAGACAAAGACAAAACCAAAAATCCCAAACTCAGTCAGCTAATCTAATTTGCATACAGCCAAATAATAATAATAATGAGAGAAATGGTGACTGAAACGTGAAGTCTCTTAATGCAAAGCTTGCTACCTAAAAGCTAGATGAACACTCTCAAAGCTTGAAACAAACTATGCCTAAATCTGCCTAGCTGGCTTGTGTGGGGAAAAAAGTTAATAACATCATAAAGTTTTTTAGTACCATCCAGATAGATGACCAAATCCTGGAGAAAGCCGTGACCCATCAAATGCGCGCTCGACAAAAGCGCATCAACAACACCGTGGTGAGAAAACTGCGAGTTCGAAATCGCACCCACAAAATGGCGCCGACAATGCGCGCTGACAAAAGCATGATTAAGGTTAAGGTAAGGGTAAGGGTTAGTGTTAGTGTTAGATTTAGGGTTAGGTTTAGGGTTAGGTTTAGAGTTAGGGTTAGGGTTATTACGTTGTTTTCGCGTTATTTCTTGATGTCGCGCTTTTGTCGGCCCACATTTGTTGGCATTTTTCGGTGCCCTTCTGTGGGCGCGATTTTGACCTAGTGGTTTTCTCGCCGCGGTTTTGTCGGGCGCGCTTTTGTCGAGCGTGCATTTGTCGGTGAACCGGAGAAAGCAAGGAGGACAGAAACGAGGACAGATCTTTAAACCAATTATTGGGAATGTTAGTATCATTGGTAGCATCTATGGGCAAGAGAAACGGTCAGCCTGAAAGAAAATAATGTTGCAGCATTGCAACACAAGCGTCACCTCTTTTGTACAGTATATGCATCATGACGCTGCTTGCAATGCTATAATACTTTTATTATTCTGACAAAAGCAACAACATTCTGTAGGTACCCTTGATTGCCCTTATCACCTGTATGGAAATTTGACAGAGTGGCTGATGGGATGGTGTGCATTGTAGAAACCCAGCCAGATAGTGTTCATTTATCTAGTAAATGGGGGGGGGGTGTCAAAGCGGATTTTTTTGAGGGCTGGATCAGCATTGTAGTTCTCTGCGGGCCGGGGAGGGAGCAGGTGGGCAGACAGGACAGATGCCTCCTGCAGCACCCTGCCAGTCAAAATGGGGTATGGGGGGCATGTGTGGCCCTCTGCTCTGTTTTTGGCCTGAATGGCCTCTAGCAGCACTCTGCCGGCCAAAAATGGTCCACGCGGAGGTCTCGCGAGGCCCCCATGAGGCCTGTTTTTGGCCGGCAGAATGCTATAGGAGGCTGAGGGGGCCAAAAATGGGCTGCATTGGAGCCACACATGGCCTGTTTTGGCTGGCAGAGGCACTGCAGGCCGGTTCTTTGATTTTTCCAGGCCATCCTGTGGGCCTTGAGTTTGACACCCCTGAACTAAATCATAAGGCGATTTACTTAATATTGGTTAAATAGGCTGTTGCCATGTAGCTATTGGGGTTTATTCAAATAAGTGCATAAATTTGGCAGGTGAGGTCCAGGAAAAGAGCTCTTTTCCTCTGGAAAGTCTTGCCACTGGAAATGAGATCCATCCCTATCCTTTTGCCTTTCTGGAAGTGTCTCAAAACTTGGCTCTGCCAAATAGCCTAGGACAGGGGTGTCAAACTCGATGTCATTGAGGGCCACATCAGTGTTATGTTTGACCTCGGGGGGGGACATGGCCAAGGCAGGCATGACCAGGGTGGGTGTGGGCAGTTCAACATCACTCATGTGAGGGGCACCTGTGTTGGCCAAGTGCTAAGGTAGAACTTCCCTCAGACCTTCCCTCATATAACTTCATTATAATCTTCCTTCCTTCCTTTTCTTTTTCATTCCCTCTTCATTCTCCTTTCTTCTTCCTTCCCCTGTTTCCTTATTTTTCCTTCCTTGATCTTTTCCCATCTTCCCTTCTTTTTCTTTCCCTTCCCTCTTTCCCTTTCTCCTTTCTTGTCCCTTCTTGCATGTTCAAATGCAAACGGGGAAACATTTCTCCTTTTGTTTTGTTTTTGGTTGGTTTTGCTAGTTCTCTGCCGTGAAAATGGACCCCATTTTTACTGCAGAGGCATTGCGGGCCGGTCCTTTGCTGTTTCCAGGGCAGCTCCATGGGTAAGATCTTTGACACCCCATGGCCGAGGATCCCTCTACACTAGAGATGGCTGATGAAGACACCATGCCCATACCACTCATGTAGTGGTTCCTAGCTTTATCCAACTTCTGCAAATGTTAATGTTTTTAACGTTTTAAGTATTTTTATGTTCTTGCTTTTATGGTGTTGCAAATCATCCATCTATGTTGATAAAGAGATGGATGGCATATCAGTTAACTAAATGAATAAATAAATAACCATGGTAAATTCAATTATCAGACAATGCTTTATAATACCTAACTCTTGGCTATCTAACATGATTTTTTTTTTAATCCATTAACATTTTCATTGAGTTATAAATCCATGTAAAATACAAAATACAAAGTAAATAGGAAAGCAATGGGAAGGGAAAGGGGAAGGAGAGGTGAGGAAAGATAAGAAAAAGAAAGAAAAAGAAGCGTTGACTTCCAACTCTCTCTGTTACTGTAAAATAATGCATTAACATCAAATCACAACTTTTTGCTTTTTCATAATCATATGAACAAGCCATTTCTATAAAGATCTATTGGTCTACTAATCTGTAAAACCCAGAGTTTTATTCTTCTCCACATCAGGCACTAAGTTCAGAAACGGTCTCCATGTGGAAACTAAAATACTTACCATATTTTTCAGACTATAAGATGCACCGGAGTATAAGATGCACCATGATTTGAAGAGGTAAATTTTTAAAAAAAGTTTTTGCACTCTGCAGGCCTCCCAAACTCTCTACACACCTTGTTTTTTGTACACACAAAAAGGGGGGGCATGCAGAGCTTTGGGAGGCTTGTGGCCCATTTTTGCCTTCCCCAGCTCCCAGGAGCACTTTGCAAGCCTCCCAAACCCTCTGCACATCCAATTTTTGCAAAGGGGGCAGGGTTTCAGTAGGACAAAATTGCTGTATTCAATGTATAAGACGCACCCAGATTTTCACTCTCTTTTTTGGGGGAAAAGGTGCGCCTTATACTCCAAAAAATACGGTATGTTCTTTTCTTTAATCAAAGTGGTCAATTTTGCCATTTCAGGAAATTCCATCAACTTCTGCAACCATTCCTCCATAGTAGGAATCGAAGTGTCCTTCCATTTATGTGCCTACAATAATGACATGATTTTTAAGAGAAGCCTATCATGTCACTTGCTGACCTTATATTTGAGCAGGACTGAACTTTTGATGTCCTCTCGCTGAACATGAGACCAAAAGAATGTGCTCTACCATACTGACTCTGTTGGCGCATGAATACATTAGCAATTGTTATCAGCACACTGTTGCTGCTATCTCTCCCTTGTTACTATCTGCCTAGTTAATTAAGATTGCTGAATGCATTTTTGTTGCAGCTGTTTTATATGATGTATAATCAGCCCCATTCTTGAATTAACTACTCCATTAAATATCCTTACATTACAAATGTAATCTGTTATGGTCAATTCATACAGAGCAAATGGGAAAATGTGTGCCTGTGACAACATTTGGATAGCAATCTTTGATATGAATTCAGTTGAGTCTATTTCCCCTTATTTTATTTATTCTATACAACTATCCTGCCTTACTTAGGCATTTTTATGAATAGAATAGAATAGAATTGAGCAGAGCAGAGCAGAGCAGAATATATTGTCACTTGGAAGGGACCTTGGGAGGTCTTCTAGTCCAAACTCCTGCTCAGGCAGGAAAACCTATACCATTTCAACAAATGGTTGTCCATCTTTTCAGAAAAACTTTCAGGCTGGATCATTCACAACTTCTGGAGGCAAGTTGTTCCACTGATTAATTATTTTAACTGTCAGGAAATTTCTCTTTAGTTCTAAGTTGCTTTCACTCCTTGATTAGTTTCATCCATTGCTTCTGTCTTGTCTTCCGGTGTTTTAGAGAATAGCTTGACTCCCTTTTCTTTGTGGCAACCTCTTAGATATTTAAGTTAGAATCACTATCAATCAGTGGTGGGTTTCAAATTTTTTTCGAAACCTACTCTGTGGGTGTGGCTTGCTGGCCATGTGACCTGGTGGGAGTGGCTTGCTGGCCATGTGTTCTCTCTCTCTCTCTCTCTCTCTCTCTCTCTGTCCCTTTTTTCCTTTTTCTTTTATCTCTCTCTCACTTTTTTCTTTCTTTTTTTCTTATTTATTTCTTCCTTCCTTTCTTTCTCTTTCTCTTTCTCTCTCTGTGTGAGTCTGTGTGTGTGTGTATGTGTCAGTGGTGGGTTTCAAAATTTTTTGGAACCTCTTCTGTAGGTGTGGCCTGCTTTACGGGCCCACTGGTGGTACCTCTTCTAACCGGTTCGGTAGATTTGACAAACCGGTTCTACCGAACTGGTGCGAACTGGTAGAAACCCACTTCTGCTATCAATGCATCTATGATAGATAATAACAAAAATCTAAAAGGAATCAGAGATAAAGCCTTCCTCAAAGATTCATATATCGAGACTGCATTTGAACAAAAGTTTTGCTCAACTGATGGAAAGGAGCAAGGGAACTCATGAGAGAGTACATAATTTGGGTGCAGCTACAGACTATTTCCAGGTCACTTTTATCATAGGTGGACACCCCACCCCCCAAAAAAGCATCCCTATCAGATCTGAGGGAGGAGTTCTGAGCTGTTCGAAATGTTCTTTGATCTAAACTTTGAGTTCTATTGAAGGGCTTGTGGGAGGAATAAAAACTCAAGATGGCACCATGATCACACCATAAAGTCCCATCCCTATTTGTGTTCAGGTGATACACATTAAAAAGAGTCAGGGTTCATGTTACATGATTGCTGTGCCATCTTGCCTCTTCTCTTCCAATCCCTAAGATGTCCAACTTGGTGGTCAGCCCCACTTGGGGCCAGAATTTCTGTTGCTAAGCAAGGCAGATGTTATGAGAGTCGTTGCACCCAATTTTATGACTTTGGCTATGGCTGTTAAGCAAATCACTGCAGTGGTTAAGCAAATCACATGGTTGTTACACAAATCCAGCTTCTACCATTGAGTCGGTTTGTTGGAAGCTGGCTGGGAAGGTTACAAACGGCTATCACATGACCCCAGGACATTGCAACCATTGGACATCCATGCTGGTTGCCCAGCGCATGAATGTTGATCATATGATTACAGGGATGCTGCAACAATAGCAAGGGTGAGGTAGTGACCGGTAATAAGTCACCCTTTTAGTGCCATTGTAACATTGAAGAATTGCTAAATTGTTGTGAGTTGAAGTCTACTGTATATCCCAGTGATGGCAAACTTTTTCGGCACTGAGCACCCAAACTGGAACGTGAGTGTGCATGTGCGTGCCGGAGTGCAGGAAACCCAAAGACCAACTGCTGGTGCGCATGCGCGCAGCGGTCAGCTGCTCTTCTGGTTTCCAACATGCACATGCACGCCGGCCAGCTGGTCTTCAGATTTCCAGTGCTCTGATGCCTGTGAAGACCTGCATGCGTGCCAGACGGCTGGTCTTCACAAGCGTCAGAGCACCGGAAATCTGAAGACCAGCTGGCCGGCGTGCATGTGCAACGCTGGAAATCATACTAGCAGCTGGTGATGGCGTGCGTGCCCATAAAGATTCCACCTCTGGCACATGTGCTATAGGTTCGCCATCATGGATATATCCCATCTGTTCTCTCTTTTATAATGGCAAGGTGCCACATTATTTTCTGCCTTTATTCCGAAATTGTAAATACTTACAGGAAGAAAATCTCAAAGACATCACTTCTGTGCAATGGGTTTAGTGCTTTAATTGTAATTTATTAATTCTGAAAGAACACAGATTTCAATTGGGAAAGAGTTTTTTTTTTTTAAAAAAAAGCCTGTCAGTGAAATTAATGTTACAAGAAGTAGCTCTTCGGTGTGCAATTTTCAATCCCTTGACACATGGTATTTCTTACAAAGGGAAAGGGAAAATACTTCATTAGTATAGTAGTTAGACACTTAAACTAATCATTATCTATTGCTGGATTTTGACAGCTGGTACCATGTATTTCTGTTGGTGGGAGTGGAAGAATGTATTAATTTACTAGCCTGAATGCAAAAAGTCATCCATGATGTAGCATGTAGCAGTTACTTATCCCATGGAACATTTTTATGATTAAAGCACTTTTTTTTCTGGCAAGAACAGAGAAGCAAATCAGAAAACTTTGCATTCCACTTCTTGGAGAATGGACTGTTTTCTAGACCATCCTAAGGTGACCTGGTCCAATGCTTGTAATGTTGTCATCTTCCCAACTATTGTATCATTTATTCTTGATGCAAACTAGGCATCCTTTCTAGTTAATTGGCAATCTTTATGCATTGTATGCAGGACGGATGGTTCAGTGGCTAAGACGTTGAGCTTGTCGATCTGAAAGGTTGGCAGTTCAGCGGTTCAAATCCCTAACGCCGCATAACTGAGTGAGCTCCCATTACTTGTCCCAGCTTCTGCCAACCTAGCAGTTCGAAAGCAGGTAAAAAAATGCAAGTAGAAAAATAGGGACCACCTATGGTGGGAAGGTAACAGTGTTCCGTGCACCTTTGGCGTTTAGTCATGCCGGCCACATGACCAAGGAAACATCTTCGGACAGCGCTGACTCTTCGGCTTTGTAATGGAGATGAGCACCACCCACTAGAGTCCGGAACGACTAGCTCACATGTGCGAGGGGAACCTTACCTTTACCTATGCATTGTATGATAAAACTAATGTTTATGCCTGGTTAAATTTGGCAGTAGGTTTTTTTTTTCTTCCAATCCTACATCTAACTCCTTAACAGCAGCTAAATTTAGATGAAGAATTAATCTTAATGTTGCTTGCTTAAGGTCCCCCCTCCCCCGGGGCTATTTTCAAGAAACAAAAATGGCCAAAAGTGTGAGACTAAGATAAATCAAACAAAACTGACCCCTAAAGTCATTTCTATGCTGGATTATTTAGTCCGTTATGCATATTCCAACATTGCAACAACACAGACCCAGAGTAAGATCATTATTCAGTATCTCCTACTTCCATTTAATTTTATAACAATAGAACATCCTTTAACCTGATATACCTGTCACCTATATAACTCTTACTCTTTTGGTGAGGGACTTTTGTTGTGAAGGAGAGGCTCAGTCTACTGCCAGAGGGAGCACACCTGATGGGGACAGGTGGCTCTCTAATCCTCTTTCATCTTTCAAGGTAAGCGGACCCTGGCCTACAGAATATCTTCTCCATGTAAAAGCCCATAATACATCTGACCTCTACTCAGCCAGGCTGTTCACAGTCCCTCTTTTGCTCTTTCACATTTGAGTCTTTAGGAAGAATGCCAGGGGGGAAATGGGAACAGGGATGGGGGAATGTCTGAAAGCGAGAAAAATGAAGTAATTTTTTGTTTTACCAGTCTTGCCATCAATCCAATCTAGACAGATGGATGCTGTATTTGTTGATATGTAAAGATGAATGGGCACTGGATAAATTATTTTCTTTCACATGCTGAATTCTCTAGGTATGCATATGTGGACTATAGTTGTCATTCTTTCAAATAATTCACGAGGCATATTTTGCATGAATATGAAGAGCCCTGGAGGTCATTGCTCCAATTGGGTTTTTGTTTTTGTCTTATCCAAGAACATTGGCAGTAGAGTCTGGATACCAGTTTCCAGATATTTTTATATAGGTTAACTGGGTAATGGCTTAGTCTTGAAATAGGTATCTGTTTTTATCAATTTTCAGGGACTTTTAATTTCATTGAAGGAAAACGCAATTCTTGTTTAATTACTAGAGGAAATGGAAAAATAATTAACTCTTCCAATTCCACTGGGAATAACTCTTATTTCTACTATTTACTCATGCCTCCTGTCCTGCTGCTTTTTCAAAAACTATGAATATTTAAGCCAAGATATCAAAATAAAAGGGCAAGATATGATGATGTTGTCCATCATGTTCAAAGAGGACCTTGACATCTAATTGAGGGGATGTCAAGACTTGTGTGGAATTGGATTGAAGTAAAGGAGAGTGCGCAGAGTCAGCCTCACTCTCTCTTCCCAGATTCCATCTTGTTTGAAAAGCAAGACAAGAATCAAGACAGTTGGAAATGGGCTGGGTGCAGTGGTTGAGCAGGGCATCTTTCATGTCTTGCCATGCTCTTAGCATACCCACATCACTTGCAGAGCCTGCTTTCATGACTGCTGTCCTATTCTAGTAGGTTCATCCGCTCAATCAGCTGGAATCTGTCTTCACATGCTCGGGATAGACAAGTCCCTATCTCACTAAAGGTCAATGACCCAACGGCTACTCTCAACTTGTTAGTATTTCCTGTGTCAACCCTTGGTGTTAACTTTGTATAGAGATCATCATCTTCTTTAGTACAGAAGTGATTGACAACAATACTGTGCGTCAACAGTATTATGATTATTACTACAATGAAAATATGTTATTATAATTTGGGAGAAGAAATAGCAAACTGAAGACTGCTCCATTAAAGGCAGAGCTGAGGACCACAGCAGAATGAAGAGCCAGTGAGTAAACCAGCTCTTCGTAACTCCTTTCTGGACAAGGAAAGGATTTGAGATTGCTCATAAGTGCTCCAGACAGTTGCTCTTGGTGCAGGGGTGGGTTTCGACCGGTTCGCACCGGTCCCTGCGATCCGGTTGGTCGCCCGAACCCGGAAGTAAGTAACTTCCGGGAACGGCGAAGCCCCCCCGCGCCCGCGCGCGCCCGCACACCCGTGCCCGCTCCTTACCCGGTTTTTACAAATTCTGCGCTTCCACGCATGCGCAGAACGCATACAGCGCCTGCGCGATCCTCCAGGAGCAGCTGGAGCATCGCGCAGATGCTAGTACGCATGCGCGCGCTACGCGCGTGCGTGAGGACGCCGCATGCATGCGCGAGGACGCCGCGTGCATGCGTGAGGACGCCGCGTGCGTGTGCGAGGACGCCGCCGGCCTCGTTCCAACCGAACCGGTTGGAACGGGGCGAGAAACCCACCCCTGTCTTGGTGAGAAGTCTGCTAAACAGCAGTATCAGGTAAGTTTAGAGCTGTGGAAGACAAGGGAGTAGCCATCTTTTTGTTCAAAGTATGGTCTGTGCTTTAAAAAGGATTTCAGGTTTGCATATTGCCATTTCTAATCAAATGTGGAAATTATTGATTGTTTGCTTTTCAGCTATTGGGAACTTTTGGATCAATAATTTGTACAGCATGAGATCAGTTTCTTTTAATGCTTAGCAAACTTTTATACAAGTTTAGGGTTTAAAAAAACAATTTGAATAAACAGCAAAAGGGTCATTAGAATTTTGGTTTTTGGAAAATTACAAATTAAGAGTCCAGATGGTTTTGAAATAAGATTTTAAAACTAAGAATCCTTGCTAGGGGAAATGCTTTTGTTTTGATTAAAACAAAACCATGGATAACTTTCCTATATTGGATTTACAAAAGAGATTTGCTAAACCTCTGACAAATTTATGAGAAGGAAAAAAGAAAAAAAAGAAAAGAAATCAAATTCTGCTATATTATTTGTATGGACTAAAGATCACTTTTGTTAAAAGTAAAAGTAAGGAATATAAAAATAGTTTATTTGATCAAAGTTAAAATAGATGTGTTGTCATGTCCGGTAACCCATAATAGTCTTTTGCTGATCAGGGCTTTAAGGTCTGATTTATAAATAAGAGATTTGATATGGAAAGACGACATCATTTTATTTTAAGAGGTGATATTACTAAAATTGTTTATACTTGTGCTAGAAAAAGTCATTTTTTCCTTTGCTTTACAATATGCTTTTTTCTTTTCCATTTTTTTGGTTTCTGCACTATTTTTTAAGAATATTCTATTATTTTTTTAGTTTGCATTCATTTTTATCTTTTTTAATTGTAATGTTCTAAAAATAAAATTACTATAAAAATATGTTCTTACTGTATGCAAAGATTAATCTTGGGTCTAATCCTATTGAAATAAACAGGCTATTACATCAAACAAGTTAAATGAAATACTTAGTATTTTGCTTCTTAATAGGATTATTAGGATTATCTTTTTAGTAATCTAATTGAGCAGAGATACTGCCTTTTCCTGTCATAAATGATCTGCTAATACATGGCCAGCTATTAAGAAAGTACAATGTTGTTGTGTGCAAATTACAATCAGAATTACAAAAGAAAATTGTAGTAAATTTATATTGCACAACATAATCTCAAAAGTGTTTCATTTCCTCAAAACATGTTCATAGTTCACTGTGACATGATGGAAATACTATAGATCCCACTTCGCTTATTAGCATATTGCCAATTGTAAGCAAGAAGCCCAATCCTCTATATATTTACTCAAAGTATATTGTTGAGTATAGTACACTATTTCCAATAAGTATACGTATCCTAAGTAATTTAGAATTACATATATTTCTTTAGATAAATAGGCAGTCATATTTCCCACAAATTTATCTGTGAATGTAATAAAACAAGTCGTCTGCCATTTGAAAACAATGAACAGTTAATGTTATCTGTTTTCTAAATTACAGAGAATTGAATGATATAATGACATTTGTGGGTAGGGATAGTATCAAAAGCCTAACTTGAAAAAGCTCTCCTTGGCAAATAGTATTTTGTTTTCTATTTGTGTATCAATTTATCACAGTTGATAATGTACAGTAACTCAACAGCATCTACTGTTCTCAGTTGCTTTCAAGAGTAAGACTACCCAAAATATAAAGTAAATGAATTGCATCCTTAGAAAGAGTTCCTGATAACTACAAAAAAAAAACAACACATTAAGGAAAACAAACAACCAACCAACCAAGCATTTGTATATTATGGATTTTTTAATGGGAGAAATTAAGTAGACATTACTGAAGTGCAAATAAACTCAAACAGATGCTGAAACCAAAGAATACGGATGTAATTCACTGCAGGTGTAAAACTAGAAGACCAGCTGCAAAACTCATCTAGATGTCTGTCTGTCGGTCTGTGAATCCTTAAAATAAGAGCAAAGATGGGCATCCTCTGAATACTGTTCTGGGCAAACCTCATCCTGATATATGGGGGACATTGCATCTGCGGTCATAATTCTAGAAGGAAGACACACACAACATCCAATTTTTCTGGTGAAACAAATCACAGCAAGTATCCCTGGTAAACATAGTGATGCTGTGGCTGTCCTTTTGTAATGGCTGGAGGCTGTGGGAGCCTGGATGGGGGACCACGCACAGATATTCGGCATTGTCCAATAGCTATGGATTCTTACTATAGTATCATTTCACTGGGAAATAAGGATTATGATCAGAAACACTGGACACCCCCCCCCCCCCCGATGTTGTAAGATAACATAATAATAGAGTTGAAAGGGACCTTGAGGTTTTCTAGTTCAATCCCTGCTCAAGCAGGAACCCTATACCATTTGAGACAAATGTCCAATCTTTTCTTAAAAACCTCCAGTGTTGGAGCACCCGCAACTTCTGAAGGCAAGCTGTTCCATTGGTCATTCCACTGATTAATTATTCTGTCAGGAAATTTCTCCTTCATTTCTCACTTGATTCTCTCCTTGATTAGTTATGGAGATAATGGTGATAATGGTGAGCTTGCTTCCATAAATAGTCTGGGTTCAAATGTCATACTGTAATGCATTTCTTTGGGTTTCGCTTTCGCATATTGTATTGATCTGGACCCGGGAGGCTTTAAGTTGTGGTTTATGTTTTAACACAGTGTGTGAATAACTAAATTTATATAATGTATCATGATTAAAATAAACAATGGTTAGTGAAGGTATGCTTAATTTCCACTATTTCAAAATCATAAAAAGTGTGATATGGCCAAGATTGTGTGACAGTGTATAAGCTCCCCCCCCCCCTACTTTCCATTCAATCATATACAATTTTTGAAGACTGCCTGGATAAGTCCTGCAATTTTCTTGGCAATGTTTTTCAGAAGTAGTTTGCCATTGCCTCCTTTCTAGGGCCTAAGGTCACTCAACTGGTTTTAAGCCTAAGGCAAGACTATAACCGTTTCTCAGTTTCTAGCTTGTTCTATGCAAACTGCTTTCGTATGTGTTTTAATTTATTGCAATAAACACATATGCGATTTGTTGATCTGGCCCAGTTAAAATAGATATCAAAGTTAATGGTTTGTTTGAGCATTTATAATTAAAATTAGTCTTTGATTTTCTGTTGATTGAATGTTCATGCATTTATTTATACAGTAAGCGCATCAGAAGATGAACATCTGATAATATATACTTTGATGACATGCCATGGAATAAAGAGAAGTAACATCCAAGCGAATAGCCAAATTAAATGATGCAAAAATGGCATACTGCAGTGTGTTAAATTAGTAATTTTAAAACTGTTCATAGGAATCCTGTGAATGATTCCTCAGAATCCTTTAGGGATTTCTCCCTACATAGTGACAGAAAAACATCTGACATTATCTCCTTTCAATCTGTTACCGAATCAGCTATGACAGGGATTTTCAAATTGTGGTGCTACTGACCCACAAAATGACAGAAAAATCCCCTCTGCCTGAACACCCTCATAGCCAAGTCTCAGTTTATACACCAAGTGTATCTAAGTGATAGAAGCCTGCAATCTTGTGAAACAAAATTGTGCACAAATCTGAATTCTGAAACTCACATTCCCTATCAATTGTATGTCCCAAACACATACTGGATTGCCATTTGCAGTAGTTACTGCAAAAAATCCTGACCATAGTTTTCCTCTGTTATTGTTATTATTGTTGTTTTAATTTTAAGGTTAGGGCTTTATTAGAACAACATTAGGGTCAGTCAATCTTTTTTTTTTAAAAAAAAGGAGAAAAGTTTATTGCTGTTTTTCCAATGTGGAGAAAAAGCACTTGATGAAACATAATGAACAATTTAAACTGATAATAATTTAAACCATCAATACACTATGTTGGTATCAATATCTAATAGCAAGCTTGCTGTTGAATTCTGGGAATTGAAGTCCACACATCTCAATGTTGCTAGATTTGAAAAACATTGCTCTTATAGGAGATTCCATTAGACAACCTGGAGGGGGGGGAGTATTTCTTCTATCAATACATTTCCACTTTTTCTGTGGCTAAAATTATCCATTAATCTGCATTAATTTAATAAAAATGGAAGATATGCATCCATGAATGAGAACTATTAAACCTGAGGTAAATTTTGAAGGGCAACAATATGTTTTGGATGGTAGGGTTCAAGTGAACAACAATGACAGTAGCCTGAGGTAAAGAAAAAAAAGAGGGGATTCTTAAAATCCCCACGTTAGGAATTGTGTCATAGGTAAGTCTTAGTGATATTTTTAATAAACTCTGTTATTATTTGGAGTGTGTAAAATATATTAAATTATTTTGGTGATAATGAAGTAAAAAGTTCTTCCCGTCTGTAGGAAAGGTAGTTTTTCCTACAGTCCCAAGTATTTTCTTCACAGTAATGGGAAAAAGGACAAAGGAGTTTAATTTTAAAAATTCCACCCTTGAGGCATTTTTTCATTGAAAGGGCACTTCTTTAACAAATATGACTGAGGAATAAGTGTATTTTGATGGGTCAGGTAACCAACATTTGGTCACTGACCACAATAAAGAATTTTGATTTGATGCCTCAGGGACATAATCTCTCTGAGAGATGGCAACCACCCCTATTTCTCAGTAATTGATAAGTCACATTTTTAAATTTTAATTTTTAATTCAATTCTGAAAATTATGTAGCCGCCATCTCACACACACACTGGATAGCATACAAGAAAATAAGCTGCGGAAACCATCATAAAACCTCATTTAGAAATCATTTAAACACAACTAAGGGTGAGGGGAGGGTAATTTCTAAATGTGCTAAAATATAAGTGCTAGTCAAGCAATCTTGTCATGTGGTACTTTATTTCTCAGCAGTGTATGCTGCTGAGGTACTTAGATATTTACAAGTAAGTAAATGCAACTTTTGAATTTACTCTAACTTTTCAATGGCTTAAGGTTCTTCTCAAGATATGAAAGATGGTTTTTAAGGAAGGATGAGACCTTTGCCCTAAATCTCCTGTGAGATTTAGGCTGGGTCCACACATTGTGCTTATCCCTCATTTGACTCATTTGGTTTCATCTTATTGTAATCACTACAGTATCACTACAGTATATACAGTATACTTTATTAGAAAGGACAGACCTATTTTTCAGAAAGCTGTCATTCAGATTTATTTAATAGTTTATTTTTTGGGGGGATGGGGTTTGCTATTGAATTTTGCTTTGTAAAACAAGATTACCGCATAAATGTAAACAAGTAAGTTTTTTTCCCTTATGAACAACATATTTTCCCCTTTTTCGCGTTTGTCCTTTATTTTTTCCAAGAAAATAGTAGTTACATAACCCCCCCTCCCAAACCAGTGTTGCAGGTCACACATTTGTGTGACCCTGACCAAATTAAATATGAATTAATTTAATACAATGTGGCTAAGGAAACTAGGGCTAAATGTAATGTGTGAATCAGGTCAGGGCAATCTTATATAGATCTACTGTGATGGTGAAACTATGGCACGTGTGCCAGAGGTGGCACGCAGAGCCCTCTCTGTGGGCCCACGCATGGTCGTCAGCTGTCCTTCTGGTTTCTGGCCAGCTGGTATTTGCATGCACCGGAGCGTCGGAAACCGGAAGATGCACCAGCAACTTGGCCTTCAGGCTTCCAGTACTCCAGCGTGCGCAAAGACCAGTTGGCCAGCATCCACGCTGGCCCGCTGGTCTCCGGTTTCCAGCACACATTCCTTTTGGGCACCGGTGCTGAAAAGATTTGCCATCACTGCCCTAAAAGAAGCCCCTCAGTTTAAAAGTAATGCGCAGAATTACATGTAAGCAGGGAAAACATTTCTGCCATTTTTGGTTTTTTAAAATGTTTCTAAATAGAAAATAAGAATACATTCCCACAAAGATACATTTGGTTAATTAAATATTTGGGGACTCTTTTTGAATATGTGGATAAAAAGAACAGAAGCATTATCACATGGAAATCATACTTGGATTTTATTAATATGGTTTGGAAATAAAATGTTTGAAAACAGTTCCTATCAATTTAAATTAACTATTAAAAGTAAAGTCAATTTAAATTAACTATTAAAAGAAGGGTAAAGCGGGACACCACTGATGGGGGGGAGGGGGCCCGGAGCACCTGAGCTGTAAAAAAAAAAGCCTTCCTCTGATTGCCTTCCCCCAACGCCCCCCAACCCTTTCAAAAGCCACCCCCATCGCCAGCCTCTCCCAACCGGATCCCCGCCTGCCTCCCCTCGGCTCACACGGACCAGGTTGCTGACGGCGGCTTGCACGGCATGGCTACAGGGAGAACGGCGCCCGAGAGAAGCGGGCAAAAAAAACCCTTCCGATGGCTGAGCCGCTTGGCCCGGGACCGAGCCTCCTCCTTGCTGCGCTGCTGACGCCGGAAAACCCCTCCACCTGCCGGATGGCTGTCGCAAAAATGTCACACATCGGCACGTGCAGGAGGGAGCCTCGCCCCTCATCGGGCGCTTTGAGCGAGCTAAGCGGAGGGAAACCACTGCCCTCTAAAGGCCACATCGGGAACGACACTTCAGAGAAATACAAACTTTTTTTTTAACGACGTCCTTTTTAAAATTGGTGATTCGGCGTCTTTTCTTTCTTTTGGAAAATCGGGACACGGGACAAATTTTGAAAAATTGTTCCAAAAGCGGGACAGTCACCTTAATTAAGGTGACGTCTGGTCATCTTAATTAAAAGGTAACTAGTAACTCAAGCTCAAGGGATCTATCCCACATGGAACATCATTAAAATCAGACTTATTTTTATATTGGAAAGATAATGTCTGATATTTCTAGTTCAAATAAGTATTTATGTGGAAATGCCAAGTCCAAATGTTCTTGTTAAAGATTAGTGAAATTAGACAAACTGGATATATCAACTTTTAATAAACTGTTTCATTATAAATTATTTGACTGAAAATTTCTATTAAATTATTATTTTACCATCAGGTAAAAAAATGTCTTAAAATGTATTGTTATGAACAAATAATTAAAAAAATTGAAAAGAAACAAGTAGGAAAAAATGGTCATGGATTATTTTTTAAAAATCAATTCTTTATTGTTGGTTGTACTGTCTGAAATAGGTTGTGGTACATTGTTTTTCGAAAAAGAATAAAGGATCACACATTCAGAAAGAGAGGATTTAGTAAGGAAGGAAAGAAAGCACAGTAAGAAAATATTAATTTATTTCTATAAATATTGATTTATCTACTGACTTATTTAAAATATTTCTAGCCTGCCTTTTATCCTGAGGATCTTGATGTAAGGATTGCAGTTTCTTTAATAAATAAAAATAATTTTGTATACTATTGTAAAACACCCCTTGAAAATAATTTTGAAAACATTACATCTAAGATTCATGGTACTGTTCTATAAGGTCTTCAGTATTACATTGCTCAACTTCATCTATACTTTTAGACTGTGTGTGTTATAATATTCAGGAGAATATATTGATAAACATATTTTGAAACTTACCTAATTGTTTTGAGTTGTATAATGCAGTTAGAATGAACATGAAGAAATGAATTGATTTGTCCAAAAAAGAGTCTTTGAAACAAGTAAGAGGATTTGCTATACTTTTTAATTTTTTTCATAGAAGAGAAAACTTTCTATATTTATCATAGTTGCAACATCTGCATGTACATGCAACATATACACATTTCTTGTGCAAGGTATTTAGAATCCGTCATTTTAAAAAGTATGAGTATAATCTAGAGATGTTTAATTAGATATTTCGTCTAATTGATATTTGTTTTAGTAAATTGCTTTTAATAATGTATTAAGTCTTCTAAAACTGATTTAGCCTGTTTCATTTTTTGAGAAACTTGAAAAGGTTTCAACAGAGATAAGAAAATAATAGTAAAGTCCACTTGAAAAACTGTAAGATAAAAATTGATGAAATATTGGAGCCATACATATAATAATATAGTGTTAATCAATTTTTAAAGAAAACTTTCATTGAAAAAATTGCATAGTTGGACACAGTCCAGAGAAAAGTGAGGTTAAATAGTGGTGAATAAGCTTTTGGGACCTAAGAAATCATTAATGCATTTTGGAGCAGATGTATACCAACAGTTCATAATGTTTTTTTATCAACTATGTACTGATTTTACTAATGATATCATTGACAGCTATGTGATTGGGCTGCCAACTCCCTTGATCTTCACAGTCCCCACCTTTCTTTACCTTTCCTTACCTGCCATATGCTGACCCTATGCTTGGCTTCAACTACCATCCCTGTTGAGTTTCCCAGGCCTTTTATTTCCTTATCTCCCTTTAGCCATCCTTCAAGGGCATCATACATTCAGGTAGTTCTCGACTTACAACCACAATTAAGCCCCAAATCTCTGTTGCTAAGTGAGATAGTTATTAAGTGAGTTTGGTCCCATTTTATGTTCTTTGTTTCTACAGTTGTTAAGTGAATCACTGCAGTTGTTAAGTTAGTATATGGTTGTTAAGTGAATCTGGCTTCCCCTTTAATTTTTCTTGTCAGAAAGCCACAAAAGGTGATTACATGACCCTGGAACAGTGCAACCGTCATAAATATGACTTAGTTGCCAAGCATAATTTTGATCAGGTGACCATGGGGATGCTGTAATGGTTGTTAAGTGGGGAAATGATTATAAGTCACTTTTTTCAGTGCTGTTGTAACAGATGGTCACTAAGCATACTGTTGTAAGTCAAGGACTACCTCTCTCTATATATACAACTTCAAGGGTAACAAAAAATGACAGAGAAATTACTGGAACCCAGAGTGGCCTGGCTAAATATGCTGCCCTTGAAACCAAGAATACCGAAGCTTCCTTTCCTTACCTTTCCATAGCTGCTGATGTCCTTGGCTCCCCCCACCCCCCACATTCTATTGAAATATATATGGAACACACATATGTTTATTCAATTTTGTCTCAGAAGACTTTATAAAAAAATCTACAGCCCTAAGACTTTTAAACATAACTACCATTTTACAATCTACTTTCCATGTTATAATTCATAAAATAAAAATCTTTTTGACTACAAACTCATAAATTTAAAATATATATTGCAAAACAAAATTAATTGAGGGCATCAGCTACTTTAAGATTTGCTTTTGATTGTGTAGATTTTGTCTAAATATAGCAAAGCCATTGACTATAATCAAAACTAGAGGCAAAACACTAGCAATCTGAGATATGAAAATGATACCTCTTTTTTAACTGAAAGTACAAAAGACTTCAAAGAGTTCATTATGAAAGAAAAATGGAAAGTTAAAATCTGTATTAGTGCAGAAAGAGGACACATATAATGCCATCCTGGATATTTGGTGAATGTTACAGGCGACTATAGAGAAGTGAAAGTGGTAGAAAAGTAGTTGTGCTCAAGTACAGATAAGATGGACATTATGATGGAAAAACAAAGAGATTATTTACTCTACTGAAGAAAGCAGTGACAAACTTAAACAAGATCCTGAAGGAAAAAGGACATTTCAGTGATAGCAAAGATAAAAATACTTAAAGCGACAACAGTTTTCAATGGTAATGTATCATTAACCTGGACAAGGAGTGAGAGAATTAAGATAAGGCCCTTGAATTATGGATTTGGAGATGATTCTATATTATAAGGAGGACTAATGATCAAATCCTGGATCAAAAATTGACTGCTCCTTAAGGCAATAATTGGGCATTTAATGTCTGTATATGAAAACAAATAAAACTATGTTTGGTGAGTCTAAGAAAATAGATGATTATAGATAACAAAGGATGGATAAGAACAAGATCAAATAATATTTGTAGAGTAAGGACAGGTGAACTTGGTAAGCATTTGAAAAGAAGCTGCCAGAGATTGAGACCAACTTAATGACACCCAATGACTAACTGATTAGTGAGTTTGGTTTAGTGGTTAAGGCATTGGGCTAGAAACACAAGACTGTGATTTCTGATTTTGCCATATACATAAAAGCCAACTGAATGACTTTGGTACAGTCATTCTCTCTCAGGCCAACTCACCTCAGATGGCTGCTGTTTTTGGAAATATAGGAGGAGGAAGGAGTATTAAGTATGTTCATCATCTTGAGTTATCTAGAAAAATAATAAAGGCAGGATAAAAATGCTGAAATAAACTCATTTTTGCTTTAACTAAAATAAATTAAATCCCATTGGAGTTAATGGAATAAGCCAGAAGCAACTAGCAGCTCTTTTTATGAGATGCGCAACCCTATTCTATCCAGGTTTAAACTGTAAAAAAAACCCTTACTCTATTCATTCAGATTTATTTCTAAATAATTGTACAATAATGGCAGCCATATTTGTGGTTTGGGCTTTTAATTTTGGAGTAAATTTATGCTTCTTGATTGATAAGGGTTATTGTACAAGAAGCTTTAAAAGTACAATGGTCAGTATATATTTAATAACAGTTTTCTTACATGCAGTTAATTTAGTTAGAAATCTGAGCAAATCTAGTGTCAGCATGGTTCACGATTAAAGATTCTGGATTGTGGACTGGATTAAAAAAAACTAGGGATTTAAACATTAGGGAAAATTGATGCAAGTGAAATTGCGTTTGAAAATTAGCAATGCTCTACTTCCATTTTTACTATGGATTACAGTATTCTAGATTTCTTATCTTTCAAAATAAAACACCAGGATGTGCTGCACCACAATAAAAGCCAAAACACTGAAACAGAAGACATTTAATTAAGCTGAAATTACTTCCTTTTGATTCATTGCTCCCAAAATTTACATGAATACAAAATATCTTTACAGATTGTCACTATCTTCCCCAATGCATAATGTATGTCAGGAATCAACAAAACCCCCATTATCTAAAGAGGAATGCTTTCACTTCACATTACCTAAAAAAAAAAAAAAGGTTGGGGCAAAAAGCACCTCTATTCTAAAAATCAGAATGTAATGGAAGCTTCAAGTCGTCGAAACCCGAATCAGGCACAAACGTTAATGGGACAGAAAAGCAAGGTACTACAAGGGCGAATAACCTTTCAGCCTTCGAGTTGTGAAAACCCGATGAACAGACTTTCCCAAGAACGATAAGTATTTTTACAAGAAAATATCTTCTAAGATAAGTATTTTTATAAGACACATTTTCTCTTCTATTCTCTTCCATGATACCAAGAGTTTACAAAGAACCTATTTAAAAGGCAAAAAAAAAAGAGGCAAAAAGATACAAGATCTTTACAAAATTATCTCAGGCACGTTACTCATGTTGACAGTTCGCAGGAGTTCTCTTCAGCAGGTCAGACTTTTATCTGTACGCTCCGGCTTTCCTCCGGCACTTCAGAAAGAGAGGCAGGGAAGAAAAAAGAAAGAGAAACTGCGAGGAAGAAGGAAGCCAGGAGCACAACGTTCCGACACGCGACGCAGGGCGGCCATCAGCTGTCGCGAAGAGGCAGCGAACTCCAGATACGGTCCAGCTGTTCTCCTCGGAAGGGAGAAGCCAAACGAGCGAAGCCGACGGCCGCGGCGAGCAAGAGCGAGAAGGGGGAGCTTGTTGGTGTTTGGCGCCGGTGGAGGGAGTCATTCCTCCAACTGCACTTCCGGTCGGCATTTTGTTCTGAGAGGGAGCGAGAGCGACACATTCACGCAGCCTCTTATTTTTTTCCTCCCTCTTCCTTTCCTCCCTCCTCGGTACCGACTCACCGTAACCCAAGCGATCCCCTCCCTGCCCCGCCCCGACCGCGTCCACAGAAGGAGAGGCGGAGGCGGTGACGGCGGCGGAAGAAGAGAAGGAACAAGCCGCGGCCGAGGAGATCCCCCTCCCCTCCGCTCGCTCCTTTCCTCCCTCCCCTCCCGGGGTTGGTCGCTCGGTGGGTGCGTGAGGTGTTTATCGAATCCGGTTCGGCCCGGCCTGTGTGGATGTTGGGGTGAATCAAGCTCGCTGGGAGGACGACGGCAAGAAGGAGAAGGAAGAAGAAAAATAAAAAGAGGAGGAAGAAGAAGAAGAAGAAGAAGACGGTGGCGGCGGCGACTTCAGGGATTCGCTTCGGCCGCTCTCCTCCCCTCCTCGGCTCTACATGTTCGCTGCACTGAGGAGGAGACGGAAGAGGAGCCAGCCCCCCTCCCGGCCCGGATTATTGTTGTTATATTATCTCCCCTCCTCCTCCTCCCGCTCCGCGGCGGCCCAGTGGCGGATCCTCTGAGGAGGGAGGGGGGCGGATTTTTTTTCCTTTCCTCCCCCCCCCCACCGCTTGGTTTTCGGTTGGATTCAGACGACGCTTAGCTCAGGTAAAAGCCCCCGCTCGCGCTTTCCCGTCTCCGGGTTTCTTCTATTCGCTTCAAGATAAGCGGCGAGTTGGGCCTTCTTTCAGGCGAGGCGGCCCAGTCTGGAAGCAGAGCGGGGATTAGCCTTTTCGGCCGGTGTGGGAGAAAAGAGGGGGGGGGTGAATAATGAGTGGCAGCCAGGGGTGTTTCACGTTTCTCTCCGCCTCCTCCTCTCGGGGTTTGGCGGATGAGAGTGGTTTCTGCCGAGCTGCTGGAGATGCCTAGGCCCGGAGGAGGGCGCAGGCCCAGCGGCCAGCGCTTTCACTCCAGCTCGGGGATGAGAGAGTCGAAGTGGTTTCACTGTGACAGGCCTCGGCGCCCGAGAGCAAAAGTGGGAGGAGGAAACAATACAGTTAAACAGCGACTGGGCACCGAACCTGTGCCATATTTACAACTTCGGGAGGGGGGGGGGAGTGCGGAAAGGAAAGAGACGAACGTAATGGTCCTAGTTAGAATAGAGGAGAGACGGGCGCCCGTTTGTTTTCCGTTTGCAACAGTTGCATCTTTTATTTGTCTTAGTTTCAAATTTGTAGTTGGATACGTATGGTTAATATTGTATACATCCCCTCAAATGCGTTGTAAAAGTAAAACTAGTTCCTACTGAATAATTTGCAGAACAAACATATCCAGTTCACTAGGAGTCCATGGGTTGCCTAGTACCATTTATGACATACTTTCTACATACACAGTGAACAGCTATTTTGGTCCTTAAGAAGAAAGAGTTATTTTGTAAGAACAGGTATCCTATTTGAAAAAGGGTTATCTATGTAGCTAGTTGACGTTTTAAAGGTCAGGCCACTGCTATTGTAATTGAGCCTGCCGTTTTAAGTATGTTTATATGGGAATACGTTGTATTTAAGACCGTGATGCATACCTCTGAATAGCCTATGTTATTGGGTTGAAAAATATTCTTACTTTCAAATGTGTCTAGTTTGTGTAACTTTGAATCAGATACCTGAAAGTTAATAATCCTGTAATACTCACAAATAAAGAATGATTTTAGTAAAAACATTAGGATTTTTGAGAAACCAGATAGATAGATGCCTGTAATTTTTTTCCAGTGTAATTCTAATTTCTCATATAGAGAAATCTATATTTCTCCGATATAGAGGTGTAAGGAATTGTGATATTCAGCTGGTCTGATAGCTATTTTTAAAACCAATTTAAATCCTGGGGTGGGTAAGACAAAGTGACATTTAATTGTGCTCAGTTCTTACTAAGTTGTAGATGTTCCAATTTTTTGGGAAGTTAGTCTTACATTTAATATTTCTCAGTAATGTAACTTTTGTTAAGAAAGTACAATTGTGCTTTTATGGCCTGATACATGTTTAAAAGGATGAAGTTAATATAGCTGTCACATAGGAGGCGTGTTTTTAATGCTGTAAATCCATGTAGTAGTCAGCAGTGTGTCCGTGATTTGTATTGGTCAGGCAGCAGTTTGAATTTTAAAAAGCCTGAAGATCCTGCTGAGCCCCAAACCCGGCCTCTCTCCCTCCCTCCCTGTAATCTGCCATTCCTGTCTTTGTGCTGCCTGGGCCTGTTAAACACTGTTTGCAATAGGGCCTCAGGCCTATATGCAAGGGAGAGAAACCATTTTCAGTCTGAAAAAGTAGCTTTTTATTTTTGAACTTTATTATTTCAAGCATGAGCTACAAGTTGCTTTAAAATGCTCTTGTGTGGGGGAGGTTGAGTCTGTCTCTCTGTGTTTAACTGTTTATTTAAAGGTCTGGAATAGTTCTAATTTGCAGAAAATGAGGGTCTGTTCAGAGAATAATCAAATACAGTATTATTCATAATCAGAAAGTAACATATATGAAGATTCTTCTGTTGCTTATATTAAATATTTGGGATTTTGCTTAAGTTGAAATGAGGTTTATCTCATATCTTGTGTCTTCAGTAAATTATTTTAATGTAAAATTTGCTCTTGAATCAGTTTTCTTATAGGTGTATGGGTTTTTCACTGTTCCTTTGTATTTCATTTAAATGTTTCATGTATTTGATAATATCCATACAATGTACTGTGTATTAAAAAGAACTCAGTACATTCAATTTGAAGTGTTTCTAAGATGCCTGAAATTATTTTGATAATAGCCTTGGCATATTTCAGTGTATATAATAAGAAACTATGGTGCCAAAACTGTTGCTCTCAAGCAGCTTAGAGAAAATTGCTAGGACATTTCTTAAAATATAAAATATTTTATTATTCTAATATTTCCAGTGTTTACCATATTTATTAAGTTATAAGGTAAAATACAAAAGTAAATAGGAAGAGGGGGGAGAAAAGGGGAAAGAAAAGTGAGGGACACCTGGAAAAAAGAAAAAAAAGAAACATTGACTTCCGACTCCCTCTGTTGCAGTAAAAAAAGGCATTTAACATCAAACCACAGCTTTTCCCTCTCATAATAATATAAAGTAGCCATTTCTATAAACACATAGAACATAATACACTGTATTTCTCATAACAACCCAAGTAATATAACACTTACTCTGTATTTCTTACACTGTCTAGTCTAATATTTGATTAGAATGCTATAGTTATGGCAATTTCCCCATAATTTCTGAGTATTTATAAAATGATGCACACTTTCAATTATTTGAGTTCTTAAACAATATTTTAAAAATAGGTGAATGGTGTATTGATATATAATATTTATTACAATTTCATAATTCCAATTATACTAATTTTAAATGAAAGCATTGTCTTCCATTAAAATAAATGATAATGAGATAACAAAAGATTGGATTCTTGACAGGAATTTAAATAGATTATTATGTCTGAGAGAGTTTGTTTTGTAAACATTTGAAATAATTTCAGAAACAAAGAGGAATGCATTTAAAAATTAAGTAAAACTTGAGTTTGTCTCAAGTGTAACAGTTTTATATGTCTATTCAACATAGCCACTTTTAAAGTAAAATTTAAGAAGCTGCTCAAAAATTATTCTAGATATTCCTTCTAACAATGGATCTACAGAAGGTGGCATTATGACTAAAAACTTTTGCAATTGTTTATTTTGGTAATGTGTGATATATATATATATATATATATATATATATATATATATATATATATATATATATATGGCAAATGTAGCTTTTGTAGAGCATGTCAACTTACTGAGAATGCAAGAAAATTATTTACAAATTTTGCAGTGATGGTGAAAAAAGTGTCATATTTTATTATAAGAAGCCTCAATGTATTATCATTTTATAATATGTCTTAATCTTTCTATAAAATAACAAAATTAATAAAAATGAACAATATTCAGTGTAGGAAGAAAGGAACTCTAAACTATGCCTTATGTCTGATAAAAAATAATGTATATTTAAAATTGTTTTTTGCTTTTGACTACATAAATTCATTGCCTTATGAAAACAAATCTGATTCGTAATGGTGAAATTTGCTTCCATATATTCCAAGCAGGACAGGAATGCTCTGTTTGTAGGACATTTTGTATCTATGTGTCTATAAACATACAAACACAAACTCAGTAGTAATGGCAAGCTGTATTTGGTCCTGCAGTTATTTGTTCAACTAAACTGAAGACTTGTTTAAAAATGGTAATGATTAAATTTTGTTTGGTTTTACAAAAATTTTGTTACTAAAGTTTAAGAAGAATTATTTAATAAAACATTTTTCTTTATCATATTTAAATGTATCAGATTTGCAGTTGTGTGTGATTTTAAGATGTTAAGATGTATTTTTTGCTTCATTATCGATATGCTTTCAAGTTTTTATTTTAAATCTTTTAAATGTATCTTTTAAGAACAGTCAGTTGAGGTCTTTGAGCTTCTTTTGTAAAAATCACTTGCTGAACATTAAGTTTTGCCAAGATACCTTTGTTAAGAAACCAAAGAAGTTCGTTTCGAATATTGGTGACATGTTTCAAATACTTGGGGATAGTACTTTATGCTAGGACATAATACGCTATATTTCTCATAACAAATCAAATAATGTAACACTTACTTTGTACTTCTTAAACTGTACTAGAGGAGCCAAATAAGTCTCAGCCAGGTTAAAAGTAATTGAGGCAAACTCTTATACGAATTATAATTAAGACTGTACATCAATTTGCCTATGAGTTCATTCAGTGAAAATATCTGCAAAAACTACTCAGATAATCTGTACTTTACCATGCTGAGATCAACTTAACCAGAACTGAGATAAGATCCTGGCTTACTATGTTTAATTTTTGTTTAAAACTATTTTTTTTACCTACAAGGATAGGAAATTAAAGATAAATTATGGCTTCTCTCCTGGAGCATTCTGACTTTGAATGCTGAGCAGGGTGGAGCTATGTTCAAAGAACCTTGGATGTAAATCCCAGATTGAACATAACAAAATGCTTGCATATGCTGAGTTAGGAAATTGATAGAACATTCTCAATTAGGTCTTTGTTTATCTTTATGTACTTATCTGTTATTATACGTGCCGTTGTGGCACGGTGGTCAGAAGGCAGTATTACAGGCCAACTCTGCCCATAGCCTGATGGAGTTCGATCCTGACCAGTTTTTAGTTGATTCAGCCTTCCATCCTTCCAACGTCGGTAAAATAAAACCCAGATTATTGGGGGCAACGTGCTGACATTGTAAACTCTGCTGTAAAGCACTAAGGAGTAGTATATAAGTCTTAAGTGCTATTGTTATTAGGCCAGGATATTGTAATTGTTTATTCTCAGCAAATTCTTGAGGTCTGCTTTAAGAATACAGTACTCCTTATCTGAGAAGATTGTTTGATTGTGATGATATAATAGGTGAATCATTGGCCAATGTTTCATTATACTATATTTTGTTATAATGAATGGTCTTGATTAATTTTATATATGCCACATTTTGTTCAACCAGGCTCTAGTATAATATTCACTGTAATATAATACCAGGTAGAATTAAACAATAATTAATGTGCAGGTGAGATTTATTCCATTTTCTTTATCTTTTGCATACTACTCTATTTTGGTTTATATCAAGATGCAAGTTTAAAAGCCTAAATTGACTTGTGGTCTATCTTTTATTAACTTGTAGTATCAGTACGTTTTTGTTTGCAATTATTGCTACATGTAATACGTGTAATATCATTGAACAGTAAAAATATTTGATTTGAAGTTATTTATCAATTTGAAAAGAAAGCTAGCTTTTGAATGGGTTTACTATGAAAATAATACACATTTTTCTTACAAGTTTTTTTAGGGAATGCTTGAATTCTACATACTAAATGAAAGCTAAAGATACATTCTTATATATCCTTAGCTCTGCATAAATTTTAGAACTTCTTAGTTTCAGTTTTAGAACTCAACTCTACAAGTTAACTCTGAAGTATTATTAAATAATTATCCTTTGTGGGCATTACTATGGTTGGTTTCACAGTCAGCCAGGTGTACAGATAGCATTTGGTATTTTTATCTACCGGTAAACCTATAGATGTTCTTTGATTGCACCCAAAGTGTCTATTAATCTTTGGTACTATTTTTGTTTTCTTTTGCCACAGTACTTTTATTTGCAGGTCTTTGTATTTTGTGATTGTTTTTAGTTGTTTCTCTTCTATTCTGCTATCTCCAACTATTGTAACATCCACTATTGCTATTAATAATATTGTTCATCGTTGAGTCATCCATTTGTTTGGACTGGATATGGCATTTTTATTTACCTATTGAGCCCTTCTCAAGATCTTGAGTTAGGCAGATGTGGTTTGTTAAGGGTGTTAAAGGTATCACAGGATGTAAATGGTTGCAAATAAAGCTGCATTTTACAGTTAATTGATGGTGATTTTATCAATGCTGATGGTGTTCAAGTGGTGCTCAGAATGTTTTGGAGTTGCACCCAAAGTGCCTATTAAATATATTACTATCGATACTATCTTTGCTTTTTTTCTTTTTGCCCCGGCCGTTCTACTATTTTTTGCAGGTGTTTTGCAGGACAGTTGTAAGTTTTAGAGTATTATGTGGGAAGTGCCTTCTGTTTGGATTTTAAAATCCTGCTGCACTTTAGCTTCTTCATTTTCTATTTCTCTTGTGGTCCCATCAATTTTTGCTAGCAGTTCTTCCAATGCATTATTGTTGCTACTTTGTCATGTTGTTGTCATGATCATCAGTCTGTCTGATAATCTTGCTGTAGCTAACTACCATAGGTGGTCCACTGTTTCTTCAGCTTCTTTGCACAGACGGTATTTTGCTCTCTGTTGTTGTCTTCTCAATTCTGACCTTGTGACAAGGTTTGTTTTTTTTAAAGCTTGGTCGTGTGCAGCCAGAATTAGCTCCTCTATTTGTCTCTTCAATTTCCTACTCTTAGCCATTGCCAGGTTGTTATCTACTTTGCCTGCTTTTAAAAAATGTACTGGTCATGTACATTATTTTATTCTCCATTGTGCTGACAGGATAATACAATTCATGGGTTTCTCTCCTTCCTTGCTTTGAGGCTGAGTCAGTCATTTCTTTAGTCCCGCCTCTTTCTACTGCGCATGCCCAGTTTTTGATGCAGCCTTTCATGCAAGAAGAGGCAGGGAGAGGTGCTCCAAAATGATAAGAGTGTTTCCTGCCTGAGCAGAGGGTTGGACTAGAAGACCACCAAGGTCTTTTCCAACTCTGTTATTGTCCTTCAGATATTCTCCCAATGTCCTCCTTTCTTCAACTGTCAGGTTTACTTCGCAACATTCCACACCTGCTACAGGTAGTCCTTGACTTACAACAGTTCATTAAGTGGGCATTCGAAGCTACAGTGGCATTGAAAAAATGACGTTTGACCATTTTTCACACTTATAACCATTGCTGCATTCCCATCATCACCTGATCAGAATTCAGATGCTTAGCAACCAGGTGGATTTGATTTAAATCAAGTGGATGTAAATCATACTTTTTAAAGGGCAACTGTCATCTCTGTCCTGCAGCAGCTCCTCCTCTGACCTGTTGTTGACTCATCGACAGTCCCAATATTGCAGAATATACAGCCTCATGCTACATAACTAAGCCCCATTTCATGCTGAATAAACTAAATTATTAATGTATCTTAAATAGAAAACTATCTTTAGATAGATTTTTTTACTCCAAAAGCATTTTATTAAAATAAATTTGATAAAAATAAAAGAAATTTAAAAAATTGGATTTAAAATTTAAAAATCTGATTTTTTTATTTTTTTCAAAAAAAAAACCCATCAATTTTTATCCACCATGTTAGCAACTGACTCATATTTATGAATCTCAGTGTAGTGCATTGTCCAGGCTCATGTGATTATCTTTTATAACCTCCTGACAAGCAAAGGCAATGGGGAAGCCAGATTCACTTAACAAACATGTTATTAATTTGACATCTGCAGTGATTCACTTAACAACTGTGGCAAGAAATGGGACAAACTTAATTTCTGTCTCATTTAGCAACAAATTTTGGGCTCATTTGTGGTCGTAAGTTGAGGACCACCTATATTCTGCACATGCATCTTCCATAATTCAGTTAATTAACTTAGAGCCAGGAATAGCTTATTATTTTAAAATTAAGGAAGCAGTAAAAGCATAAAGTAGTTGCAGGATATAGTTAACATGCTGTGCCACTATTTCATTCTGGGGCAGCTTCTGTAACAATGGTTGAAATTTTGCTTCTGACACTCAAATTTGAACATACTATGTGTGAGTTTGAAATGTATATTTTATTGTCTGTTGTAATCCAAAATAAAATTTAGATCATCATCTTATATTCAGTTTTAAACTAAACATATAGAATATAGTATTCGTTACAGTTAAGAAGCTGGCATGGTGATTGTGCAGATTCTGGTGACAAAGTCAGAAACTATGCCTTGGTCCCATAAACCACAAACTTATAAAACATAAAAAACTAAAGATTATAAACATGAGATACATCCACCCTAATTAATAGTTGAGGTAATACAGGAATAATAAAACTAAAGTATAAGTGAACTGGTGCTCTTAACAATAAAGATGGCAGAATAATCATATGTATCCCATTGATTCTGCCACTTATGCTTCACAAAAAATGCACGTTCAGTGATAAAAATAATATATTTTCCATTCAAAATGAACTAGAGTAATCTTTCCTGATTTTCCTGAATAATGTTGAACAAGGAACAGGCACAGTATGAATTGCACATAAGTAACTTGTAAATATATTCATAGTATAATTAGCAGTGATTGGCCAGCATTCAATTAAAAAAAACATTCTACCAAATAAAAACACAGATCTTTCTCCCCCCCCAAAAAAATGCATTTCATGCGCCATTGGCGTTTAGTCATGCCGGCCACATGACCATGGAGATGTCTTCGGACAGCATTGGCTCTTTGGTTTTGGAGATGAGCACCACCCCCTAGAGTCGGGAACAATTAGCACATATGTGCGAGGGGGACCTTTATCTTAGAAGAATATAATGTTAATATACTTAAAACAAAAAGTGGAAAAATAACTATGCCTTTCCAAGGACTATCAGTTAAAAATGCTGTGTATAATTACAATTTTTGCACTTAGATGCATCAATATGGAACCTGTAGAGTAATACATTGGTAGTTAGCAGATAAGATTAGGATGTTTCTGTTGGCTGTGATGTGCATCGGCCAAGAATGCTAATATTAGCAGTGTGAAGAAAGTTGAAATATTTCTAAGGAAGTATTTGTGTGTGCATTATGTATGTGATCACTTGTTCTCATAACTCAGTATGGAGGTTAGGCAGCAGCTTGTACCTGCAAATAAATTTTTGGAAAAAAAAGTTTCAATACGTCCTTGCTTTTTTATTTCTCCTAATTCTCTAATTTATTTCCTCTTAATTGTTGTATTCTGTTAAGATCAGATTTTAGCTTATGTGATGATATTGTACTACTGAAATTAGTTTCTATGAATTATGGATAATTTTAAACTTTCATTTGATTTTTTGTGTAATACAAAATAATCAAGTTTTGAGATACTGAGATTCAAAAGTATTGTGCTTGAGTTTTCTACCTATAATATAGCTCCATAATCCTATTTATACACAAATTTGAAAACTCAGCAGGTAATAGTTGGGATACCTCTCAAATATGCTAGGCAGGTGGCTTCAGCATGGAATTTGCCTGCATAACTACATATCTTTGATTATTTCTGCTATATGTGACTGCACATTTCACCTTGGATTTTAAAGCTGTTCTGTGATTTTAAATGTTGGACTCATTGCTGCTGCTATAATATCGCAGGAATACAATTATAATTCAAAGTAATTGATTTAATTCTGCAGTATTTTTGTCCTTCAGCAATAAGTACTATTTTCAGTTTGTTAAAGCAAGATTCATGCAGTTTAAGAACAGACCAATTCTGTTGACTTTAATTTTAGAATTCTTTCTAGGTACAATCTAAGTTTAATAAAGTTATTATCTTTTCCTGAAAAATAGAGCTGCAGTAAAATGAGTAGTTCTGCTTGGAGAGTTATGGTATTGCCTGGGATCTGTTTTTGTGGAAATACAGGGAACTGCTGGCAAAAAGAAAAGCAAAGTTCTATGATTTACTTGTACAGTGTGGACATTATACCCATCATAGTTGCCAAAATAACTTGAAGTTAAATGAAGGTTTATTTCAAGTTAATTCTCAAGTAAATTAGTCAATATAATACTTCTCTAACCTAGCTACAATATTTAGTTTGTAGTTAACATCAGAGAAAAAGCAAGAATTGGTATCAGAATTACGTCCCATCTCTTTTTTCTTTCTTTCAGTGGTTTCTTAGATAAAATGTGTATTATCTATTCTTACATAATAGAACTACACTGCTTTCTTATTAGAGCACAGTTAGAATATGAAAATGGATAAATCTGTTCCTTTAGCTGGGAATCTGTTGAAGTTTATGTTGCAAATTGAATCATATATCAGATTTTGAGTCACAGGGAATGAGTTTAAATGCTGATTCTGAGAAAAGGAATGTAAACATTTTCAAGATTCAGATTCAGTTTGTTTGTGCTTAGTTTGAAAAAAACCATAATTAGAGTTTCCAGGAATGTTTTCATGGACTTGTTGATCATCTGAGACATAGAACTTATAGATTAAGCATATTTTATTTGTGGTCAACATTATTTCTGTTTCCCTCATCCTATACTTTAATGTATAGGCCACATGACCACAGAGACGTCTTCGGATAGCACTGGCTCTTCGGCTTTGAAATGGAGATGAGCGCTGCCCCCTAGAGTCAGGAACAACTAGCACATATGTGCAAAGGGAACCTTTACCTTCTCCATAGTGAGGGGGGAGGAGTATCCAGGATGGGTTGACCTTATCCTCTCGTGATTGGTTTGAGTCAGATAAGCTCTTTGGGCTCCGCCCCCTGGAAGTGAGCCTGCCCAGTTTTCTGACTCAAATCCATCGTGAGAAGTTGCTCATTCGAGAGCTCCAGGAATTTACTAGGATCTAAAGGAAAATTCATTTGGACCCGTCGAGTTTGCCTCCCTGCTTCACACAAAGCCTCCTCCTGCAAGATTGGAACTGCCACTACCCCCCTGGGGCGGCAGGCTGCCCTGGACACTGAGGAGATCCGAAGACTCTCAGTGAGGAGCTTGACCAGGCAGCAGGAGAAAGGGCAAAAGCCTCTAGCAGGCAGCCCTAACCAGGAGGACGGGCACAAGCCTCTAGCAGGCAGCCCCAACCGCTGAGGCTTGTAAGTCGCTGGAGCGCTCCGTTGCTCCCCTCAAGGGTTGAGCGACGAACCAGGGCTTTCAAACGCCCTGGAGCGCCCGCGCTGCCTCCACGTGGCCAGAGGATCGTGAGGAAGCTGAAGAAGCTGTTCCTGGCCACAGCGGCATCGGAGGAGAGGCAGGAGGAAGAGAATCCGGCTGGGAGCGCACGGGGCAAGCTCTCAGGAGCTCAAGCCTCGCTTCAGGCACTTTTAAATTTCGCGCCCCTTTGCAAGCCGGTCGGCGCCATTTTGAAGCCGGGAGGACCCACGTGGTCCAAGATGGCGGCGCCCAGCAACTATCAGGAAGGAGAATCCCAGGCAGTTGCAAGCAGGGACTGCAGCCCCACCGGAGGGGCAGAAGAACAAGCACCCAGGTCAGTGGCTTCCCCAGAGACTGCCCGAGGAGGGGGGGGAAGAGGAAAGGCTAAATGCAAAACCAAGCACCTTTCCCCCAGGGCAGATCCAGAGGAAGGGAGGGGTCACAAGCCTCCCAAGCCCTCTAAATACGAGCGGAGGAGGCATAAGGCTTTGGAGAGGCTTTGCAACCAAGCAGCCAGCCATCAGAACGCCCCAGGCAAAGGGGGGGAAAATTCAGGCACTCCCTTATCCAGCGGAGGCTCAGGGGAGAATCCAGCCCTGCCAACAAGGATCCCTATAGACACCTCGGGGCTTTGGGGCTCCACTCAGGGGTGGCAATCCCCTATCACCCCTACTGTGGGGGCAGCCTTGCCTACTGGCTTTCCCCTTTTGGGCAGCCCCCCCCTGCTCAGGGGGGCTTCAGCCCCAACCCAGCGCCTCCCACAGGAGCCCCCAACTTCCA
Organism: Thamnophis elegans; assembly: GCF_009769535.1. NCBI lineage: Eukaryota > Metazoa > Chordata > Lepidosauria > Squamata > Natricidae > Thamnophis > Thamnophis elegans. The sequence continues at coordinate 129,236,064 of NC_045543.1, read as the reverse complement.
AGAATTAATGATGCAGGCCTTTCAGCAATACATGGCTGCAGCATTCCAGCAGCCACAGCCTCAGGGGGCCCCCCTCCCCCCCACCCCCAGGGCCCCTGAATTCCCAGAGGCCCAGGAGGAAGAGATTCACAGCTCCTCAGATTCATCCCAGGAGGACAGTGACAATGAAAGTGAGGAAGGCGAGATCAGAGAACTCAAGCTATCAGAGGATGAAGGCATGCCTCCTCCTAAACCCACATTCACTGGGTTGTTCCAGCCCTCACTGTTTGAGTCCCTGCTCTTCAAGGCCAAGGCAACGGTCAAGCTAGGCAACAAAGCAGCGGAAGCCACACCCCAACGCCAGGGCCTCTCAGCAGAGAACATCTTTGATGAGCAGGCCATCGAGGCAGACACTGTTCCTACGCCCAAGACCTTCCTAGGCCTGATAAGGCGCCAATGGGCATCTCCTACAAAGGGCCCCTCACCCTCCTCTTCAGACAGGATGTTCTTCAATGTGGACCAAGAGCTGGCTAAGCTACTTGCACAGCCCACCATAGATGATCCAATCGTGGCTCTTCATACATCCACCAACATGCCTGGGGAGCCAGAGGATGCCTTGAAGGCGGAGGACAAGAAGGCAGACCTCACCTTGCAGAGGGGCCATTTAGCAGCGGCCTGGGCTGTGAAAGCATCCACCACAGCCTCTTTCATCATCAGATCGTCCTTGCTGTGGCTGCAGGAGCTACAGCAACGCACCCCCATAGCAGATGCCCGGTCACATCAGGACATCAACAGGCTGGCAGCGGCCATCCAGTTCTCATCGGATGCCACCCTGGCTGCAGCCAGATTCGCTTCCAGGCCGATCGCATCGTCGGTGGCATCACGCAGGCTGCTGTGGCTTCGACAGTGGCAGGTGGAGGTTCGTCACAAGTGGCGCCTGGCTTCAGCCCCCTTCACAGGGGACTCCCTCTTTGGCTCGGCTCTGGACCGGTTCCTGGTTGAGAACAAGGACAAGAGGAAGGTCCTCGCCACTGCCCAGAAGAAAGGCAGCTTCAGGTCAACTCCATACCCCAGACGCTCCTACTCCCGGGGTCAGGACTCTGGTTCCTTCTTTCGGGGTCAGGACTTCCTTAGGGGGTCAGAGGCAGGTTTCTCAGGAGGCAGGCAGTATCAAGGGGGATTCCCTGCTAGACAGAGGTACCCAGACAGACAGCAAATAGGCAGGCAACAGAAGCGGCCCTTTCGAGGGGGCGGAGGAGGCGGAGGGGGGCGCTCCTTCCGCAAATATTAAAGCTAGGTCCAGCGTTCTCCCCATTGGGGGGTGCTTAGCGCACTTCGCTGACCGCTGGGACCTCACCTCCTCTGACAGATGGGTGCAGAAGACCATCAGGCACGGCCTTTCACTCGAATTTCTTTCCAGTCCCCCGAGCTTCTTCCGGATATGTCCGGTTTCTAAGAACCCGACCCGGAGGCTGCTGATGCAGGAAGCCATCCAACACCTGTTGGAGATCCGGGCGATCCAGCCAGTGCCTCCAGAGCAACAGGGTCAGGGGCACTATTCCATCCTGTTTGTCATCCCCAAGGCCTCTGGGGGCTGGAGAGCGATCCTTGACTTGAAACGCCTGAACCGTTCCATTCGCTATAGGAGGTTCAAGATGCACTCCCTACACTCTATCTTGGAGGGGGTTAGACAAGGAGACTTTCTCACTTCCATAGACCTCACTGAGGCCTATCTGCACATCCCCATTGCCCAGGATCACCGTAGGTATCTCAGGTTCTGCTACATGGGTCACCACTATCAGTACCGGGCCCTCCCCTTCGGGCTGTCTTCGGCCCCGAGGGTATTCACAAAGGTAATGGCAGCGCTGGCAGCGCACCTGAGACAGGTCCCGGTGCGCATCCAATGTTACCTGGATGATCTGCTCCTGCAGTCATCTTCCTTTAGGGGCGCTCTGCGAGACCTAGACATCACCATGTCAGTCCTGAGGGACCATGGGTTTACAGTGAACCTAGCCAAGAGTCACCTCCACCCCTCTACTAGTCTGATTCACCTAGGAGCCAGAATAGACACCCAGGCGGGCATGGTCTTCCTGTCACCCGACAGACAGATAGCGCTTAGACAGCTAGCCTCCTCGATAGCCAGGAAGCGCAAGGTGTCCCTAGCCACTCTGTCTAAACTACTAGGCACCATGGTCTCCGCCATTGGCATCGTCCCGTGGGCTCGCCTCCACACCAGAGATCTCCAATGGTTCCTCTTGCCGTTCCAGCGAAGACGCACGAGCTGTTCGCAGACCAAGGTACTTCTCCCGCTAGACGTCTCCCGCTCCCTGGCTTGGTGGACATCCCCAGCGATCACAAAGGGCGAAACCTTCTGGACACCAGACCGCTTGACGGTAACGACGGACGCCAGTCTGAGTGGGTGGGGTGCCCATCTGCTGGCTCAGATGGCGCAAGGAGAGTGGACTCAGGCGGAAGGGACTCACAACATAAACTGGTTGGAGCTCAGGGCGGTCCGCCTGGCTCTGTTACGGTTCCAGAATTCGGTCAGGGGCCAGCACATATTAGTCCTCACAGACAATATCACCACCAAGGCTCACATAAACAGACAGGGGGGGACAAGATCAAGGGCCCTCATGAAGGAGGCCAAACGTCTGGGTCAGTGGGCCGAAAGGAACCTCCGGTCCTTGAGGGCAGATCACATAGCGGGGGTGGACAACACCAGGGCCGACTGGCTCAGCCGGGCCGAGGTGGACAACTCAGAGTGGAGGCTACAGCCTGCGATATTCGAGGAGGTGGCCGAGCGCTTCGGGCGCCCGGAAGTCGATCTGTTCGCCACTCCCCTCAACACTCAGCTCCCGAGGTTCTTCTCCAGGTACCGGACACGGGGGGCGGAAGGGACGGACACTCTGCGGAGCTCATGGCCCAGGGGTCTTTTGTATGCCTTTCCTCCCTTGCCCCTGATTCCCAGGGTCATCCGGAAGATCCTTCAGGAGGGGGCGGAAGTGGTTCTGTTGGCTCCTCATTGGCCCCGGAGGCCTTGGTTTGCAGATCTCCAGTCTCTGTCGGTGGAGAGGCCCTGGAGAATTCCCCAGGAGAGGATATCCCTCAGCCAGGGGGCGCTGGAGCACCCGGATCCTCAATGGCTCCAGTTGACCGCTTGGCGGTTGAGCGGAGCATCCTGAGGAAAGACCTCTTCTCCCCCAGGGTGATAAGGACTATCCAGGCCGCCCGCAGGCCCTCCACAGAGCGCATCTATGGCTCCACGTGGCGGGCCTTTGACTCTTGGTGCAACTCCCAGGGGTTCAACCCCATCCAGGCTACGGTGCCTCAGGTCCTGGACTTCCTCCAGGCGGGCCTGGATAGAGGGTTAGCTCCTAACACAATTAGGAGACAGGTCTCAGCCATCTCATCAGTTCTCCTGTGTGGCAGAAACCAGAGCCTGACGCACCACCCCATGGTCAGGCAATTCCTTAAGGGGGCCTCCAACCTCAGACCACCTACGGTACACAGGTACCCTTCCTGGGATTTACACAGGGTATTGGACGCTCTAACGGGCGCCCCATTTGAGCCATTACAAACAGTTTCCCTTAAGTTCCTGACCCTGAAGGTGGCTTTCCTGGTGGCCATCACTTCCGCCAGGCGGATATCCGAACTGCAGGCGCTGTCCACCAGGGAGGATCTCTGTGTCTTTCACCAAGATAGGGTGGTGTTACGGCTGGATCCATCCTTCATTCCCAAGGTGTGCTCCTGCTTCCATCGGGCCCAGGAACTGATTTTGCCCAACTTCTGTCCAGACCCTTCTCACCCATTGGAGAGGAAGTGGCACACTCTGGACGTTAGGAGGGCTCTGAGGATTTACCTCAGGAGAACCAGGCCAAACAGGAAATCCGAAGCCCTGTTTGTCTCCTTCCAACCAGGATCCCTGGGTAATAAGGTAACTTCCACCACTATCGGCAGGTGGTTGCGAACCTGCATTGCCACTGCTTACCAATCGCAGGGGTTACAGACACCAAATCATATCACAGCCCACTCCACACGGAGTGCAGCCACATCCACGGCCTGGGCCACACAAGCATCCCTGGCCAAAATCTGCAGGGCAGCCACGTGGGCTTCCCCCTCTCCTTTTGTTAGGAACTATAAGTTGGACTCCTTTGCCTCGGCAGAGGCCTCGTTCGGCCGCAGGGTGTTGCAGGCGGTTCACAGGGCAGGACCCGTGCCTCAACAGGCCTGAGTGGGGGACATATGGCCTCAGGGATCTCCCTCCCTAGGGACGTGCAGGCTTTGGTACGTCCCATCCTGGATACTCCTCCCCCCTCACTATGGAGAAAGGGCGTTGGTACTTACCTGATACGCCTCTTCTCATAGTGGGGGGAGGAGTATCCAGTCCCTCCCTGACTATGTTTGTACAACTAAGTGTTATGTTCATGGTTTATATTGTTATTTAATTATTGATGTTGAAGACAATAAAAGCAAAAAAACTGAATCAAGAGTCTGGAGTGAATGATGCAACGAGTCGGAGAGAGTTCTTTGTCATAAAACTGGGCAGGCTCACTTCCAGGGGGCGGAGCCCAAAGAGCTTATCTGACTCAAACCAATCACGAGAGGATAAGGTCAACCCATCCTGGATACTCCTCCCCCCACTATGAGAAGAGGCGTATCAGGTAAGTACCAACGCCCTTTTACCTATACTTTAATAGTTTGCGAGTTAAGAGAATTTGAGTTGACAGTTTTTGAAATGAGTCTCCTCCACATCTGTAATTTGAATGTATCCTCTTTATTTTAATACAGCATATTAATATTTTTGGTCACTGCTGGTTACATAGTTGTTCAAATTGTTCAGTTCTTTGCTACCACTATCTGATAGAGATATTAAGATGAAATGTGCAGTTGTTTGTTTGCCAAATATGGACTGCTACTGTAACTGCTTTCAAAACGTGTTCTTTAGTAAAGAATCTATGCAGATTGAAGCTCGAAAATTCACTAAGTGTCAAATCTTATAAAAAAATCTGCAAAGCAGGTTAATATTTATAGAGAGTCTTATTTTAATAACATGTATGTGATAAGATTTGAACTTGAGAGAGATACTGATAGTTCTGAAATTGCACTACATGAAAAAGAACAGCAGTTTGTAATACAACTAAAGAAAAACCATTTTTTTAACCAAAATTTATATTATGTGGAACTGTGGAAAGGGAATACCATAGATACCTGGGCCCTCTTTGGGAAAGGTGATCCAGAGTTTCATCTCCAGAGCCAGGTAGAGGAATTTTTAAGCATTTAGAGGATAAAATCACTTGGATTTGTTCGCAATTGGATGCCAAGTATGGTGCAAGTTCTGTGGAATGGCCAGGGAACAGACTTAACAAGTTTCCTGGGAATGGTTTGATTCTGTTAGACCTGAGAAAGTGGACAGGGTCCTGTGGAACTCAAATGCTGTCATCTGCATATTAGAGCCATGCCTCTCCTGACTGGTTAAAGCCACCTGAGAGATGTGGGTGAGTCCATGCATTGGTGAATTCATCCTTGTCAGAGGAAGTGTTTCTGGCTCCTTTTAAAGAGGCTCCTCTACATAAGAAACCATTGCTGGATCTTGTTGCACAATTTTTGTCCAGTCTCTTCCTGTTCTCTTTTTAGGAAAGGTCAGGAAAGTGGTGGTGTTGCAACTTCAGAAGCTCCTAGAGGAAACAGATTTTCTCCATAGTGAGGGGGGAGGAGTATCCTGACTAGGTTGACCTTGTCCTCTCATTGATTGGATTGAGTCAGATAAGCTCTTTGGGACACGCCCCTAGCCACCAGGTACTCCCCAGTTATCGACTCAGTCCACTCACTGGACAGTTCACCATTCTTTATCTCCAGCAAGTCGCAATAAAAGCTAATAACTGGAATAAGAGTCTGGAGTGAATGGTGCAACGAGTCGGATAGAGTTCTTCGCCGATAACTGGGGAGTACCTGCTGGCCAGGGGCATGTCCTAAAGAGCTTATCTGACTCAATTCCAATCAATGAGAGGACAAGGTCAACCCAGTCTGGATACTTCTCCCCCCACTATGAGAAGAGGCGTATCAGGTAAGTACCAACGTCCTATCTAGATCAGGGGCCACCAACCTTTCAGACCTCAGGGACTACTAAATTCATAATTTTAAATCCTGCGGAACACTAATATGATCTGCCTAATGACCAGCTGGGTGAGTGTGGCTAGGTGGTCATGTGACTGGCTGGGTGTGGCCACCTTGATGGTACTCACATCAAGGTGCACCTCACAAGCCTGTACTCGCCCCTCCCCTCCCAGCTATTCCTTGCCTGCCCACCCAGGCTCCCTTGGGCCCCAACAGGAAGCAGTTGTTGGAGCTAAGCAGCCACCATGAGAAAGAGTTGGCAAAACAGCTGGCTCAGTTCAAATTGGATCTGACCAAGAAAGAGGCTCATCAGAAGCAGTCACTGATGACTAGGAGCATAAACTTTCCAAGCAGAGGGAAGACCTGCAGGAGTGTAAGGCCAGATACCAGCCCCTGGAGGCTCACTGGGCTGAGATGGTCAGCCAGTTCCAGGCCATGATGTTGTCCCATTGGAACAATGCCTTTAGCTCTTTGCTACCAGCGGCACTTCCCTCCAGTCTTCGCCCAAAGCCTCGCACTAGGAGAATGAAGCAGGCTCCAAGTCGGAATTTCTTCCCCCCTCTACCTGCACAAAAAGACCCCAAAGAGAGAGACTCTGCAGCAACACAAACGTTCATTGCACATATCCAGCCCAGGGCCATAGTTTGAGGACCCATTATTTAATGCAATATAAAAAATGCAAATAATTTTTCTGCAGACCACCAAAATTTTTCTCACGGACCACCAGTGGTCCATGGACCACCAGTAGGTGACCGCTGATCCAGATTATTTTCAGTCAGGTTTCAGGGCCAGATCATCACTCATGGATGATCTGTGGCAGGAACTCCATGGAGGTGATATATCCATCAGTGCTCTCCTTGACCTCTCAGTGACTTTTGATACCATCGACCATAGTGTCTTTTATGGCTGACCTGAAGGATTGCGTGGCACAGTTTTGTGTTGGTTTACCCCCTTCCTCTAAGGCCAGTCCCAATCAATGTTAATAGGCAGTGAGAGGTCCAGCTCATAGTTCCTCCTTTGTGGGATACTGTGGGACCCAGTGCTCTCTCCATTACTTTCCATCATCTACTTGAGACCTTTGGGTGAGATCATCCATCTTCACAACATGAGGTATCACCAATATACTGATGATACCCAATTATTATCTCTGTCCTGGGTGAAATTATGTTGCAATGGATAGTCTTTTATGATGCCTAGAGACTGTGGAGATCTGGATGGAAACAGCAGGCTTCAGCTGAAACCTGGTAAGACAGGTAGGTCACTCTATCCCAGGAGTTTATAACAATAATAAAAGCACTTAGACTTATATATCACTTCATAGTGCTTTACAGCATTCTGTAAGTTGTTTACGAAGTCAACATATTGCCCCAACAATCTGGATCCTGATTTTACCAACCTCAAAAGGATGAAAAGCTGAGTCAACCTTGATCTGGTCAGGATTAAACTCCTGTCACTGAGCAGAATCAGCCTGTAATACAGCATTCTAAGCACTGTGCCACCATGGCTGCTTCTATCATCTTTGGTCTTGGGTGGGGTTGCACTACCCCAGACCGGGTGTGTAACTTGGGGTTCTTCTTGGAAACGGCTCCTGCTTGAAGAGCAGGTGGTGGCCCTAACTCCATGTTGTGCAACAATTATGCCCTCGACAGGGAGGCTCTTCACTGTGTTACTCATGCCCTGTATCATCTATCAGTTGGACTGTTACAACACTACATAGGACTACCCTTGAAAAGTATTCAGAAGCTTCAGCTGGAGCAGAGTGTGGCTGTACAAGCCATGCTAGGTGCCTGAAGAAGGGCACATATAATAATGTTATAAACTTCAAAAGAGTTAAAAATAACAAAACAAATTGGCCATTTACATTGGTTATTACAGCTAGGCAGAGGGAACTCTCATGCGGCTAGCAAACTCCACGACTGTATGGTCCTCTGTATCCCCACATGAGGCCGCAGAGCAATGTTTGGACCTCTTTAGGGAAGACCAAAAAAGTGGAGGCCTTTCTCACTTCTGGAGGCAGGATGTTCCACAAGGCAGGGGCAGCAGTACAGAATGACCGTTGGCTTACCTGAACGGTCGTTCTCTGGGCATTGCAGGAGAGTCCAAGCATGGGTTAAATTCAGTCTATTCGCCCAAGGACTGAGTTAATTTTCTTAGCCACGCCTCCTCTCCTCATTGAGGACCAGTTAAAAAATGAAGTCGTTGGTCTGTAATGGACGTGTGCACGAAGTGTCTTCTAGTTATGTTCTAGTGTCTTTGCTCCACACCGCTGAAGCAATCCCGAAGAGAGGGAGTAAACCACATGGCGGGGTTGGACTCTCCCGCAGCGTCCAGAGAACGACCGTTCAGGTAAGCCAACAGTTATTCTCCTGTGAGCTGCTTGGAGAGTCCAAGCATGTGACATACCCAAGCTATGCAGTCCCAGGGAGGGAAACAGAAACATCCAAGGTGCGTGGAGTCACTACAACTTGTTGTAACACCCTCCTCCCAAAAGCGGCCTTGGCTGCGGCGTAGGAGTCAATGCGATAGTGTTTAATGAATAAGGTTGGAGAAGTCCATGTGGCTGCCCGACATATTTCCTCCACAGGAGCCTGCGTCTTCCACTTGGCTGTGGTGGCAGCACTCCTTGTAGAGTGTGCCGTTACCCTGGGTGGTACTGCTTTGCCCTGTTGTAGGTAGCCAACTTAATACAAGCCCTCTGCCAGCGAACAGTTGTAGGAGAAACTTTCCGTCCCATTGAGCCTGGCTGAAAGGAGACAAAAAGTGATTCGGATCGGCGAAAACACTCCGTCCTTTTGATGTACCTGCGGACTGTCCGCTGAACGTCTACCCTGTGCCAGGTGTGCTCTTTGGGATGCTGAGGATGAGGGCAGAAGTTAAGAAGCACTACTTCTTGAGTCCTGTGAAACAGAGAGTTCACTTTCGGCAGAAAGGCCGGATCTAACCGGAGAATGATACGGTCAGCATGAAATACACACAAGTCCTCACGAACCGAGAGACCTGCCAGCTCCGACACCCTCATGGCCGATGTAATGGCTATGAGGAAAACAGTTTTCAAGATCAGGTGCCGAAGACCGATGGACCGGATCGGCTCAAATGGAGTTTGGGTGAGAGCTCTGAGAACAAGGGGAAGGTCCCATGTGGGAAACCTATGAACAGTAGGCGGATGTAAATTGGAAGCCCCTTTTAGGAAGCTTTTCACCTAAGGATGCTGCCCCAAGGACACTGAAGAATGTCTAGTTAAGATGGTAGACAGGGCAGCAACTTGACAGCGAAGGGTGTTGGGTGCCAAATCCTTGTCCAACCCCTCCTGCAAAAATTCAAGCAGCTGTGCTACTGTAGCTGAAGCTGCGATGATGTCATGAGACCGGCACCAGGAATCGAAGGCTGCCCAGATGGCGTCATAAATGTGAGTCGTGGAAGGATGACGCAATGCCTGTATGGTACGAATGACTTCGTCAGACAAGTTGTCTTTCCTGAGGAGTTCCCCCTCAAGGACCAGACGGCCAACTGGGATCTGGATGTACTATGGCCCCCTGGCTGAGGGAAAGCATCTCCTGAGGTATCCTCCATGGCCTGAGAGTGGAGAGACTGACAAGGTCTGCGTACCAGGATCTCCTGGGCCAATGAGGTGCGATGAGAAGAACCTCTGCTCCTTCTGCCAGAATCTTCTGGATCACTTGTGGAATGAGCGGCAGTGGTGGGAAGGCATACATGAGGCCTCTCGGCCAACGGCAGCACAGAGCAACGGTCCCCTCTGCTTGCGGAGTGGTGTACCTTGAGAAGAACCTCGGGAGTTGAGAGTTGGCCAGACTGGCAAACAGATTGATCACCGGAAGCCCAAACCTGAGCATGATCTGGTGGAAGGTGGTGAGATGAAGACACCATTCCATGTTGTCGATGGTCGTCTGGCTCAGTCAGTCCGCCCTCACATTGTCCACTCCTGAGATGTGGTCCGCTCGTAGGGAGGCCAGATGATGTTCGGCCCACCTCCCCAGCATCTCTGCTTCTGCCATGAGGGTCCTGGACCTGATGTCCCCCTAGCGGTTTATGTGGGCCTTCGTTGCTATGTTGTCTGTAAATAACAATATGTGGCGGCCCACAATGTCCCTTTGAAAATGGCGCAGGGCTAGCCTGGCTGCCCGTACCTCCAGGAGGTTGATGCTCTGTGTCGCCTCTCTCTGCGACCACTTGCCTTGTGTCACCTGTTCCTGAAAGTGCCCCCCCCCACCCTTGAAGGCTCACATTGGTTGTGACTACCAGCCATTTTGGTTCTCTGAAGAGGCAACCCTTCATTACTGCCCGCGATTCCCACCACTGAAGGGACTGCTTTACCTTCAGGGGGAGCTTGACACGTTTGGGAGTGTTGCTGGCCTTCACCCTCTGGATGGGAAGAAGGAACCATTGTAGTTCATGGGCATGTAGACGTGCCCATGGAAGTATGTTTATGCAAGAAATCATGAGTCCCGGAAGTTGAGAAAGTGACACGATGGATGCCAGCTGGTTTACCCTAGCAGCCTGAGCGTGGGTTGTGAGGTTGCACTCTGCAACATTTCGAATCTTATCAGTGCACTTAGATGCAATATGCGGGTGGACGGCGTAAGCTGACTCTTTTCACCGAGAACCCGTGATGTTGTAGAGTGGAGATGGTGTGTTGGACATCTCTGACGGCTTGGTCGGAGGATGTTGATTGGATCAAGATATCGTCGAGGTAACAGAGTAGTCGTATTGGACCGGAGCGTAGGTGTGCCATTATCACCGCTAATATCTTTGTGAAAGTCCTCAGTGCTGACAACAGGCCAAATGGGAGAGCCCTGTATTGGTAGTGCCTGCTGTTGAAGTGGAACCTGAGGAACCTCCTGTGGGGCCTGCGGATGGGGATGTGCAGGTACGCCTCCTTCATGTCTATAGAGGTCAATCTGTCCCCTCGTCTGATGCAACCCAGGATGGTCTGTAGGGATTGCATCTTAAAACACTTCTAAGCCAGATGTCAGTTTAGAGCTTTGAGGTCCAGAATGCCCCCCCCCCCGGAGCTTTTGGGAAGAAGAAATAGAATTGAGTAGAACCCCTTCTTTTCTTGCTCTACGGAGACTGGCTCTATAGTGTTTATCTGTAGGAGATGTTGAATCTCTGCCTGCATGCGTTCCCTCTTGGGAAGAGATGAGGGGACGGGACACCGGACAAAGGTCCTCGGGGGAAGGGATAGAAACTCCAGGGTTAGGCCCTGCCTGACTGGGTTGAGGACCTACGCGTCCGTGGTGATCAACTCCCAATGGGCGGCATTTAGTTGGAGACGGCCGCCTATAGGAGGATCCAGTTGGTTGTCACTTGGACCTGCGGTAGGAGCGGTTGTTGGAACCACCGCGAAAGGGGCGTCGAAAGGACTGCTGCTGTTGGTGACCCTTGCCCCTGAAATTGGCTCTATCCTGTCCACGGTCATGTCCCTGGGGATATGACCTCTGATAAGAGGTGCCCACATAGGAATGTGAGGAATCAGACCCTCGAAAGGACTGCCTCTGAAAAAAGGAACCCCCCTTCTTGTCTGGCTTCTTAGTGGTGGCAGGAAGAACTTTCCTCTTATCCTTGGTTTTAATTAAGAACTTTTCCAAGGGTTCCCCAAACAGTTGTCCGCTTTTGAAGGGGGCGGAGGCCAACTTCCATTTTGACTTCATGTCTGCCTGCCAGTGACAGAACCACAGCAGACGGCGTGAGGTCACGTTAGATACTAAGGCCCGGGAGGCAAACTTGGCTGCATTGAGTGAAGTGTCAGCCAAATATTCTATAGCCGCAATTATCTTATTAAGATCGTGCCTCAACCTGGACCCTGTTGAGGTGGGGTGAGCTCTCAGCTGCCTCAGCCACAGTAGCGAAGGTCTAGTAAAAAAACGACGCTGAGGAAGAAGCCCTTATGGACCAAATGGCCACTTGGTGGGTTTTGTGGCAAGCTTTCTCTGCCTTTTTGTCCTCGGCTTTGAGGCCCTCAAGGAAGTCAGCGGGAAGGACCGAATTGGAGGTAAGGGAGATAATTGGGGTATCCACCTGTGGCAGTTGCAACAAGTCGTCTAGTTTGCTCTCCACAAAGTAAAGATTTTTTGTCTACTCCGCTGGGATTGGTCAGGGAGCCCTGTTGGGCCCACTGGCACTGAATCACATTTCCAAACATGTCTGGCACTGGAACTAGTTCCTGTGCCGGGGTGGTCTCATCAAAAAGCCCTTCCTTCGGATCCTGAGATTCAGAGGTATTAGTGGAACCCTGGGTAGTAATACCCAATTGGGTAGAAGCCTTGGCCTTATGCAATATTGACTTAAATACGGAAGGGTGAAATAAGCCAGTAAAGGCAAGTTTTTCAGGAGGAGGATTCTCATCCTCTGAAAATTTCTGCTCCTCTGCATTGTCCTCCTCCAGGACAGATTCCTCTGTGGCGATAGAGGTGCCTGGAGAAGGGGGACCTTGTACCTGGTCCTCTGGGACAGGCTTCTGGATAGTCTTGGCAGAAGTGGCTTTGGAGGCCTAGAGCTTCTTTCGAATACCAGCCTCTATGTCCTCTCAATGGCCCTTTTGCATCTGAGAGGACAGGTTGGGGCCCTAATCCTCAGGGCTTCTTGATGTTTCCGGTCCCTCCCTGCCAGCCTGTCTAGAGGGAACTGGATTCTCCTCAAGAGTAGAGCAGCCAAAAGGGCATATTTCTTCCTGGATGGAGGAAGACTCTGGATACCCCAGGGAAGCTGCAGGTGAAGAGGCTTGAAATTCCTCCTCCATAACTGGGAGAGAATTACACTCCCTTGGAGAATCCTGGGGAAAAACCTCTTGCGGCTGGGGCAAGGGACTAGGATTCCTAGATGGCTGTCCAGATGAAATGGACAGTCTTCTGGCCCTTTCAAAGGTCTTTTCTAGAGCCCTATGCCTGTGGACCTCAGCCTTGGATAAGGCCTTGCCACCTCTGGGATTAGGGGTCCTCTTCCCTTTAGTGCCCTTGATCCCCTTTTCCACCTCAGGTGGATCTGGTCTGCTGAGTTTCAATGAGGGTTCTGGATTGTCCTCTGGCGCCCTCTTGCTTCTTTCAGCCTGTAGTCTTCAAGGCTGCAAAAGAAGTAGGCGTGGCACAGGCGTGAGTTGATAGAAGCTGTGCACCATGCAGAAATGTCCCTTGGACGGGAGTATGACCTAGGTGCCAAAGCTCTCCCACGCCGCTCGCTGTAGGTCTTCTTGGGGGGAGGAAGCCTTGCCGGCGCCCCGAACTAAGGCTAAAAAACTCCCCTGCGGCTATCTGCTTGCTGAGAGTGAAAGCGCGGTAGCTGCAGTGGCCGGAGCTCGATAGCGCGCCAAAGCTGCTTCAAAGTGGCTGCTGCACTTCTTCCTCTGGACGATAAGGGAGCTGCCAGACGCAATCCGGAGCCTCTGCTGAGATCTCTGGGCAATAAACAGTTAAATGACAGCTTGGGGGAGGGGAAAGGAAGCCTCCTGCCAGCCCTGCGCTTTCCAGCCGCCGCCGAACAAGCATCCCAATGAACCTTGGCTCCGTTAGCAAACAGAGAGCCAGGAATCTCTGAAGTCCTCTCAGCAGTTTAATAGGAACCTTGTTTTAAAGCATAATTTTTCTCCTGACTATGATGATGACAAAAATAAGAAAAAAACTATCTAACTAGGAGAGTCCCAGTCTGTTCACCCAAAAACTAAGGAACTCCCCAAAAACGCATCCGAACTGGGCTGGACTGAGTTTTTGAACTGGTCCTCAATGAGGAGAGGAGGCATGGCTAAGAAAATTAACTCAGTCCTTGGGCGAATAGACTGAATTTAACCCATGCTTGGACTCTCCAAGCAGCGCACAGGAGAAGGCTTTCTTCCTAAACCCCACCAGATGAAATTCCTTGACTGACTCGGTCTGCAGCAAACCTTCCCTCTCTGAATGAGACAAGTTGATGTGTTGGTGGGGAAAAGCTGGTTCAGTAGGTAACCTGATCCTATGCCACTTAGTGATTTATAGATTATAACCAATATCTTGAACCCAGAAGCAAACTAGTATCCAGTGCAATTTGTAGAACAAGGGTATTCTATAATTTTATTTTTTAAATCTTATCTTAATTTTAGGGTTAATTTTTATATGTTTTATTTATTGATTATATTATATTGTACGCCACCCAGAACACTTCTTTGAGGGAGAGAGCAGTTTAGAAATCTGAAGTATAAATACATTTGATTATTGGTTTAGTACATTCACACACACACACAAAAGTATATGCTGAAATTTCATTCATAATCCAGAATCTGTGGAACTGGAGCTGCATACAGAATGAAGCAATAAATACATATTTTCCCCTGTTAAGTAGATTGTTCTCAGCTAAATTACTGTTGCTGTTATAGTAGCTGCATTTATCAGAATTGGAAATTCACTAGAGTGAGTAGCTATATTAAATCTAATAAGTATAAGCACCATATTTGGGCAGACCATCAGTATTACTAATATTCTGAAACGTGTCAGGATTTTGATTCTCTTAATTTTGTTAGGGTTGCATTTATTTTCCTATGCCCAGCTATGAGTAAACTAATGTTTTATGGGAAATCTGGAGTACAAGTCTCAATACCCAGCTGGTGGCCAAGTTTTTAGTGGACTGATTGCTTCATAAATTTTCTGGGCACTTAGTTGCTTGTACTCTAGCCAAACTCTTACCTTAGATGGTACAGTTATCTATCTTAACTATTCTGATGCAGTGTATGTAATGTAAAATCCCAAAAGTACTGTCTTCTATTACTAGGTGTAATTCAACTTTTATTGTTAAAACTGTTATTGTTATAAAATCTGAATTGTTGATTTGACTGAATCACTAGTGAGGATGTCTCTGTGCTACTTCTGAAGTTTGAAAGTGACAAGTCACTGAATATAGGGAGATAAAGTAGGAGATTACTATTATCCTCATATCTCATTAAACCATTATAGCTCTCAAGAAGCATTATTACATAACATTTGCGCTCATCCAGCAGAGTTTATATCAGTTTGTTGGCTTTCCTCTTGTATAGTCAGTTAACATAATTGAACTTGCTTATGAATAGAACAAAAATTATAGTTAAGGTGAACTAGTTTATTGCTATTGCTATATAAATATTGCTAGCTGAATCTAATATAACAAATTATAATGAACTAAGTGTAGCAGAGACAGGTAATGAATAATATAACATCAAGTTTTTGAACTACTGTAGGCAAAAAATTGTAAGAATTTATTTTACTATTTAGTTTCATTATCGTTTTTGCTTAGGGTACTTAAATATTCATATATATTTTTACCAAAAGCAATTATGTACTAGCTATTTTATACAAGTATAGAAGTAATGACTTGTATTTTTTGATCACATTTTAAAGTGATGTTTCTTCAAGACAGTGACCATGATAAAATTATTAAAAAGTAGAATGTAAAATATTGTCAAATAGTAGAGTAGCATAAAATGCTTATAAAATTTTAAAAGCAAATGCTAGAATTATTTATTTAAAAAATGGACTGAGCCATCAAGGTGTTTAGGCTCCTTTTAAATTGACTGGTGAGATATTTCGTAAAGATGGGGGCCATGCAAAAATTTTGTGGTTTTTTTTATATCACAAAATCCTATCATCCCATTTGATCTTATTTGTGTTTATTAGGCCAAGCTATATTTCCTATTTAAGAATCTGGGCAGTTCGTTCAAGAATGGCAGATTTTCAAATATCCTAATCTCATCCTTATTTAAAGTTTTGAAGGTAGTCATCAATACATTATACTGAACCTAGACATTATGTTTGTAAGTTTAATTAATTAAAATAGCTTAATCATAATTCTGTTATTTATTTGCTATGTGTTGTTGCTAGAAGTTATTTGTAAATTGTTTTTGCATTTTCAAAAAGTCCTTTTTTATTATTGCAAAGAATTGAAGGAAATTTGTGGAAAAATTATTAGATTCTTGTAAAATAATGAATAAAAGACTAAGTCAAGGTAAATTATTAACTGAAAAATTTTATTTTCTCCCAAAATGATATCTAAAAACTATGTAACAGAGCTTTTTAAAAAATCCTATGGTCATTTCAGTTCCTATACTGATAAAAAGCGATTTTTGTAACAGTAAGATAGTTGACCAGCAGTGGTGTTTGTGGTGACTTGATCCCTCTTTGCAATGGCAGAACCGGAATCAGACCTTCAGGACTTTTCTTAGGACAAACAATAAGGGTGATAATGAGTCTCTCTGAAAGATATCTCTGTTAATGTTGACACACATATTTTTCACTTCCAACCAGTAGTTCTGCCTTCCACTCATTTTTTTTCTGTAAACATTTTAATGCTTTTATTAACACTAGTTCTTTCCAAACATTTGATGATCCAACCATGTGGTAATGAATCAAATGCCTTTTTATAATAAATTCAGACCATATATAAATTATTTTTTTGCATTTTGCAATTCTTCAAAACTATTTTATTAATCAGAAGTTGATCTTGCGTACCTCTGTTTTATCTTTTATTTGCTTTCTGTTCTACTGGAATGATGTTACCTTATTCTAAATAATCTTAGATGTTATCTGCTATTATTCCTGTGAGTATATTAAACATTGTAGGCAAGCATGTTATTGGCCTGTAGTTTTCTGATTTTGTTCTTTTTATCATTACTAACCAGTTGCTGATTTTTCTACAGTATGCATTCATTAAGGTGTGTAGCTATAATTGGATATAATCCAGTCAGAATTGAAGCCAGAATTCATGCAGTTGATCATTTCCAGCAGATATTCAGTTTTTAACCCCTTTCAATTTTTAACACTCTGCTGCTGTTATTAATTCTTCCATTTGATTTTTACTAAATTCGATTTGATTCTTTTAGCCATCCAGCATTTTTATTATATTTTTTTTGAGTTTCTGATAGATCTTTCGAAAAAGGATTGTTTCTTTTTGTTTGGTTTTCCATTCTCAGAATTTGTATTTGCCATTAATACTTCAGTAGAATTGCCTCTGGTATGATTGAAATAGCTGATTTTGCCTTAATTGGAGGATTTGTGCCTCATAACATTCATTTTTTCCAGTTATTGCTTGTATTATTTATTGCTTTATAATTCCAATGCTTCTTTAAATTTTCTGTTGCAAAGCCAATATTTTTTTTAATTAGGTTGCCTTTGATCCTTACATTTTTCAATTTCTGGACCTTTATGTTCTTTAAATTCCTTGTATCTGATCTTAATTTCTTTTTCTTGGCCTTATTCTGTAATCTACTTTGGGATTAAAAAGTGATTTTGCTTTGGTTTTTATAATTTTGATATTCAGTTCTTGTATAACCACCATTGTTGTACTGTAGGCAAGCTGATCCAATAAATGGATACATTTATTTTAATCCTTGTAAGTGCCAGCCATAGCTCCTATGTCTCCTGAGTGCTTCCGGGAGAGTGCAAGAATGGGTTGACTCGTCTGTTCCGCTAAGAGACTGAGCTGTCAAACTTGTGGCTGTGCCCCGTCATCACCTTATCTGGTCCAGTTTTCAGCTCAGTCTACACTGAGAAGAAACGTGTCAAATGACTTTGGAATTCTTGCACTCTTCACAGAAGCAGGTTTTTATTGTGATGCGGTGATTTCTGCGGTCAGGGAAACCACTATCAGTGCCGGCTTCAGTTGCACGCTATATAAACGTGCCAGAGCATCGGTTTATTTCCTCCAGTCCAGCTAACCGCCCCAGCCCGACTGAGAAAGCTCGGATCGGCATCGGTTCAGGCAGCTGTGGCCAAAATTGCTAACTTTAAGGCCACTGATCTCAGCGCTACCTGACTCCGACGAGGTGTGCTGGCTAGTCTGGTCTGCCGACAAAGCCATTATCTGTCAAGCAACGGAGTCCCTGCCTAGTTTCGGTTAGGCATACCCTCTAAAGAGGCAGGAAAAAGGCAGCAGCTCAAATTCCAGGCTCCCCTCTGCTTGTAATTGTGACTGACTCCCAAAATGGCTGGAGAGGCTTCAAATCCCAGACAAGCCACAACCATGTCTAAGGCTCCAATATCAAAGAAGTCCACTAAGGCTTCAGAAAAAAATGCAAAAAGAAGACGAAGGGCTTTAGAGAAACAATTTTCCAGGGTTCAGAAGGATCTGACAGAGCAAGCAAGTCAAACTGCTATCACTTTGACAGGAGCTGTCAGTTCCCGCTCTTTTCAGACTGAGCTGTTAATTCCCCCAGCAGGTGTAATTCCTCAAGCCTGGTCAGTAGAGGGAGCTAGGGAGCAATCTCCTCTCTTGTCTCCAAGGCTGCAATGAGATGGGGATAAACCCTTTTTTCTTCCCAGCAACAACTGAGTGGCAGTATGGCTCCAGTGACAGAAGGTCTGCCCCAGCAGCTACCTTCACTCCTACTGCGGCAGGGCTTCGCCAGGACAAAAATTTAATATCTCACTTGTCTGGTAGATATAAAATCATTAATCTCCCAGGCTATTTCATAGGACATTGCTGCAGGATTACAGCAATCTCATGCCCCAACAGGGCTGGCCTCTGAGCCCACTACCATTCTCCAACAGAGTCCTCAGTCAACAGGGATTGGTCCTATTGGCATGGCCCCCTCTTCATATAGTGAGGATTCACTACTTCAATATGAGGGACAAAGAGATGTAGATTTATCCGAGGATGAGGGATTAACTCCCGATATTCCGGCCTTCAGACTTTTTCCTCCTGCCATCTTTAAGTCACTTTTGTGTAAAGCAAAGGCAACATCTGGAATGAGAATAGAATTCAACCCAAGACCCACGGGCCTTAGTGGTCTCAGCGAACAACTTTTCTCTGAGCCAGCCATGGAGCAGGAAGACATACCTGCACCACAACTCTTTATAGATGTGGTTCGGAAACAGTGGGCACAGCCCGGCTCCTTTCCGACTCCAAGCAGAAATGACATGCGCTTTTATGACTTGGCTCCAGATCTGGATGAAGCTCTCCAGTTCCCAGGGCGATTAAGGCGGCCACAGCGGCCTCATTTTTCAATTGGACTTCACTGCTCTGGCTTCACCAGATGCAACAGAGGATCCCACCGCATGAGGCCAGGCTCCAACAGGACTTCAATAAATTAATAGCAGCTACTCAATTATCGGCAGAGGCCACTTTGAATGCTGCAAAATATGCCTCCAGAGCTCTTTCCTCCTCCATGACATCTAGGAGGATGCTTTGGCTCTGTCACTGGCAGACTGTTCCAAAGAACAATGAAAAGAGGGCCCTCATGGGGACTGCCATTCAGCACCTGTTGGATATTCAAGCCATTGAGGCGGTCCCAGAGAGCCAAGGAGGGCAGGGAATTTATTCCATTCTGTTGGTTGTTCCCAAAAATTTGGGGTGGGGTGGGGTGGAGAGCTATTTTTGATCTAAAAATATTAAATGTACATCTGGTCTACAAGAGGTTCAAAATGAACTTGCTCCAATCCATCCTGTAGGGCATTCGGGAGGGCGACTTCCTCACTTCCATTGATTTGACACCCTACCTCCATGTGTCAATTCTATCGGCCTATCATCAGGTTCTATGTTTTTGCTACAGAGGAACTCACTTCCAATACCGAGCATTACATTTCAGCCTGGCATCAACATCCAGAGGCTTCACCAAGGTCCTGGTGGCGCTGGCGGCCTACCTCAGATCAATATCTGTATGTCTGCAATGCTATTTGGAGGATATACTTATCCAGGCATCCTCTCTCAGGAGAGCAACATAGGACTTACAATGATCAGGATCTTACAAGATCACGGCTTCTCCGTCAATTTCCTACCACACGACTCTTGCATCTGGGAGCGGTGATCGACACCAGATTGGGCGAACCCCCAAAAGCTTTGAAGTTGCCTGCAAGTGTGCATGGATTGCCAGTTGAAGACTATTTTAATCTTTCCTGGATCCATTTCCACCCCTCAGCTAGATGTCCGATAGCCCAGGTAGTCCAGACAGGTTTTGTGGAATTTGAATGTCGACAGCTTTGTGTACAGTTTGGTAGCGAGAAACTTCTTCAGTACTTGTTACACTAGCGTCACGTGTTCCTGTAAAGCAGTGGTAGTCAACCTGGTCCCTACCGCCCACTAGTGGACATTCCAGCTTTCATGGTGGGCGGTAGGGGTTTGCTGTAACTCTGCTTTATAAATTTTATAAAGTAAACTTACTTCCCTACTTTATAAATCACCATTACTGTGGAACCGGTGGGCGGTTATAAAATTTTACTACTAACAGAGATACAAAAGTGGGCGGTAGATATAAAAAAGGTTGACTACCCCTGCTCTAAAGTCTCACTGAATATGAGGATTTCATCAAGGTAGACTAGCACCCCTTGGTACAAGTGTTCACGTAGCACTTCATTGATAAGTTGCATGAATACCACAGGGGCTCCTTGTAAGCCGAATGGCATGACTTTGAATTGGAAGTTACTAAGGGGGCAGTTGAATGCAGTTTTCCACTCATCCCCTTCCCTAATTTGAATGCAGTAGTAGATTTCTCTCAGGTCTAACTTCATGAAGATTTTACCCTTGGACAAGTGGTTCAGCATATCCTTCATGAGGGGTAAAGGGTAGTGTTCTCCACGCAGACAGCGTTAATTCCACAAAGGTCAACACAGAGCCTCATCCCCTCCATCCTTCTCTTTAAAGAGTACTGGTGCTGCCACTTTGGACTTTGCAGGTTGAATAACCCCCCTTGCTAAGTTGTCATCAATGTACCTCCTTAGTTCCTCCATCTCTCTTGGAGTCATGGAGTACATCTTTGGTTTTGGTAGTTTGGAACTTTATTGCGCAGTTGGTGGAATGGTGAAGATGGAGAAGGTTGCAATCTTCTTCCCTAAAGACACCTTCAGTATTTGCGGGCAACCGGGCGGGGCCTCCGTTGCAGGGGCAGCAGCCTGTGGCCCATTATTGTTGGTGTGTCTTACAAAGAGTTGGCCTGGGTCTGACTTTACAGGAGGCAGTGACCCAACACCTATAGTCAGCTTTCTATAGCTGCTCTCCCAAGTGATAGTTGGTCCCCACTTGTCTAGCCAGGTGAGACCCAGTATGACGGACTCATTTATTTTGAAGGCTATGACAAATCTGATTCCATGACTAAGGTGGCCAGTACTCTACTGATTAGTATGCTATTGACCTGCTCAAAGCAGATGGGTCACTTGAGGGACCTTGTGCGAATGCTTAGCTGCTTGACCATGGGGAGGCTGATTAGGCATCTGGTGCAACCAGTGTCTATAACAGCTTCTACTTCACCTTGAGCTCCGGTTCCCAGCACTACTATCCGGGTTTTGATAGTAAAGGGAGGGATGGCTACACTGATCATTGGATCGTCCTTCCCACTACTTCCTTCAACCTGTTTTGGTAAGTCTTCCTCGGCTGGAGCATCCTCAACTCTTGGAGACTGGAGTGGAGCCTCCGCAACCTGCTTAGCAAACCTCCCCTTTTCTGCTCTTACGGCTCTTGATCTTAGCCAGTTAAGTGGGGGAGTTTTTCCTTTGCTACAGGTAAAGAGGCTGGTGAGGGAGATAAAGGCTCAGTTGAGGGTGGAAAGCCTCCCCTCCAGATTCTTACCTTTAGAGACCCATTCCGTTCAAGCCCTGCTGGGTGGGGGCTTTTGTGGCCTCAGGTGGCACGCCTCATGCCTGGGATGGAAACTTCTCCAGGCCGTAGTGGAAAATGGATTCCACAGGGTCCAGGAGATCATTTTGCCAGGAGGGCCATCTGCAACATCCCCATAGTCATGTGATTTACATTCAACTGGTTCATATTTATGATGGTTGCAGTGTCCCAGGCTCTGGAATTTTGTGACCTTCGGACAAGCAAAGTCAATGGGAAACCCATATTCACTTAACAACTGTATTACTAATTTAACAACTGCAGTGATTCACTTAACAAATGCTGCAAGAAAGGTTGTAAAAAGGGGCAAAACTCACTTAGCACATTTCTCACTTATCAGCATACATTTTGGGCACAATTGTTGTAAGTCGAGGGCTGATTATCTCTACTCCTGTTTGCCTCCTTTCAGTGTTCTTTTTGTTTTTTTTATCTCCCTTATGCTTTTTGTTTGTCCAGAGTGGTTTCTTTTTGCCTTGCATTTTTCTTGATAGAAAAAATTCTTTTAGAGCTAATACTTTGGATCTGATCTGTTGTAGATTACGTTTTATTTTAACAGCAGTGTTTGCAGAGGGCACTTTCCTAAGTACCCAGAGGTTTTGCTTTGATTAGGTTTAGTTTTGAATTGGGTTTCATTTTTGTCATACTTTTATGCTTTGTTTTGCTTTACTGTACTTTTCTGTATGTTGAATTCACTGCATTGATAGTTACAGATATGCTGATTTTGGAAAATCGACATTTTTGAGGAGATATTTGAATAAAAACCTGGATTCTTGCCCATTTGGCTTCATATAAATAAAAGTGGTCCAAGATTTTACTGTGATACTTCTTACTAGAGCTCTTAACAGACCTTTACTGTGCATCAAAATATGAGGAGGAATATGGAAGAATATGTTGGGAGTCAAAGCCAGTATGCTGAAAATGCTAGTATTAAGCAACAGAGATGAAAACATGATTCTTGTTAAATCATGAGATAATTGGAAGAAGAAGATATCAAGTTTAAACTTGAGAGTTGTAAGAAGAGAGTATAACTCAATTCTGACATGAAGAAACAACTGCTTGGTAGTTTCAGTCTTTGTGTATAATAAAGATTCTTTTACTAGCTGCATATTAAATGTCTGAAATGTCTGGGAAGTTTCACTCACATTTGAATCAATTAAGGAAGAGAATTTGTGATTTTAACAATTTACTTTTATGGGATGAGAGATAAATAGCATTTTACTCAGTTCATCCTTAAATTGTCAGTGGAGTTTGAAACTGAAACTATGAGTGGTGATAGAATAGACCAATATTTCTCAATGTTGGCAACTTTAAGATCTGTGGACTTCAACTCCCAGAATTCCTTGGTCAGCCATGATGTTTCTACTTTTGCCTGCAAAACTTCATTTTTAGTAACTATGTTAAGCTGCATGGTAAAGTCATGTCACCATGCTGAACAGACATGTGAACTCAGTAATCTACTAAATTAGGTTAAATAACATAAAGTTCATTTGAGATAACATTGCAAGGCTTTTCTTTCCAAAGTTAATTCTTTCCATTATTAAAATCTACAAGTCTTGCATCTAATATTTTCAAAATTACCAACTGAAATTTTGACAATCAAAACACAAAAATAGGATGGTTGCATGACTGCAAAGCATCTGTGAAGCTTAACTCAGTAGTTTAAGACAATTAGAATAATAGAAAGAATATAAATAATATAATGGAAGTTATATATAAATAATATAAAGTTGTGTCAGGAAGACCTTGCTTCAAATTGTTCTCAGTCATTGAATTAGGTAACATTTTGTCAGATAAAAGAGGCTATTGCTTCCCTTTCATCATCGTATTTTATTGCTGGGGAGATTTAGCTCTTGGCATTAAAGTTTTGTGTTCAGGTTTTACAGTATTTGTAGTCTTTGTTTAGTGACCACAATTAGGGCCAGCAATTTAGTTGTTAAGCGAAGTGGTCACTAAATGAAACATGAGTGTGTAATCTTTCTTCAACTTTGGTTTTCTTTAAAGACTTGTGAATGTTGTAAATGTGAGGATTGGTCGCAAAATTACATTTCATCACCACTATAATTATGAACAGTCACTAAATGAGGTGTTATTGAATTAGGACTACCTGTGTTATACTTTTGCCATAAATGTGAGCATTATTCATCCACTTTTTTGGGATAAACAATTACATAGAAAAAATTGTTACAAAAATGTTACGAAATTGTTACATTTGCTGTTTAAACATGTTTTATACCTGAAATAATCAGATAGAAATTTTCATCTACTGAATATGGCTCTTGGCATACTACTCAAAGTCCAAATACTAGTTATGTGCAAAATTGAATTGTGTGTTTGTGGAAAATTCATTTTCTAGAATGTTTTTCCCCCCTCATAGAAAGAGTGCTTCTCTAAGCATTATGGAGTAGCTCGTTATTTAGGGGAATGTTTTGTCTGGAAAAGGATGTGGCTCATGATGTTTTCAATGCAACCTAGCCCTGAAATGGAATCAGCCCACTTCGTTTTGCACACCCATACCAAGTGTGAACCGTGATCCGGAAACGTTGTAATTTAGCCTATGGGCAAGTAGTCTATTCACATAGTGCAAGACAAGACATTCTAAAAAGGTACCACTTCTTAGACTAGACTGCCTTTTTGTCATAATCCTTGCTTTCCTCTCTCAGAAGTAGCTTTTTCGGTATGCAGCATCTTCCAGGTTACAAAACAGAGATGAAATTTATTTCTAATTGTCAGATTACTATTGTTTGTCACAGAAGACTACTGACTGCCAGGACTCTGCAATGTATTCGAAAGAACTATTTTGTAAAGCACACAGAGTGAATGAAGTAATTCTCTACAAAGGACTAAAGCAGCCAAATCTTCTAGAAGTCTTTGAAGGCTTTTCCCAGCTATCTTTCTATGAGTATAAATTCACAAACATCATTTCCATTCAGATAACTAGCATTGTGAATTATACGCATATACATGAACTTGGACCTTGGGAAAACGTTCAAGTTGTATGGAGTCTTCTAGAGGACTCTACTGTTTTAAACTTTCAAAGAATACCACTTTGCATGCAACAATATACTCTGGACACTGTCCTTTTCAAATACTTTGTTAAATAAGCATTGCATAGAAGAAATGCTCAAAAAAACATGCTCGTACTAATTAAAAACTCACAACTGCACTTTCAGTGCATTCATAAGATGCATTCACAAAACAGTAAAAACTGTCACAACACAGCCAGAACACATAACACCACAAAGTTCACAGAGAAAACAAACCCTGATTTTAAAAGGTTCCTAAAGGCCTCCTTACCCCAGTGTGTGTACACAAATCTAGAATTAGCAAAGGAGTGTCCCCTGAACTGGCAAATCCTGAACCCACAGCCACTTACTGTTTCTCTGATTGAACTGAAGTCTATTGTTCCCCATTTAAAATTCCCTCCCCATACCTTCTAAACTAAAGGGAAAAATACTGATGGTATCACTTGGTTTTGCAAGGATGGAGTTGAATAATCAACATATTGATGATATTTGACCGTTTAACAGCAGATGACCTCATTCGGTGATTCATATAATTGTAAAATAAGAATGGAGAGAGAGAGTCCTGGGAGACTCTAGAACTGTGATGGCGAACCTATGGCGTGGGTGCCACAGGTGGCACGCAGAGCCATATCTGCTGGCACGTAAGCCGTCAGCTTCAGCGCACATGCGCACTCCATCCAGCTGTTTTTCAGCCTTCCGGAAGGCCGGGAGAGGCCATTTTCACTCTTCCTGGGCTTCAGAAAAGCCTCTAGAGCCTGAGGAAGGTGAAAATTGGCTGCCCCGCCCCCTGAAGGAAATACCAAGCTCAGCTTGGAGGCGGGTAGTGCGGTGTGCCTGTGTAGGGGGTTGTGCGTGCATGCACATGGGCACTTTGCATTATGGGTGCCAGCACACATGCATGCTACCGTGCGCGCACCCTCGCATTTCGGGCACCCAACAACAAAAAGATTAGCTGTCACTGCTCTAGAACATGGGTGTCAAACTCTCCGTGTCATGTTGCTGTCATGTGGTGTTTTGCAATGTTTTTCCCCTTTGCAGAGCTGTGGTGGGCATGGCCTGCATGTGATGTATCTGGCTCGTGGCCACCAGTTCTATACCCCTGCTCTAGAAAGAAGGGATTTCAGGTTAGATCTCTCCTCGCCTACAAACATTGCCTGGAATGGATTCTGGGAGAAGGAGGAGAGCCATCACAATGTCATCTTTCCCAGTCCTAAAGTTTGAAGCTAGCCCTGAAGGATACTGTGATTGGTGATATAAAAAACTGCAGAGATCAAAGAGCTATGTATGTACCACCCCTGTCTTGGTCTTTGCAGACAGCTTTTATAAATGTGATCAATGTTGACTCAGTAATATATTTCTGTCTGAAACCTGACTGAAAGGGATTCAAATAAGCTATTTCTTCCAGCAATTTTAGAGCTGTAAACCAGCCACTTTTTAAACTACCTTTCCTAATAAACTGATGAAAATTGTTCAGTATCATTTTATTGAGAAATGGTTTCTTGGGCAAACAACATACCATCACTTTTTTGCATCCTTAACCAATCAGGAGGGGTGTGCAACTAACATACAACTGGGGTGGCAGTATTTATAACACTGAGGATTCTGTCCATATAATGCCAACAGGTGCAAACTCTTTCTAGAGCTGAATTGGAATATTCTTTCAATTATGACAGAAAGGCAAATAAAAATGAATTCGGCAAATCACTTATAGTTAATTAGCTTTTTGCCAGGTAGACTTTTCTTTGTCTAATCAACAAATTTTATTTAGCATTATAAACAAATATAGTATTGCTAGGAAGATCAGAAGAAACCATTTATTGTTGTCATCCAATAACTTTGCATATTGTTTTGTAAGATTTTAATGAATAAAACAGGTTTTTCTCACATCAATTTCACATCAAGAATAAATGCATCACTCAATTCAACACATTTCTATGTTTTCGTTTGCACTCCAACTTAAGTGAATTATTCAGAACAATGAACTCAAAGGAAGTTCGTTATTTAGAGATTTTTACTGGACAAAATTGTCAAGACGTTGTCAAAGCAAATAAATGTACTTTTTCTAAGATCTCAGCATCTTATTTGTATTGTGGTCAGAACTGGACATAGTATTTCAGATGGGGTCTCACCAGTGCAGTATAAAGAGACACTGCTTTTTGTCATGGTCTTGATGCTATCCCTCTTTTGATGCAGCTTAGGACTACATTGACTTTCCTGACACCTGCACCACATTGCTGGCTCTTACTTAAGTGGTGGTCCACTAGAACAGCTACTACTGTTGAGGCAGGTACTTCCTATTCTATACCTATGCATTTGGGTTTTCCTGCCTAATTTCAGGACTTTACTTTTCTTGCCACTGAACTGCATTTTGGACCCTGTATTCAAGACTGTCAAGATCCTTCTGAATCTAGAGTTTATCTTCCAAATTGTTAGCTACTACCCCTAGTTTGGTGTCATCTTTATATTTGATTAATTCACTCTTGTCCCCTCATCTAGATCATTTATGAAAATGTTGAAGAGTACTAAGCCTAAAATAGAACTTTGAGATACCCCACTGCATGCGTCCCTCCATATAAATGTAGTTCCATTAAGGACTACACTCTGAATACACTTTGCTTTTCAGTAAAAAAAAGTATAATGTGGGGTGTCCTTGATAGTCTGTGAGCTTTGTTGTGTTTCTTGCAGATGTTTTGTTATCCAAACTAGATAGCATCATCATTGCTGTAATCATCACTAACACTGCTGATGTTACCTAGATAATGACATGTCTGCAAGAAAACAAGCTCAGAGAGCACCAAGGACACTTCAACTCTGAGTTATAAATTTTCTTCTTTAAAGTATATGATGTTTTCTTTTGGCTATTTTGTGTTGCCCTGTTTCTTTGTAGTCTTTGGCTTTCACAGAAGAAGAAGAAATAAATATTCCCAGCTCAAAAACTTTCATTTGATGTTGTTTTAAGGTACTGTTTCAAGGTGTAAGCTATTCATGTAAAGCTGCCTTTTGCAATTGACTGATTGTGATTTTGTCAATGCTGATGGTATTCAAATGGTGCTCCAGATGTTTTGGGATTGCACCCCAAATACCTAATACTATTGGTACCATCTTTGCTTTCTTTTGCCACAGTTCTACTTCCATTTGCAGATGTTTGCATTTTATGATCTTTTTTCTAGTTCTTTCCTATTTTGCTATCTCTGGGTACTGCCATGTCCACTATCCAGTCTTCTTTGTATTTATCACCAAATCTGGGATGTTATGTGAGATGTGTTTGTCAGTTTTAATTATAAAGTCCTAGAGCAATTTAGCTTATACATTTTCTATTTTTCTATTTTATGGTACTACCAGTTCTTGCTTGAAGGGAAATGGTATTTCTTACAGATATTCCAATGTACCATTGTTGTGATTTTACTATTGTTTTAGTCATTGTTCGATATTATGGTTTATTGCATGATCAGCCATATGTTGTTATTTTAAATTATAGGAACTGGAAAAAAGGTTTTTATTAAATAAATCACTTCTATTTACACACTTCTCCTTTATCCTGCCACCCTCCAAAGTCTAAATTCATGCAGCTGTAAATGATCTTGTCAAGCCGGCCTCCCTCAGCAACCAAGAAAGAAACCACAACTCCATTTTGCAGAATTAAGAGTACTTTTACTGGTTATGAAAAGATAGCAGCTAAGCAAAGCAAGATCTGAGGCAAAAGCGGGTGAAATCATATGTGACCAACCCCCTCCCCCCGGTAACTCTCATCCAACTGTCCAATCTGCAAATCCCTTAGGTGTCATGTGAGTTTCATCTTCAAGGAGCATCATCAGGTTGGTATGCAGGACGGTTGGCCTTGACCAATACCAAGCACTAATCTCCAGCATGCGCAGGAGATGGTGAGAACAAAACTCCCTTTTTACAATCTCTCCTGTACTTAACCTTTCCCTCCCAAATACCAGCCCCCCCCCCATTTTAATGGCAGCCGATAGCAAATAGCAAAGCAGAGGCTGACATCCGGCTCTCCTTCAGGAAAAGAAGTCATCATTGCAAGAAAATAAAACAATAGAAAAGACAACATAAGATATGTACATTTCAAATATGATCAAGGCTTATCAAGGTACTTAGCGTAGAACTTCTGTAAGAGTCTAGGAGCTCTAACATGAGATTTATCAACCCACTCAGCTTGGGAGGGGGGGAGGCTTCCAGGATACTAGATATTGAATTTTATTCCTATGCTTCCTGGAGTCCAGTATTTCCTTAACCTTAAAATATTGCTCTCCCTCAATAAGAAGAGGGGCAGGGGGTACAGGTAGGGGCGCACGAAAAGAAGAAGTGTGCTCTGGCTTCAACAGGTTTACATGAAACACAGGATAAATCCGCTGAAGATGCTTTGGTAACTCCAATCATACAGAAACAGGATTAATGATTTTCACAATAGGGAAAGGACCGACATACTTCAGCCCCAGTTTCTTTGATTTCTGGATGGTTTGTAGAAACTTGGTGGACAAAAACACTCAATCTCCTACTTTGTACTTCCTTTGCTTCACCCTCTTTTTGTCAGCCTGTTTCTTGTGCGCCTGGTGAGCAGCCTCCAACGTCTTGTGGGTCATGGGCCAAATTTGGCGAAGCCGGTCACTTCACTCGGAGAGGGACAAAATTTGCTTTTTTCTCGAGGCAACTTGGAAATTGGTACAAAGTCCTGCCCAAACACAACTTTAAATGGGGTCAAGCCAGTACTGCTGTGCACAGAGTTGTTGTATGCCACCTCAGCATGTGGTAACAGTTCAGCCCAGTTATCTAGCTGATAATTGATGAAACACCAGAGGTACTGTTCCAAAACAGAATTAGTCTGTTCACAAGCCCCGTTAGTCTGAGGATGGTGAGCGGAGCTTAGCCCCTGGGCGGAGCCAATTAAGTTCAGAAACTCCTTCCAGAAGAGGGAGGTGAACTGGACCCCCCTATCCAAAATTATGCGTTCAGGCACTCCATGTAACTGGTATACATGTGAAATAAACAACTTAGCTAATGACTTAGCTGATGGGATTTTGGAACCGTACAAAATGAACTTGTTTGAAAAACAGGTCGTTACCCAAATCACGGTATTTCCTAGACTCTCTGACAATTCGACAATGAAGTCCATTGATATCTCCTTCCATGGGGCCTCAGGGCGGGCCACACCTTGGAGAAGGCCCTGGGGTTTTCCCGGTGTCACTTTGCGGCAGCACAAATGGGACAACTGGCTACGTAGGACTCAATGTCTTTTTTCAATGAAGGCCAGCAAAATTATCTCTTAACCAGATGTAAAGTCTTTACAAATCCAAAATGGCCTGCCATTCTAGAATCATGGGCCCATTGATGAACAATAGTTTTCAGGTTAGCAAGAACATACAATTTAGCCCGTACCCAAGCCAGTCCATCCTTCATAGTACATTCGTTTGAATGTTACTTGAACCAGTCATCGGACTCAAGGCCTTCCTTGAGTTTGCACATGAGGTCCATCGTGACATCTAAATTCGAAATGCCTTGGCTTCTAGTAATCACCAGGGCAGCTAGACTGGGTGACCTACGTTCAGCTTAGAGCTTTTGTATTGGGGAAGCCTAGACAAAGCATCAGCCATGAAGTTCTTCCCCTCTGGATTGTACTTGAAGGTAAAGCTGAAACAGTTGAAATGTTGCACCCAACACACCTGTTTAGGAGATAGCTTATATGGGATCTTCAATGCTTCCAAATTTTTATGATCAGTCCATACTTCAAAAGGATGTTTCACCCCTTCTAGAAAATGTCGCCAGGTCATCAAAGCCTATTTGACCGCAAAAGCTTCTTTTTCGCATGTAGCCCATTTTCTCTCCATTTCTGTCAGTTTGCAAGAGGTGTAAGCGCATGGCTGCAATTTTCCATCAGTGTTCGTTTGAAGTAATACTGCCCCCACCGCCACATCACTGGCATCAACTTGAACAATAAATGGTACCTCCATATCTGGATGTTTCAAAACGGATTCAGCTGCAAAGAGTCGCTTTAATTTCTCGAAAGCGGCTTGACACTCCATAGTCCAATTCAAAGGCTTACCCGTTCTCCCCTTTTGACTTTAGGAGATTTGTAATGGGCAGAGCAGTGCTGGTGATAAAAATTCACAAAACACAAAAAACTTCGTAATTGTAATTGTAATTATTTGCGGGTGCAAGGAGGTGCCCACTCAGTTTTGCTGGGTCCATTTCGATGCCATTGTGGGAGATTCGGCAGCCCAAGTAATCAATTTTCTCTTGATGAAATTCACATTTAGACAATTTGGCATAAAGTTCTGCAGCCTGGAGTTTCTTGAGTACTGATCGTACTAAAGTCACGTGTTCATTACGTGCTTCCGTGTAGATAAGGATGTCGTCAATGTAGACTGTCACGCCCTTGTACAGGTGTTCATGTAAAACTTCATTTATTAATTGCATGAAAACAACTGGCGGCCCTGTAGGCCAAATGGGAGTACTCTGAATTGAAAACACCTGAGTGGGCAGTTGAAAGCAGTTTTCCATTCATCTCCCTCTTTGATTCTGACTCTGTAGTAGGCCTCTCTTAGGTCCAATTTGATGAAGATCTTCCCTTTACCCAATTGGGCCAACATATCCTTCATCAGAGGGAGGCGGTATACATTTTTCACGCACACACTGTTAAGATTTTTGTAGTTAACACAGAGACAAAAAGAGCCATCTTTCTTTTCTCTAAACAACACAGGGGCGGTACTTGTCTCTGGCTAGATCGATCTCCAAGTCTGCTGCCAGTTCGTACCAGCGTTGCAAGTTATGCCCCCCCCCCCGTTTACACAGTTTTGGTATATATCTTTGTTTAAGCCATCCATAAAACTGTCCATTAAAGCTTCTTCCGACCACTCCCGCATATAAACGGAGCGGGTCATCAAAGCATTTCCTCAGGGCGGCCATTCCAACCTATTATAGTCTCTCAGCAGGGGGGAGTCATCTTTATGCAGGGCAACCATCCATGCCGCTGCCTTGTTCTTAGGTGTCATGTGAGTTTCACTTCCAGGACGCATCTCGGCTCACTCCACCAGGAATGCAGCCACATCAGCTGCTTGGGCCACACAGGCTTCCCTGGAAGAAGTTTTTCGAGCCACCACCTGGGCCCCTTCGTCGCTGTTTATCCACCATTATAAGATAGACAGTTATACATTGGTGGATGCAGCATTTGGCAGGTGGGTTTTGCAGAGAGTTCACAAGCCAGGTGACCCTGGCCCAGACATCTCTCCACCTGTGAGGACAGTCCAGGCTATGGTATGTCCCGTTCCTAGATGCTATCTCCACCAACAATGGCGAATGGGCCTTGGTCTTACCTGAGACACCTGTTCTCTGGGCAGGTGGAGATAGCATCCAGCCCCACCCTGAGGGAGGTCTGGTCCGGTGTTAGCAAGGAGAGAATTTCTACTCATCACACGTCAGTCTGCAGTAATACCTTTGTCAAAAGCTGGGAGGAGCTAGTAGAGGAGGCGGGATATTGAAGTTTGCAGACTTAGTCCGATTGGCTACAGGCGGAGTTAACATTCCTGGATGCTATCTCTACCTATCCAGAGAATGGGCGTCTCAGGTAAGACCAACGCCCAGTCTCCTTCTGAATAGGGGGTTGAACTAGAAGACCTCAAAGGTTCCTTACAATTCTTATTCTGTTTTATTATCCTGTTATGCCAAAAAGCACTTTCTTGTCTCTCTGCACAAGAAGCTTTTTATAGATCTAAAATAACAGGCAAACACAGAAGTTTAACTTATGTGATTCCAGAATTTTGTCAAGGGAAATGTAAAATAAAGTTGAAAAGAATTGGTGATTGAGAGATAGAGTTGTCAGTGGTCTTCTAGTGCACAATTATTAGAAAGATTTGAAGTAGATAAAATAATTTATTGTTTTGAATGTTGTAAGACTGAGTTTGAAATAGAATTGTGTACAAATGATGAACATGTATTTACTAAAATATATACATTTTTATTGAAATTTGAAACAAGAACTAATGAAAGATTATATAATAAAATAGGCCTAAGTTCTGGTTATACACTGATGTAACAATGGGAAAATATAGCTAAAAGGATTAAGCTTTACACTATGTTATACTCTTAAAAGGATTTTTTATAAAATGATATATGTATGTCATTAGATAAATTGTCTAGTGTGAATAGTTTATGCTAGTGTGTTGTATGCTGGAAATGTGAACAAACCAGGGCATTTGATCATGTTTGGTGGATTTTATAAAAAAACTGAAAAATTCAGGATATAAATACATACACTGATTCAGAGGATTTTAAACAGTAATATACATTTGAAGTCAGTTATTTTTATTTTGGGATTGATGGACAAGCAGTTGGGAAAAAAAGTTCTGGATCTTTGTTTTTGTACATGATCCAGATAGTCCTCAAGTTATGGCTATTGTTTTATCATTTATTAATGACCCTGAATGAAGGAACTTGCAAACAGCTATCAACATTCTACTTTCCCATTCTTTCACTCACATCCACCAATGTCCTCTTCCTGGTCTCCCTGCATTCTCACACATGCACTCCCACCCCTCTTTCCCCACTTCCTTGAGCTTGCACTACATAGCAGCAGCACCCCCCCTCCCAAACTCCTTGGGCTCCGTTGCTCATTATCTGGGATTCCCTCTTAACAACCCCTGTATCTTGGGGTTATGCTAAGCTAAGCAATGTGGTTGCATGACATTGTGCTTTACAACAGCATCACTTAGCAACATCAGTCCTGGTCCCAGTTGCTACTGTAACTCAAGCAATACCTGTAGCTACAGCAAGATTATGCCCAAAGATTCAGCAGCACCCACAATTGACAATGGTTGGTAAGGATGATGGATCTTGCTGAGATGGCTAAAATGACTTCTTTGATCAGAGAAAAGAAAATATGTTTATTTCTGACTGAAACCTATTATAATTTGTGTGGAACAAAAACAAATGGACTTATGATTTATGCTTTTGATCATTTGACAGGATATATTATAGAAAAAAGAGAATTAGGTAAATTTATAAATTACTGCTGTAAAGAACATCAGACACTACTTTTTTCTTTTCTATTTTCCTTTTCTATTTAGATTTTCTTTATTTTCTTTATTTCTTTTTCTTTACTTTATAATAATTTGTATTAGTTTCTTTCTATCTTTAAAAAAAATCTTTAATAAAAATTATAAAGCACACAAACATACACAAAATAAAGCAGAAATAAATGCAACACAATATATTTGCCTAATATTTTTCTTTCCCCTTTATCTTGTACCAAAATGGAGGCCTAAAGCTTTTCATGTCAAAAACTTTCCCTGATGTTTTTGTAAAGCAATATAAATGTTATATAAAATATATATTTTTGCAGGATAAAGTGTCTTTGTTCATTATTTCAGGTTTTTGTTTTGTTTTGTATATGGTATCCTTTTCCCTTACTCATCCCAGTTTTATTATGTTTTTGCTGGACTTTTGTGGTGTTAAATTAGTCAGAATTGGCATTTGATAGTGTTCCTTAATAAGAGTAATCTATACCAACTCCTAGGAAGCCGTCTTTGCCTACATGGATTTTTTTTCTAAAGTCAGAGAGATTACTGGTTTGGAAAAACAAAAAACGTTACTCCTTTATGAGAAGAGAATAGAACTTTTGGAGAAGTAAACTGTAGAGATTTCAGTATAATGTATAAATTGCATGAAACAGTGATATGATGAGTTGTTCTGACCTTGTATTAATTAAAAATAATGTGGAAGTTAGTTTTTATAAACCAGTTCTGATTTGTCAGATTAGTAATAGGAATTTCAGTTACACAGCGTGTTGGTTAGCTAGGCAGCAATATGATCTTGGCTGATCTAAAAAATAAGCAGGTTTAGAGCTGATTAATATATGGGTGGGAAGCCTTTAGGAAATACTATGAATAAATGCTAGTCTGAGAAATTGGGGAAAAAAATCTGCCAGAAGGCAAGAGCAAACCACATCTGTGTTATTGTGAAGAAAACTCTCTCCTTTCATTGCTGTTCAAGGGAATATTTAACTTGGTTAATTGGTTTAACTTGTAGTGTAATTTGTTTATTCCTTACATAGAAAGGCCTCTTTTCATACATGTTTTTAGTAGTATTCATTAGGATAATTATAGGTCCAATATATATTCAAATTATTTTAATATATTATTGTCTATATTACTATCTGTGCCCTAGGCCTAGGATATCAACCCATGTAGCAGGGCTGTATTATTAACCTTCTTATCTTTCCTATTACATTATCTATTCCTTTATCATCTTATGACTATCACTTGTTTGTATCTTATGATTTATGTTGATTGCTTTTATTTAGTACCTCATGACTATCACTGAGTTTTGTCTCCTATGATTTATGATGATTGCATTTTATGATTATGATCATGATTTATCACTTGTTGCTTGTATGTACACTGAGAGCTTGTGTACCGGGGACAAATTCCTGTTTGTCCAATCACACTTGACCAATAAAGAATTGTCATCTCCTCTCCCCTCCGCCCTCCCCTCCCCTCTCAAAATTAATCCAATTTAAGTTAAAGTCTGAAGTTTATTGTGACATACAGTTTCATAACCAGTGACAGAAAATAGGATTATATCTTCCATGGCACCTAAAGTAATTTTTATCAAGTTAAAGAAAAATGATAA
Source organism: Thamnophis elegans (assembly GCF_009769535.1). Lineage (NCBI taxonomy): Eukaryota > Metazoa > Chordata > Lepidosauria > Squamata > Natricidae > Thamnophis > Thamnophis elegans. Next base: position 129,200,761 of record NC_045543.1, on the reverse strand, counting down.
AAAGGTTGAATACTACTAATAAAATAAGCCTTTATCATCCTGCACTGTGATCCTTGATACCCCAGCTGAACTTAGCTGTCTTCTTGTTCCTGCTCCTGCTGATGAGGTATATCTGGCCTGCTTCCTGAGCTGGTCTGGGCTTTGGCAACAGGAGGGAAAAAAAGGCCAAATGCAACCCTAGAGACATGCTGCAAAACACCCCTTTGTGTTGCTCTCCTGGTTCAGTCTGTTTTTTGAATGTGAAAAAAAATTCCAAACGCAGCCTCTGAGCTGCAGCACGCCAAAAAGCCCTTTGCAAAAAGTTTCTGGAGTGTGGTGCACCAACATGGCCCCCCCCCCAAAAAAAGTTCAGTGGGTTGCTTTTGGCTTTTTTTTTTGCACTGCAAGACCCAGCTTGGCCCAGAAGCATAGTACAGAGAGGCTTTTTGGCATGCCACAGCTCTCGATCTTTTATTTCCCCATGCCAGTGTGAAATCCAGACATATATCAGAACATAAGCAAAGGTAGCTGCCCGGTCATCATTGGATTTTGGTATCAGATATCTACAATATTTAAAAGAAAGTGCCAAGAGCAAAGGAAACAAAGCCACAAAACAAATACAGCTTCTGACCTCTCACGTTTATAAGCAGGTCTCTCTTGATGACCTCACAGAATGAGCAGAATGATTTTGAAAGGCAGTCCTTGATGTAATCTGATACTCATTACTGTAAATAAGAACTTGCAGATAAACATTGGTGTATTGAATTGGATTTACAAATGTACTGATAGTCATTGGAACTACTACAAAATACGTGTTGTGCTATAGTAGCCTCTTTCTTTCTCTCTCTGTCTCTCTGTCTCTGCCTCTCTCTCTTTCCCCCTCCCCCTCCCCCCTCTCTTATCCCATTTATGTTCCATTAAAGGCAGTGTACATGTTTCTGCCTCCTGTTTCCTGCACAACTGTGTGGAGTGAGTTGGTCTGAGAAACAATCATTGGTCTTTCATGTCTAAGCAATACTAGAACGCACAGTCTCCCAATTTCTAGTATTAAAAAACTACATTCAACTATATTTGGTCTTAACTGTCAGTATCACTATAAACCTGGTATTCCCATTAGTGCACTCACATAATGAAGTCAAGCTTCTTCCTGTTCTGTTACTTTATTCACTATCTGTCAGTAGGGCATCAACATCTTCTCTAATTTTCTGCAATTTCTTTTAAGTAGCTCTTATTATTATTTTCCAAAGTGTTTTCCAAAACCATATCTTGGCTGCTGTCTTGGAGTCTCTGAAAGTTCCTCCTCTTCTTCTTCAACACTTATGATCTCCTTTTTGACAACCCTCTCTTTGTTCACAAATCCCTGTGGGTATTTTTCGGAGTATAAGACGCACCAAGGTTTTGAAGAGGCAAATTAAAAAAAAGTTTTTGCACTCTGCAAACCTCCAAAAACAGCAGAAATGCCCCCCCCCCAGGCATAAACAGTCTTTAGGGGGTTTGGAGAGTGCTCCTGGGCGGTGAGCCACCCCCCAAATGAGCAGATAATGGCCCATTTTTCACAAAAACTCACCCATTTTTTGTCAAAAGAATTGCATGCATAGCCTTTAGGAGACTTATAGAGTACTCCTGGAGGCTGTGGGGGCAAAATTGAGTCAAAAACAGCCTGTTTTTCACTCAGTATTTTACCGAGTAAAAGCTAAGTATTTGATTATAATAACCTGCAATCAAAATTTTAACATTTGAATTTACCACATAAGTGTACTCATAATAAAAATAAAAAAAATCAAATTTTCTATTCATTATCACTTTCACAATTGTCTTTCCTGGATATTTGTAAACATTTTTATTACTTGTCTTGGTAATAAAAGAGAGGACTGAAAACATTTTAGTTTATAATCAAATTCTGTAAACTATGTATGCTCATCAATTAGCAAACAATATTTTTAAGGAACTACATTGTTTTTTTTAAATTATTCACTTGCCAGAAATATTACCTCAAATTCAAAGTCACCACAGTAACTTTAAAAAAAAATCCTTATTTTTTGAAATAAAGATACATATGGTCTTTCCCACCAAACTTAGTGACTCAGCTGTTAGTTTCATTAATAGTGTCAATCATTATACACATGCCACATAGCTCTATTATCTCAGTATCTCATGAACAGAATAAGTTTGCTTTCCAATGTCTATGTTTCTGCTGACGTATTGATATTACAGCAGAGGTGTTATTATTATATACCTGTTATGTAGTTGCCCATCAAATTATCAATAAAAGAGAACTAGCAATTAAAGAAGTCTAGAATCCTGCAATGTTATTACCAAAAAAGGGCTTTTAAAATTTTAAGATCTATACAAGCAGCTTTACAGACACAAATGGCAAGCATATCTGTATTTCATATTAGGCCAGCAATATTGACATTTTTAATGCCTTCAAGTCAGTATTGACTCCAAGTGACTTCCCAAAACTAGCCACTGCAGTTTTCTTGACAACATTTTCAGAAGTGGCTTTTCCTAGAGCTGAAAAAAGTACGATTCAATCAAAATCATTGAGCTAGCTTTATGTGTAACACAGGACTAAAATTCATGGTCTCCCAGTTTCTAGTGTCTGATCCGTGAGTCACTATACCAAGCTGCATACCTCATATTAAATACAGTATTTGGCTCTGTTTTTGAAAATCATGAGCTTAAAAATAGGCAACATATTATTTTACAAGTTCTTTTATTAATAAGGAAACATACAATTTCACAATATCAAAAAACTACAGATACAACAGCTAATGTCAGAAAATTGTTTTCTCTTCCCTGTGGCAGCCTTTCAAGTATTGGAAGATTGCTATCAAGTCTCCCCTGAGCTTTGTCTTCATTAGGCTAAACATTGCCATTCATTAGGCTAAACATTAGCAATTCATCATATGATTTAGCCTCCAGACCCCTTATCATCTTTGTTACCCTTTTCTCACCAGCTTGAGGTCGTCTGCAAATTTGATGAGTTTCCCTTCTGTCCCCTTATCTAGATCATTTATGAAGGTGTTGAAGAGCATAGGGCCCAGGATCGAACTTTGAAGTACCCCACTGCATGATTCTCTTTTATGTAGGTATAGCAATAGCAATAGCAATAGCAGTTAGACTTATATACCGCTTCATAGGGCTTTCAGCCCTCTCTAAGCAGTTTACAGAGTCAGCATATCGCCCCCACAGTCTGGGTCCTCATTTTACCCACCTCGGAAGGATGGAAGGCTGAGTCAACCTTGAGCCGGTGAGATTAGAACCACTGAACTGCAGATAACAGTCAGCTGAAGTGGCCTGCAGTACTGCACCCTAACCACTGCGCCACCTCGGTATAATTCCATTGAGGACTACCCTCTGCGTGTATTTGATCAGCCAATTGAAAATCCATCTGGTGGTGGTACTATCCATCTCATATTGTTTTATCTTACCACACCTTAGGTTGTGGACTACTTTGTCAAATGTCTTACTGAAGTCCAAGTATACTATGTACACAACATTTCACTGACCCGCTAATTTAGTTACTATATCAAAAAAGGCAATAAAGTTTGTTTGGCATGATCTGTTTTTAATAAATCTATGCTGGCTTCTACTGATCACCTTCCTTGCTTCTAGATGCTCACGTATTCTCCATTTGAGTATCTTTTCCAGGATTTTTCCAGGTATTAATGTCAGGCTGATTGGCCTATAATTTCCTGGATCCAAACTCTCTTCCTCACCTCCCCACTTTGTAGATTGTTGCCACATCACTTGTTTTCCAGTCCTCTGGTATTTCCCCTGTGCTACATGAGCCTTGAAAAATTACATCTGCCAACTTCTTCCAAACTCTGGGTTGTAAACCATCTGGTCAGGTGATTTGTACTCATCCAAGGTGGATAGCATTCTTTTACTAATTCTTTGCCTATTTGCCATATACCTGTTCTATCTCTCAGTGCTGCTTTTGATAGGTTGGGCATTTCTTCCTTTTGCGGAAGGACAGATGCAAAGAACTAATTAAGCAATTCTGCTTTCTCCTTGCTGCCTATCATATTTTGGCCATCTGTTCCCATTAGTGAGCCTATCGTTTCCTTGACTTTCTTCTTGTCCTTACATAGAGATAGAACTTTTTACATTATTTTTGCCATTGGTTGTCAAAAATATACCATCATTATGGCAGAATCTAGTGTTAGGAGTCCTGATTAGTACAGGAAGCAGAATCCTTTGGAGTTGAACAACTAATAAATTATGAATGAATGAATGAATGAATGAATGAATGAAAGAAAGAAAATGGGAAAGTGGCTACCATTAAAATTCAGAATTTGATTGTAACAAAAGGGCCAAAGCAGCCCAGCATCAGAGCACTTGGGAAACAACTGCTCTCTATTACTGTTTGTCACTGCAACAGAAGAGTTGCAGAGAAGGAGTATGTGGCAGGCAGATAGACCAGAAGACATATATTAGAGGATGAACAGAGCAGTGATGTAATCAACATGAAAGCCATGAAAATCATATACTGAGTAAGGCCTCTCCACATACCTTGATATTGCTTCTATGGCAAGTCATAATTTAGATATAAGGTGGAGAAAATATATGTTTAACTAATATGCAGAGCACTTTAAATACTTTGATTTATAAATCACTTTCAAAGCAGGGCAGTACAGAATACCTGTTTCATGAGCTATCAGACTCTTTCTTTGACTTTCCAGCCAGTCTGGTCATGGAATATAGGCAGAGCTATACAGACATGTAGTACAAATGAAGAATGGGCTATACAGTACTTATGATATTGCAAGGGAGATGTGTGGATCTGGACTACATGAATTTTTGTTCGTTTTCCCTTACCCATAGGCTTATATGTGTGTTCCTGTAATTTGATATCGCGTTTGTCTTGAAAAAGTTAAAATGAGTTTTAGTTTGAGTCAAAATTGTCTTCATTAGGCAACATGCATCTTTTAACTGCATATTCATACTTGAAACACTTGCTTTTAAAAATAAGTATTACTGTAAAGTTTTTGGTTGCATTTTATAAAAATTAATTCCACAACATATAAGTGTTTCTGGCCTGATTTCATTTAGTTATTTATCAAATTTAGATATTGCACATCTCACACTCATTTAATTTGTAGCTTATTGTAACATTGTAATTTGTCAGTTTGCTGAATAATAAAATTATTTTCAACAAATGTTCATTCACATGTTACAGTGGCTGTTTGAACTTTTAAAACTAATCTGTGTGCAACTTAATAAATTGTTTTGAAAAAGTTAAACTTCAGATAATTGAATGTATAAATGTTTTTCAAAACAGAATATTACCGGTAATGCTTTTGTGGTTCTTCAATGTGATATTTTGAAAAGTTCTCTATAAAAGACATGTTTTTGTTTTAGTATAGTCTACTTTAACTGATTTGATTTGCCTATATTTTACATTGATTTTCAAGCTTCCAGAAGGTTTATTATTTATAATGAATCCATTAAAGCTAGTCAGTTAACTAAAATAATAACTATAGTATAAAAATCACTGAAATCTTAGAATAAGCAAGAGCATTTTGTGTGTAGAAGGAACTGAATAAAAGGAACTGTCAGTGTATACAATAGGCATCCTAAAATATTGTTACAGAATTTGTCCTCAACTGTTGAAACTGAAAGAATTTTAAAATTCACTGTTAATAAAACAACATAATACCACTTCAAAACCATAAACCTATGTCAGTATATTTTTTACAAATCACTCAGAGAAGGCAGTAAATGCTACTTACTTGCCAGATAGTGTAAGATGTCCAAGGGGAGACTTTCTGCAATCATTTAGCTTTTGTTATGGTGTGTTAGTTGTGCTTTTAATACTGTAAGTCCCTAGAAAGCATTTTAATGATACAATCATGTGAATAGTTATAACCTTATATAAACAGTTTTTAACTTTTTGTTTGTGAGTTTTACTTCTATGTATGTGCAACTTTAACATTTCTCCCAAATTCCTGGTTACTCCTTGATACTGTGTGTGTGTGTGTGTGTGTGTGTGTGTGTGTGTGTGTGTGTGTGTGTGTGTATGTATGTATGTATGTATATATATATATATATATATATATATATATATATATATGTTATATTTATGCTGATAAATAAATAAAGGGAGACTAGTATAGATCTATATATATATAAATATATATGTGTGTGTGTGTGTGTGTGTTTATTTGTGCTGATAAATAAATAAAGGGAGACTAGTATAGATCTATTTCAAGCTATTTAGCTCTCATCAGCTAGCCATACCCTTACTGGGATTCGAACCTGTGCTGTATTGCATCTTAGGCAAACGTCTTAGCCATTAAGCCATATATATATATATATATATATATATATATATATACTCAATGTACTTTATGCTGATTTTATCTTTGTGATTTCCTCAATTTCTTTTTATGTCTTGGATATAAACATTTCACAATTTCTCTCTTGTAGTCCTTCAGACTTCATTCTGCTTCTTAAACTTAAACTGTTTGCAAAAAATAATTCAATTTGTTTTTTAAACACACTTTAATTCTTTTTCTTTAATTTATGGTTGGCTTGTGTTCTATTCCACAAGGGGGCAGACTTCTCTTATTATGAAAAGCTTAAAGAACACTTGCTTTACATTTTAATTACAAAGATGTTTTGGAGTTGAGCTAGATTACAAATCAAAAGCAAAATGTTGGAGGAATTGAGGATGAAAAGCTCACTTTCATTACTTTGACATCATATGAAAAGTACTAATTCACACATAATGATAATGTGTATTTATATAATTATTTTCAGTTTTAATACTTGTATGGCTACTTTTTAAAAGTAAAGTTAGTTAAGTTAATCTAGTTGGCAAAAGAAATTCATTTTAGGTCCTTTTTTATTAAGAAAATGCAAGTTTTTAACTTTCCCTTATTTTTCTGGATGCAGATAAATCTTCCTTAATGATGCTTCCTATTCCTATAATTTCTATAATTCAGTAAAAGCTGCAGACCACCACATTTGAAGAAAAATAACATTGTTATCTATGGAATATGAAATCCAAGGAGCTCAAAAGATCTGCCATAAACCTTAAAACATTTTATATTAAAAGGGAGTCATATATTCCTGCAGCACTTAAAGTTCAGCCACAATTATAATTTGTTGCTCAGATTGTTATTGTTCAGTCACTAAATCAACTCTTTGCAACCCCATGGACCATAGCACAACAGGACCCCTTATCCTCCACTGTTTCTTGGACTTTGCCCAAATTCATGTTCATTGTGTCGATGACACTGTCTAACCAACTCATCCTTTGCTGTCCCTTCAATCTTTCCCAATATCAGGGTCTTCTCCTCATTAGATGCCCAAAGTATTTGAGTTTCAGCTTCAATATCTTCCCTTCCAAAGGGACGGTCAGGGTTGATTTTAGAATTGACTGATTTGATTTCCTTGCAGTTCAGGGGATTCTGTAGTCTCTCCAAGTACCACAATTCAAAAACCTCAATTCTTTAGCACTTAGCCTTTTTTATGAATGGTCCAACTCTTACAGTCATACATTACTACTGGGATAGTGCTCAGATAGGCCCAAATAATTTTTTTGCTGCTTTGGAAAGGGTACATATTAAGCTCTTCAGGACTTTATTTCAAGCCCCAAAGTTATATTTCAAATGTGATCCTACATCATTAGCTTGGCAGTTGTAAGATTAATTCCATTGCTCATAGTTTCATATATTGTAAATTAAATTGCTGTAATTCCCTGAGACGGTTTTTTCTTGGACTAAAGTGATACTTAAGTCAAGTGAACATACTAGGGTAAGGACATAATGATAGTCCTTGACTTGTGACTTTTTATTCAGCGACCATTCAAAACTACCATGTCACTGAAGAAAGGGACAATTAGATGTACAAAATTTAGGTGTCTTGTAATCTACCTACTCTTATGACTGATTCAGATGCAAATGATTTCATTTCATTAAAAGTAACCAATTTTTATTATATAATACGTAAAATACACAGCAGTTTGACAGATTTGTTAACCTAATAGGTAAATTTTATATATGCAGTGTGTTTTATGGATTGAAATTAACTCAAATAAAGATTCCTCCTCTTCCTCCTCTTCCCCATTCTGTTTTGGATAATAATCCTATGACTTCATTCTAACCCTGGGCATTGGTTAGTTTTCAATTTCACTATGTTTGTGTATAAACAAACTCTTTGTGTGTGTGTGTGTGTGCGTGCGTGCGTGCGTGTGTGTGTGTTTTGCTGGCATATTCCCAGAAGTATTAAAACCTTTATTAGATTTTTCATAGGCAAAGTTTAAAATCATCGGATCTATATTACTATTGCAATCCTAGAGTATGTGAACTGGAGCCACCTGTAGTTTACTGACTAATTGTGCATATATAATCTATGAATTCCAGATAGACTGGGGTTTTATTTTTAGTACCAGTACAGATCTTGCTGTCCAGACTCTTGAAAATCTGTCCTGATTTTCTTTCAAATATTTCAGTTTTAACAACTAATTAACATAATATACTGACTTGATTGACAATAAGTCATTAAGGAAAGTGGTACTCATAAGTAAATATATATAACAATGCATGATTGCCACTGTTAAAAAGTCACAAGCATATTTGCTGGTATGCCGAAAATCATCTTGAGACCTACTGGTAGATCATTATCTACCTCTCCTCATCTGAAGAACTTGGAAGCAATCCCTTTTGATATTTTAGATTGCAATATGAAACCAAAATGTTTACTATGTTTACTTTGGAAATTTGTATCAGATTAATTTGTGAAAGTAATATTAGCAATAGCATGCTATCATGCTTCTTTTGAAAGTAGCACAGGATATAATGCTTTTAATTAAATGGAAGAAGCAGCAATAAGAAAATAAAAAAACAATAACAAAATAAGAACTTTTGATGTATGCATATCAGATTCTAAACAATTTCAATAAAGGATGACCTCATTACATTTATACATAATCTGTCTGACTGCAAATTGTTCATAGACTGCAAGTAATATAAAGCCATCAATTTGGTATATAATTGGGGCCAGGAATCCAGACAGCATAGAGAATCCATTTCTGTTGTCCATTTGTTAATTTCAATGCAAAGTAGTTGAAAAGAATATGGATATTCAAAAATATTAAGTCTTGCACCAAACACAAATTAATGCCTTCTCACAATATAATAACTGAAACATATTTGAATGAAGCATTATTTTCATATCTCTACCAACATGCAATTTGGTCCAATATTTTCAATATACCATCTTCATTGATTAAGCCATAATCTAAAACTGCATTTTTTAGAAGTTCATTTAAACAGCCTCACATTATTTAGGCAAAATCTTGAGTTCTTTAATGCATTCAGTCTAGAGCAATGATGGCGAACCTATGGCACGCATGCCACAGGTGGCACTTGGAGCCATATTTGGTGACATGCCAGCTGTCAGCTCTGGCGCACATGTGTGTGCTGGCCAGCTGGTTTTTCACCCTCCCCAGACTTCAGGAAAGTCTCCGAAGGCTGGGGAGGGTGAAAAACATCCTCAGTGGACCAACCAGAAATTTGGGAATGAACTTCCATTGGGGCCGTTTTTTGCCCTCCCCAGGCTTCAGGAAAGCCTCTGGAGTCTGGGGAGGGTAAAAAACGGCCCCAATGGCCCAACCGGAAGTTTTTCTGAAGCCTGGGGAGGGGAACCCGTTTCCGGGTTCCAGAGAGCTTCTGGGGAAGGTCCTTTTCGCTCTGTCCAGGCTTCAGGAAAGCCTCGGGAGCCTGAGGAGAGGTCGCCTGCGCGGGATGGTGGTGTTGTGCGCACATGTGCAGGGGGGTGGAAAATTGAGTGGATGCGCAATAGTACACGTGCACGCAATTTTGTCATGCCGTAAGAAAAATGTTCACCATTACTTGTCTAGAGCATGATGCATTTTATAGTTTACCTGAGAGCGCATCTGCTGGCCGATCTCAGGAACCAGGTACATATGTAGAAGTTAACATGGGAGAAAAATTGGCTTTGTATGATTTGACGGGTAAGAGACTATGTTTTGCATCAATTCCAAGTTCTTATCTGTGCAAACCAATCCAGGAAATTTCCTTTTCCTAGTCATTGCTTCCATTCCTGAAAGTCTGTCTTGATTGCTAGGAACTCCTTGTTAAATGTTTTTTAGTTTCTTTCTATGAATGACAATGCAAGAGAAAAAAGCATACAGTAATATGTTCCCCCTCTTTCTTTTATAGCCTGGAGTAGTACTTCTCCAACAGCAGTATTGGTCTGGCCATAAACTGCTGGGAGTTGTCAGAGTTGGGGGGAGGGAGGGTTTGAAAGAAAAAGTTGTTTTAATTCTTGGAATGCTGATGTCATGTGTTGTCCAATCAAACTTCCTTCCCTTCTTTAAAAGTTGTGAAGAGCGGCTTAAATATGTTAGCAAATTGAATGATTTTTTTGTAAAAGTTGGCAAGGCCCAAGTTGTGCTGTATATCTTTCACAGTATGAGGAGGATGCAGTATTGTGCTTTAATTATATAGGGGTGTCAAACTTGATTTCATTGAGGGCTGCATCAGGGTTGTGTTTGACCACAGGGGGGCCAAAGGCGTGGGGGCAGCAACATGGCCAGGGTGAGAGTGGCCAGCTCGATGTCACTCATTGAGGCTCTATTTTTGGCTCCATTGACCATCCTGGGTTCCGTTTTAGCCCACGACAACCCTTCTGGACTCCATTTTCAGCCGCAATGATGTTCTGCAGCCCTCTGTCAGCAAAAATGGAACTTGGGGAGGCTGCACACAGCCCGTCCAAGCTCTGTTTTCAGCTGCGATAGCCTCCTGCATCCCTCTGCCAGCGAAAAGGGAGCTCAGGAGGGCCGTGCACGGTCTCCCCGAGCTCCTTTCACTGGCAGAGGCACCACGGGCCAATCCTTCACTATTTCCAGGGTAGGCCCGCGGGCCAGATTTAAGCACGCTGCTGGCCAAATCCGCCCCCCAGGCCTTGAGTTTTATACCTCTGTTATATAGTTTAGCTACTGTAGCTCCTTTATGCCAGATAATCTAACTTTTGCAAATCAAATGCTCACTTTTTCAACTTGGAAAAAGCTTATTGTCTCTCAGTCTTTGCAAAACATTTCTAACATGTGTAACATCAAATGCAGCATCTTCGAAATAGATTACGATGCATCCAAATAAACTATACCATATTTTTAGTTATGTCAAAAATAGCTTTACTTAGTAATCATTCTATATATTTGGAAATAATTCTAAATTTTACTGTTCCCCAAGGCTTTCAATGCACAGTTTTATTAACTTGATGTATTTCCATCAGCCATCCCTATAACTTGGCTATATGTCTGAATTAGGTCTCAATTTTTCCATTGGTTAATGACAATTTTAAATATTAAGTTTTATTGGTATGTTTATTGATGTCTAAACTGATAATTGCAGCATAAGGCTTTTCATTTCTTTTTGTCATTTTTGTAAATAATCACCTTTTACTTTGTGTTCAGAAAGTTAAAGTGAACATATCTATAACTATTTTACTGGATAACGTTTCCTGCTTAATTGTCTAAGTATTGCGTTAAGCAGACACTACATTAAAAATCATAGCATTAATGTGAAAAATGTGGAAAATACACATTAATTGCATATTTGTTTTTATTAAAATAGTATCAATGTTATTCATGCTTGGGCTCTTCAGGGACTACTACAGGTAGTCCGTGATTTATAACCATTTATGTAAAGATAGTTTAATTACAATGGTGTTGGAAAAACTAGCTTATTCTAGTCATCATACTTGTGATTAGTTAGGGTTAGGGTTAGGGTTAGTGTTTTCTGATGAGTTCCCTTCTGTGCCCAAGACCAAACCTTGAAATATTCCACTGCATGCTTCCCTCCATTAGATGTAGTTTCATTGAGAACAGCTGAGTGCTGTTGATTAGGCAGTAGAAAGTTCATCTGGTGGTGGTTCTGTCTATCCTAAATTTCTTACCAAGAAATAGGTTGTTGTGGTCTACTTTGTCAAATGCCTTACTGAAATCCAAGTATACTATGTCCACAGTATTTTGCTGGTCCAATAATTCAGTCACTTTGGCAAAGAATGCAATAAGGTTTATGCCATGATCTGTCTTTGAGTAACACATGTTGGCTTCTAGTAATAGCCTTGCTTCTTTCTAGGTATTTGAAGATCCATTGCTTGGTTATCTTTTCCAGGATCTTCCTAGGTATTAATGTCAGGCTGATTGAGCTATAAGTTACCTGGATCCATTTTCCCTCTTTTTTGAAGATTGGAACCACATCAATTCTCCCAGTCCTTTGATAGTTCTTCAGTGCTCTAGGATTTTTGAAAGATATGGTTCTGGGGTCATCTGCCAGCTCCTTCAGAACCCTGGGATACAAACCATCTAGTCCTGGTGATTTGAAATAATGTAGAGTGGATAGATGTTTTCTTATCATTTTCTTCCCTATTTTGATTTGTATTCCCAATCTGTCTTTTATGGTACTGTTTTTTGTTAGGTCAGACTATTTTTTCCTTTGTGACAGATGCAAAGAATTAATTAAGCAGTTCCACTTTTTGTTACCATTTACCTCCTTGCCATCTTCTCCCAATTGGATCAATTGTTTCCTTGACTTTTTTTCTTGTTTTTTACATGTTGAAAGAAAACTTAAAGAATTTTTTTTTACATTTGTAGCAAGTCTTAGTTCTTTAGAGATCTTCACTTTCCTGACTTCAGTTTTGAAGTTTTGGGCTATTTACTGGCATTCTGCTTTAGTTATGTGTCCCTCTTTCTTTCTTTTTTGTTGTTCTTATTGTCTTTCAGTTTATCAGACAGTTCTTTATGCAACCATGCTGGTTTCATATGGGAGCTCTTATTTTTCTTTCTCAGTGTAATATGCAACCTGGGTTTTTATAATCTGATTTTTCAGAGTTTTTCAAACTTCTTGAATTGTTTTCCTCCTTAATATTTCATCTATGGAATCCTTCCAAAGCTCCTTATAAATTTGTTGGAATCCGCTATCTTAAGATCTAAAACACTGGTTTGACATGCTTGTATTATATTGAAGTCCAATATGATATGGTCCCCAAAGTGCCTGCAACTTCAACCCCTTATACCACTTCATCTCTGTTAGTAAGGATTAAGTTTGGTATAGCTGACCCTTTAGTTCTCTCTATCTTTTGGGTGACAAAGTTGTCTTCTATATTTCTGAATAATCTGTTTTATCTCCCATTGGTGCAGATCTTGTTTTCCAATTGAGCATAATTAAAATCACCAATTACTATTGTAGCATTGTGCTTGCACACCTAAGCTAACTGATTAGCAAAAAGTTCATCTATTGTATATTCTCAGTTTGGTTGGGTGATCAACAGTATTCAATCATGGCAATGCCATTCCTTTTTCTTTTTATATTAATCCAAATACATTCAATAAAGTTTTCATCCTTGTTTTTTTTTTTTTTTCATTTCTATAATGCTGTAGTTGTTTCTCATATACTGGATGTGACCTTATTGATTGCCAGGTTGATTCGGATGATCTGAGGTGACTTACAACCGGTCCTTGAACCTACAACTGCTGCAGCCTTTCCATAGTCACAAAATCAGAATTTGGGCTGTTGGCAACTGCCATGTATTTATGATGGTTTCAGAGTCCTGGGGTCACATGATTGCCATTTGCAACTTTCCCAGCGGCTTTTGACAGCAAAGTCAATGGGGCAATCTGGATTCACTTAACAACCACGTGATTCACCGAATAACTGCAGTTTAACAACTCTGGTCATAAAATTAGGCACAACTCACTTAACAATTGTTTTGCTTAGGAATAGAAATTCTAATTGTTGTCAAAAGTCAAATCAAATCAAGTTTATTACAGTCAAAGACCAGAGCCAGTAGCTATCTGTATGCAAAAAATACTTTGTTTATAGTTAGGTTTATAGTTATTCAGAGGATTTCCAATACATTTAAAGATGAAAATTTAAGAATTTACCATGAGTAATATTAATTTGTGAAGCTCTGTGATGAATGATGTCAGTAGTCATTATGAGAGTGGACCAAACAACAAGAGTATTATTCCTTTGTAACAGGATTGCAAAGCAGATTATTACTTTTCAGTCACATATTACAAAATATTTACTGTATTTTTCGGACGATAAGATGCACTAAATTTACAGGAGGAAAACAAGAAAAAAATAGTTTTTGGCCTCTGCATGTCGCGTTTTCAGCCTCCCCAGCCACCAGAAGGACTCTGCAGTGCTTTGCATGGCCTGTTTTCACCAAAAATGGGCAGTTTTGGGGCTCACAAGCTCGCCATGCATCACATTTTCACCCTCCCAGGCCCCTAGAAGCACTCTGCAGTACTCCGCATGGCCCATTTTTGGCAAAAACATTTTTGGTGAAAACGGGCCATGCGGAGCACTGCAGAGTGTTTCTGGGGGCAGGGAAGGGCAAAAATGTGATGTACAGAGGGCTTGGGAGCCCACAAATGGGCTCATTTTTGTCAAAAATGGGCATGTTTTTGGCAAATGGGACATGTGGAACACTACAGAGTGTTTCTGGGGTCCAGGGAGGGTGAAAACACGACACACAGATGGTTCGGGAGGCCACAAATACCCATATTTGGTCCATTAGACACACCTAAATTTTCACCCACTTTTAGGGGGCGAAAGGTGCGTCTTATACTTTGAAAAATACGGCAAATATATGTGTTCTTTTTTTTTTTCTTGAATTAAATATATCCCAATTTAGCATCCCCCACTGTACACATAGAGAGCAGGACAATTAATGCAAATAAGGCAGGCCTCCTGCATATATACAGTCTTCTGTCTTCCAGGATTCTGCTTCCTTTATGCAGTTTTAATGTCTTACTGTTAACCATGGTTATAGTATTGGTAGCATGCCTTTTAGTGTGTGTGATTTTAATGAAGTTGCACAGCTTTGCATCTAAAGGCAGACAGTTAATATAGTTGTTTATTCCACATAGATTTTCTCATCTCATCTCTTGTCATTTTACAATATCCTCTGTTTGTTTACTTAGGAATAATTTGCTCAGTTCAGTGTAGCTTACTTTTATGTAGTCCAATATAATATGAGGGAGATGAAATATTAAGAAATGTGAAATATAAATAAATTATTTTATGCACAGCAGTAGTTGGGCATAGCAGATTATTCGCAAGCTGCCTGTACCTGAGATAATTTTTTGAGCTATTTCTCATGTTTTGTATTTATTTATTTTATTTTTCTCAAAATTCTGTCTTGCATTCAGCCAAAAGCAAACAACAACATACAGCTAATTAGGAAGGAGTTTTAGCAAGATTACAATTCTAAGACATAGAAAAGGCAAAGGGATGAAAAGACAAGACTTGGTGGACCTGGTGTTCCAATATAACTGGTAGAAAATAATATCGTAATTAATATTTATGATAGGAAAATCTTACTTGTCCAACAGGTAATAATGTATATATGTTTTGCTGAAGTTGTGCCAAATCAAAGGCAGCAGAAATTCTTATTAATTAATTTTCTTTAAAAATACTGTTATTTCCTATATTTATTGAAATTTTCATTATAAAGTTCTGAACATTTTGTATTCAAACAACAGAATTTGCATTATAAACAAATGTAGGTAAGAAACAATTAACTACATTTTTGCTCTTCATTAAAAATAGTTGAAATGCGAAAACTAATGGGTTAGTATCAGAATGTTCACTAGCACTTAATTTGACTGTGTATGTGTTTTATTGCATTGTGTCATGTTATATTTCGTGTGTTTGTATATGTGATTTTATTTATTGTATAAACTCAACCACAGAATTTAGATTTTTTTATATATGCACTCTGAGCTTTTGTATTAAGCTGCTGTTTACTATTTTTTTACAAAACTGATTTAATGCTGACTTTCATTAAGTTTGATCAAATGTATGATGTATTTTCTATATTTCACCTGTTGAATTCTGAATATAATACAACAAATATTATGGACAAAAAGTATACTTTATCTGAAAGTATGTTCTGCGCCCTCTTGTGGACAAATATACACATAGACAAATTTTATCTTATGAATGTGTATAGTTACGTTGTATAATGGGATGGGAAATTAGTAATTAGCCACTAACTTACTACAAATTAAGTTTCATGAGTATTTTTAATATTGCTACTCTTAAGCAAGTTTCTTGGATCTTTATCCTTTTAAAATATATATATATACTACTTGTTTCTTTCTTGTTCTACAATATATAGTGAAAGATGTTTAAGCACATTTAAGCCGATATTTCACTAATCCACAAGAACCTATTCCTGACTTTTCCACTGACAAAGAAAACAATCAGATTTCACACATATATTTTCACCTTTTAAAAATTCTTAATTATTATTCTAGTTATTTTTTTTCATAATATGCCATTGCTGTGTGGAGGAACTATGCTGAGACCAAATTGCCATTCAATAATGGAAATCATTGAGCAATATTTCATCATTGATGATCATTCAGTCTAGCATTGTTCATCAACGGAAGAATGTTGATAGGGGGATAAAATGGGAAGACACTATGGCATATGACACTTTTTGCTCACCAAAGAAAGCATGATACCAATGTAATAATAGCTTCCTACCTGGAAGATTTATCAAGAACAAAGTAAAAGTACCCACAAACCTTTTATCATATCATATTCTAATATTTAATATATGTTTTGATATATGTAACATATTTTAATATAGGTTACAATATTACTGGTATACACGTAGTCCCCACTTAACTACCACAGCAACATCGCTAAGTGATATAGTTTTTAAGTGAGCTATCATATGATTGTGACAGATATAGTGCCTCAGTTCCACTGCTGTCATTAACCAATCCACTCATGGCTGTTAAAGCGACTTGTTATTTTACTGCTGTCTCCATTGACTTCGCTTGTTGGTAGCCAGTTGTAGCCAGCAAACAGCAATCATGTGACTGCGAGATGTGATGCTTGTAAATGCCTGCCAGTTACAAAGCACCCAAATTTTGATCACATGACCACAAAGATGTTGCAATGATTGTAAGTGTGAGGACTGGTCAGAAAGTTATATTTTCAGCAGTGCTGTAACAGTGCTGAAAGTTTGCTAGGGCACTAGTTAAGCAAGGACGACTTGTACTTTTGAATTAAAATTGTTTTGTTCCTTTTTAAAATTCAGCCTTAAAATAGACTAATAACAAGCATATGATTTAGAAGTTAAACAATGTATTATCAATCTTAGGTTTGCTTTTTCTTGTATCTAGAATGGCCAATGGTTATGTTTCAAAAGCACCACTAGAATCATTCAACAAGCTGTAATTATGTCATACAAAAGTGATTCTTAGACTTCTAAGGTGAAATGGCCAAAATGAAAGTGATTATATTTTCCCAAGCTAGAATTGATCCCAAATCTATAGAGTTTATTTAGAGTTCAGTAAATGAACGCTAAAGTGTAAAAACTGTTTTTAAGTGAATATATTTGGTGATTCTATAATAATCAAACATTTCCTAGACTTCTTAGGCTCAATTAGAAGATTTTTTTTCCTTAATAGGAAGTAGCTCTTGTTAATTGCTTTTAATATAGCCCTCAGATTTCACAGCATGGATGCTCTGTCAGCAGTGAGTTTGCCTTGGCCACTACCTCATCCATCACCAGGCAGCAAAGTGGAGACTTTCCATGGTAGGGAGATTTCAGTGATGGGGCAAGGCACCCTACTTAGCATGGTCAACAGAATTCCCATGTTGTAGACTTTGAGGCTGGCCAATGTCAGTATGCCCAGCAGAGGAGAGGCAAGGCAAAGAAGACAGTGAAGAATAGCTGGGGTGATAGTGGGGGGAGGTAATAATAGTGGGTAATGACAGAATACACCAGCTTCTTCATCTCAAGTTATGCTGTGCAGGAAACCAAAAGAGGGCAGAGATTGGGGGGGGGGGATATAGGCAAATGGAAGGAGTTGAAGTAGAGACAGTTTGCACAGAGCACTAGAAAATGACCACAGGATGCTGCCATGTTCATAAATGCAAGCTGGTTGCCAAGTACCCAAAGTTTGATCGTTTGATTGTGGGGAAGCTGCAACAGTTGTATGTGCGAGGATCGATTGTTAGCCCATTTTTTCAGCACACCATTGTAACTTTGAATAGTCACTGAATGAATGGATGTAACACAGGACTGTATATTAACAAGCCAGTTTATGTAAGTAACTTACCCAGATATTGCATCTGTTCCCATAGTGTAGATAGTCTGCTTCTGCTCAGATAATTTCTTGGATTGTTATTGTTGTCTAACAGGCCAGTCTGATAGGAAGTTCATCCTCATCTGGATAAACTCTCTAGCAGAATTAAGAGTAGAAATGGGAGCTACATAAGTAGTCCCTGAAGTTCAGACACATTCTTCTTGGATCAATATAATTTAGACTGTCATCTTGAATATTCAAATGGTTATCATATTTCAACATAGAGTAACTCAGACTAATTATGAAAAAATAGATAGAAGAAACTTTGCATAATATCCTCAGTTCTTTGAAAGAATTCAACAAGGTTCATCAGCATGATCCTAATTCTATCAAAGGGTTCCTGTGCATGCATTCAGTAGCATTTGATCAGTGTTTTAATAACTAGAATATCTAATCCACAAATTATTTGACATCAAGTCCAACCATATTTCTGGAGTGCTTCTGTCATTGTTTTCAATGATTTTGCCTTGCTTCACGCATGCCACGAGACCAAGTCTATATCCATCAGGAAGTCAATATAGGGACCATGATGAATACATAACCCATACAATCTAATGTAACTGCAAAACATGTTGATGAAGAAGTGCACACATCTGTTTTATGATCATCTAAAAGTATTACCGTATTTTGTATGTTCCTTGTTATAGAAATTTATTTTGAAGAATAATTGCTTTTACTATTGAATAATTCAGTTCAGAGATCCTTGAAATACAAGACCAATGAGTTCAAATAAAATAAAAAATTTAATAAATTTTAGCTGCAATGATTTGAATAATACAAAATCTATTTCTGCAGTACTGGGACCACCATGATTCTAATTATCTGCTAGTTAGTTATCTGCTATCATTCTAATAGATAACAGGATTCTGGTTATACAAACGCCTAAAATAATGTACTGCACCAGATTTTTATTGAACTTTCTCTTACTGCTGTATCCAGAAGGGTTAGTAACATCTTATAAACATCTACATGATTGCCCCAATTATTTTTCTTATATTGATCATCTAGACTACTCACTTTATGCAAACTTTACTTTTTTTAGTCTTGTTTATAGTAAATATTAAATAAAACTCTGCTATTACATTTTTTTAGACTTTAAATTTTGTTTTGCTTTGCAAATAGAATCTTTCTTTCTCATTCCAGTGTGTGGGAGATGGGAAGTAATGTTAGCTGGCACCCGAACTAAAATCTGTGTGTAAGCACCACCATCCCAAGCACTTCAGGATGAATGGGGATATGCCTCATGTTCCCATCACTACTCTTGCAGGGATCGCTAGTCTTACTGATCGTAAGTATCTTTCTAAGTTTTTTAAATTAAAACTTAATATAAATTATACTTAATATAGTTATCTTAAGTTATTTATATCAAAATATCTTTGGAACATGATTATCTAAAGAAATGTGTATGTGTATATGAAATAATAAGTTTGAGTGTGTGTGTGTGCAAACACCCCCCCCCCAAAAGATCTGTACCTTATTTTTCTTGGATGGAGGGATGAATAATTTTAAATTTTAAAATCTCAATTTGGCAACAGAGCAAAATATGCAACTGTGTTACAACACAATATTCTTATCCCCAGATCCATCTTGGCAGAGAAGTACTATAATTTGAAATTATTTAATTTTTCAGTTATAAAATACAATTAAGTTGACCTCCTATCCAATAAAAACCTTAGAAATTATTCAGTGGAAATTGTGAACTGGATGGTAAAGAAGTCTCAGCCTAGTATTTTTAAAACCCTGTTCAAGAGGGCACCGATTCAAGCATAACAGATAGCTGGCCAATTCTTGATGCATAATAGATAATTTTCTGGCACTTGATTTTTATACACAAATAAGCAAAAGAAGAGAATAGTAATGTGTAATATGGAAGTAGAACAGGCTTCCTTAAGTTGATGCTCTGTAGGGACATTGGAATTACAACTTCTGGAATTCCTAGCAGGAATATCAATTTGGAAAAGGTGTGGAGTATCAGAAGTATCAATACAGGTAATCCTTGACTTACCGTATATACTCGAGTATAAGCCGAGTTTTTCAACCCACTTTTTGGGCTGAAAAAAGCCGCCTCGGCTTATACTCGAGTCTACAACTGGATCCGGCAGTGCTGTTGCCTGTTGGAGGAGGAGGAGGCGAACCAGCCTGCCATCGCCAGCCACCGCTAGCCCTGCCGCTCTTCCCACCCCCTTCCAAGCCCCACAGTCCAGCGGATGGAGCAGCGAAGCCCCAGGGCTTCGCTACTGCTCCCCGCATTTTCTGCACGGGGATCCCTTGGAGAGGGGATTCCAGCCTGCCATCGCCAGCCACCGCTAGCCCTGCCGCTCTTCCCACCCCCTTCCAAGCCCCACAGTCCAGCGGATGGAGCAGCGAAGCCCCGGGGCTTCGCTACTGCTCCCCGCATTTTCTGCACGGGGATCCCTTGGAGAGGGGATTCCAGCCTGCCATCGCCAGCCACCGCTAGCCCTGCCGCTCTTCCCACCCCCTTCCAAGCCCCACAGTCCAGCGGATGGAGCAGCGAAGCCCCGGGGCTTCGCTACTGCTCCCCGCATTTTCTGCACGGGGATCCCTTGGAGAGGGGATTCCAGCCTGCCATCGCCAGCCACCGCTAGCCCTGCCGCTCTTCCCACCCCCTCCTTGGAAGGGTTAGGGTTAGGGAAGGGGGTGGGAAGAGCGGCAGGGCTAGCGGTGGCTGGCGATGGCAGGCTGGAATCCCCTCTCCAAGGGATCCCCGTGCAGAAAATGCGGGGAGCAGTAGCGAAGCCCCGGGGCTTCGCTGCTCCATCCGCTGGACTGTGGGGCTTGGAAGGGGGTGGGAAGAGCGGCGGGGCTGGCAGTGGCCGGCGATGGCAGGCTGGTTCGCCTCCTCCTCCTCCAACAGCACTGCCGAATATCCGCCCAACGCTGCGGGGGCGCCAGCGGGAGCTTTGGCGGCTTCACCTCAGCCGTAGCGCTGGGCAGCAAATGTGCTGGTGCTGTTGGAGGAGGAGGAGGCGGCGGCAGCAATAGCACCTGAGGACAGGACAAGAAGCAATGGAAACTTGTCAGAAGGAGACTCAAGCTGGAAATAACGAGCAATCTGACAGTAAGAACAATTAAAATCCTAGGAAAATGTCCTTTCATGAAAAATTACTTTTTCAGTTAACTCTGCCTGACATTAGTTGGGTGAACAGAAATATTAGTTGGCCAATTCTAAAAGGGAGCACCAGAAAGAACTTAAAATATTTTTTAAGAGAGCTGGGTTTTTCATTTATATTATATGTATGAACAGAATTAACACAAATTGCAGATACCAATCAAACATAAAGAAAAAAAGGATGAAATAATGCTCATTTTAAAAAACTCAGTGAAAATAAAAACAATATACCAAGAAGGTGGCATACTGGTTGTGATTTGATCTCTTCGGGGGATCCCGGGGATCCCCTATACAAGTATTTTAATATTGCAGACTTGCAGTATTATAAGTCATACTGATATTATAGAACACTTTAATTAAGCGGGTCCCTTGAATAAACATAACTTTGAGTTTCAAATAACACTGATTTTTTATTTTTGAAATTTACCGTAGCTGCTGCATTTCCCACCCTAGGCTTATACTCGAGTCAATAACTTTTCCAGCTTTTTGGGGTAAAATTAGGTGCCTCGGCTTATATTCGGGTCGGCTTATACTCGAGTATATACGGTACAACCACATTTGAGCCCAAAATTTATGTTGCTGAGTGAAAAAAAGTGAATTTTGCCACATTTGTTAAGTGAATCACTGCAGGTGTTAAGTTAGTCACACGGTTGTTAAGTGAATCTGCCTTCCCCATTGACTTTGTTTGTTAGAAGTTCGCAAAAGGAGATCATATGATTCTTGCACACTACAGCAATCATAAATGAGTCAATCGTCAATCATCAATCATCTGACCTTTGCTCATGTGACTGGGAATGCTGCAATGGTTGTGAGTTCAAAAAACTTACAGTGTGGTTATAACTGGACAGTCACTAAATGAACTGTTGTAAGTTGAGCACTACATGTAGTTACTAGTGTCACAGGCATCATTACCAGAAGTGGTCTGAATCACAGTATTTAATATTGTAGGAATGATATATGGGAGAAAAAATAGTTTTCTGAAATGCTGATTTTTAAAAATAGAATAATGTTTTATTTTAAATCTTTTTAAACAGTTTTGAATCAGCTGCCTCTTCCATCACCTTTGCCCGCCACAACTACAAAAAGCCTGCTCTTTAATGGACGAATTGCAGAGGAGGTGAACTGTCTTTTGGCTTGTAGGGATGAAAATCTGGTTTCACAACTTGTACACAGCCTCAACCAGGTGTCAACAGATCACATGTATGTATTTAAAGCAAAGCATTTTAAAATTGACTATTGTATGTGTAAAATTATTAAAGACACTTTATTGATACCACTAGGTTGTACAAACATACAGTTCTAATCCACTCTCACAAAAAATCTTATTTTCATGTTGGGCCAGTAAGATTTTTTTTTTTGCTCAATATAGTTAATAGTGTTGTTGTAGAGCAGTGTAGGAGGAGGGAGCACTTAACATGTGGTGCCTTGAAGTCCTGATGAAAGGCTATACCTTAGTGATTTAGTGAAAAGTGAGTAAAAAACACTTAACAAATTGAGGAAAGTAAAGTAATAGATTGCAACACCAATGTTGTAATTGTATGATTACTTCATGATTTTCAGCATCTTTTTCTGCTTTTGGTTTATGAATAATGGCTTAAAAATACTGAAGCATTGGATTTCAGAAAATTGTTAAATGTGTAGTTTTTAGAGCTCTAAAATGGACTACACATTAAGATGTTAATTTATAAATAAGAAATATATAATGTTTTCAAAAGAGTTCAAAATCATATTAGAGACATAAAATTATTTATATTCCTTCTTTATTATTTTTACAAATAACTCAAGGAAGTGACTGGTCGAAAGTAACTCAACAGGCTTTCATGGCTATGGTGGAACTTGATCTTATAATCTCCTGCTTTCTAGCCTGGTGCCTTAACCATTAGACCAAACTGGCTCTCTAGATTGCTAGAATCACTAGTCTGAAATTATTCCAGATAGCAATAACAGAATAGATTGCAACTCAGATTCGGTTAACAGCTGGGTAAATACACAGGTTTCATTCTGCAGTTGTGACTTGTCAATTATGGGTTTCTTCAGAGAAAAATCCCCGGCAAATGTAGTACCACACAGGAGACACTAGTGCTGTTCTTGAAACCCAGACAAATGCACAAAGTACAGAGTTACTAGTTAACCAGTTCCTAAAATATGATACCTTTTATACAACAGAAGTATCTTAAATTTGCCTTAGTAACAATTGTTAGATCTTGAACTCCTTAAGAAAAGTTGTAGTATGTTCCTGGTGAGTTGCTTCCCTGAGTAAGTTAGATGGGGGATTTTGCACCAGAGTTAGCTTTTGGACCAGTTTCAAAGACAGAACTATTATAAAAGAATATTACAGTAATCAAAATCTGAAGTTAACCAATCCTTATATTCAGGAATTACCATATCCTTTGTAAGGGTTAAGGGATGTGGTGGCTCAGTGGCTAAGACAGTAAGCTTGTCAATCAGAAAGTTGGCAGTTCGGTGGTTCGAATCCCTAGTGCTGCGTAACGGAGTGAGCTCCCGTTACTTATGCCAGCTTCTGTCAACCTAGCAGTTCAAAAACATGTAAAAATGCAAGTAGCAAAATAGGAACTACCTTTGGTGGGAAGGTAACAGAGTTCTGTGCGCCTTCGGCATTTAGTCATGCCGGCCACATGACCATGGAGACGTCTTTGGGCAGCGCTGGCTCTTCATCTTTGAAACGGAGATGAGCACCGCCCCCTAGAGTGAGGAATGACTAACACGTATGTGCGAGAAGAACCTTTACCTTTACCTTGCAATATGTGTATTGATAACAATAGCTTTAGGAGGTTAAAGATAGATAGATAGATAGATAGATAGATAGATAGATAGATAGATAGATAGATAGATAGATAGATAGATAGATAGATAGACAGATAGACAGATAGATAGATAGACAGACAGACAGACAGACAGACAGACAGACTGATGTAGCTCCCAGTCTTTTTTATATTGTCCTGAGATTGTACGTTGAAATTTGGTGACAAAATAGTAACTTTCCGGTGATACTGTTTACTGTCACTTTATTCCACTCCAGCAAGAGAATAAATGCAAAATTAACCAAATTATTTCCAATAACTTGCTCAGGGCCCTTTAAAAAAACACTAAAATTCAAAGGTCAAGTTCTTATCAGCTGCATGCTAAGCATGGGTTTCCTGAGTTTCTAGGCAACAACTGTATCTCAGCTACATCTTTTGGAGACTTCAGAATCTGAACGTAACCCCCCCCCCCCAAAAAAAAAAAACCCACACCAAACTTTTGTCTGTCCCCCAAGCCAAAAATATTGCCATCCCTGATTTGGAATCAATACAGATTGAACAACTATCCTTTGGAGGAAAAATAAAGCTTGTCCAGAAAGAACAGTATTCATAATAAATGGATAAAATCTTTTCCTGTGCACCTCTTGGAGAGTCCAAGCGATGGCTTAAATCAGTCTGGTTGCCCTGGGACTGAGGAATCTTTTTCCTTGGCCACGCCTCCTGGTGTTACTTGGCGCCAGAATTTTTCCTCAGTCTGCCCGTTCAGGACTTATATTTGTGAGCTCTAGCGTAATTTATCTAGGCTTGGACTCTCCTTCTAGTATTTCCTTTTCTTTTTCTTTAATTTTTCCCCCTATAATTAACAGTTCATTTGTCTCCCCTTTTTGCTTCATGTCGTTTGATTTCTCTTAGAGACTCGGAGGTAGCCGTGGTGGTGGGGGGGTGCTCCGCTTGCTGCACTGCCTTTAGACAGCAGCAGAGAGCTGCCACTTTTGCTTTAAAGCGCGGCAGGAGCGGCGAGGTTTCCGGCGGCTGCCGGCGTTTCCCTTTTTTAGTTGAAATTGATATTTTTTTGCGATTTTCTTCCCCTTCTGAGGGTGTAGCCTGCCGTGGAGGGGTGCGCGGCCACTTTAAATATCGCGGCCGCCATCTTCACCTCCTCCTTCTCCCTCGCACCGGAGCAGTGGCCAATTGGGAGAGCTGGAATTCGCGCCTTTTTTCCCATTAGTGTTCCCGCTCATCCACGCTTCTGCAGATAGCCGCAGGGTGGTTAGATGGCCTTGATCGGGTCTCCGGCTGGGTCACCTCCACCCACAACATTTCCCCAAGCGGCGCTGGTGTCTTGGCCACCTGATGGTCATACACCAGCACAGGGAGGGTTTTTATGTAAATTTTTTTGACTTTTATCCACTGATTCTCCCTGATCTATCTGCCTGGTCTTGCAGCCTCGGCTGCTTTTCCACCTTCTCACCTCCCATTGAGTGGCTGGATTCATTGGACTCATTGCAGAGCCCCAGTTTTTTCCCACAAACTGTTCCTGCTTCCACAAATCTGCGTGTCTTCTCATCCAGCACCAGCCACCAGAGTCTCCTTCATCTCCTGACCTCCACCTGTATTGGCCTATTGTCTGAAGTCTGTGCCATCAGGCCATGGAGCATCCTGGCCCATCTGACTCCCCTGATGGTAGACCAGGTCCCTCTCAAGCCCCTAGCAAGGGAACTTCTGCAGGCAGGGGTAAGGGGGTAAGGAAGGGCAGGGTGGCCAGTCAGGATAGCCATCCTTATAAGGCACCTTCCACGGCGGCGACTAGGGATGCAGAGAGGCGGCAGCAGGCTCTCGACAAACAATTCGAGAAGGCTCAACGCCAGGCTGTGAGGGAGTGCTCTCAGCCTACCCCTCCTGTTGGGACAGTCATTCCACCACTTCCATGGGGGGATCGCCTGTCCGTAATTGGTGAGGAAGTGGACTCCCAGGAGCTCTCCCCGGAGAGGTCTCTGGCTGAACCTGCTTTTTCATGTGTTTCTGAGTCAGGGCCCGCCCCCGAGGACCCTAACCCTGGAGGGCTCGCTGATCCCATCCTTGCCCAGCATGTTCCTCCTGCCAGGGACCCCGTTGGTTCGGACTCTGCCATAGCTCAGGTACCTGAGTTATCTGCCCACATGCAGGCATGGCCAAGGAAAAAGATTCTTCAGTCCCAGGGCAACCAGACTGATTTAACCCGTCGCTTGGACTCTCCCGCGGTGCACAGAAAAGGACTCTTCAGCTAAGCCAATGGTCATTCTCTGCATGTCTCTCTGCAGTCCTACCTTATGGTTTTTGGAGCCTCATCCAGGCCACTATAGCATTCAGACACCTGTCAAGGGGCTCTGATTCAGATGATGTTAATGTATAGAGATGAGTAGCATCAATTATTATCATACCTTAATTCCAGCACCTTATTACTCCCCCAAGAGCTTTATATAGATATTAAACAGTAATGAAAAAGAATGGAACCCTGTAGAACCAGGATGGCGAACCTATGGCACGCATGCCACAGGTGGCACGTGGAACCATTTGTCAGGGCATTGCCCTGTCAGCAGCTGAGTTCAGCCTTTTTTAAAGACATTTTTCGCCCTCCCCAGGCTCCAGAGGCTTTATAGGAGCCTGGGGAGGGTGAAAAGAGCCTCCCCCGCTTCACCCGGAGGCCCTCCGGAGGCTTCAGGAGCTTTCCTCCGGAGCACAAAAAACTGGCCCTACGGGCAAACCGGAAGTTCAGGAATGGACTTCCGGTTTGCTCGTAGGGTCAGTTTAAGCCCTCTGGAGGCTTCAAGGACCTTCAGGAGGCTTCCCTGAAGCCTCTGGAGGACTAAAAATGACCCTTCGAAAAAACCGGAAGTCACTTCCGGTTTGCTCGGAGAGTGGGTTTAAGCCCTCCGGAGGCTTCAGGGACCTTCCCTGAAGCTTGCGGAGGACTGAAAAGGACCCTATGAGCCAATCGAAAGTCATTTCCGGTTTGCTCATAGGGTCGTTTTTTGCCCTTCGGAGGCTTCAGGGAGGCATCCTGAAGGTCCCTGAAGCCTCCGGAGGGCCTCCAGAGGGAGGGGGGCTGTTTTTGCCCTCCCCAGGCTTCTATAAAGCCTCTGGAGCCTGTGGGGGGCGAAAAAAGCATGAAAAAATTGAGGGGAGTGCCTCATGCGCGCTGGGGGGTGTCACACATTGCATTATGGGTGCGGCACACCCACGCACAACTCCCCTGTGCTCCCCCCTTATGGCACGCGAGCCAAAAAAGGTTAGCCATTGCTGCTGTAGAACCTCACTGCTTAATTGTCAATAGCCAGAGGTGTTTTCCCCCTAAACATGGCCTATGTAAGTACTATTCAAAGCATAATAATTTAATACATAAATTCCCATTGGTTAAGGCTGATGCAGAAAGATAATACAATCAGTGTATTAAAAACTACTGAAATATTGACAGTCAATCTTCCTTTTAGTTTTAAAAAAATTACAATCTTTGTAAATATTGTTATTTAGTTGAAAAAAATTATAAGTAGAATCTTAAATGTCACTGAAAGTTCATTGCTCTTTTAAAAATTGTGAAATTAAATTGTTAAACGAATTAGTCAATGTTTATCTTATAGAAGTTGTGTGTTATTACATGCTATTTTAAACACATTTTTAGAACAATGTAAAATTAAGAGGAGCAATGTTATTTCTTGATCAAGTGTTTTATTTAACAGGAGAGTTAATAATGGTGAGACTGTTGCTTCAAGTTTGAGAGCCTTTTGTATTAAGATGAAAACAATTGTGCTGTATTTCAGAGAATTTAAATATAGACAGTTCTCAGTTTATGATCATTCAAAGTTACTGTACGACTTAAAATAAATTACTTATGATTTGTCCTCAAAGTTATAACTTATTTTGTTGCTAGGTCATCAGCTCGCATTTATGACAGTTGCAGTGTTTTGTGGTCACATGTTCAAAATTTGCTATTTTTTTTGTTAGTTTCCAGCAAAAATTACTAATGTGGGAGAATGGATTTGCTTAATTACCACACAGTTCGCTTAATGACTCTGTGGATTTATTTTACCACTGTGGTAAACCAAGTCTGGTTTCATAATGCCCCAATTTATGACTGCAACAATTTGTGACCAAAATTCCAGGCTCCTGTATATTTATTTCATGCTACAGACCATGAAGAAGAAGAAACCATTTCCATCTCAGAAAATTTTTATGGGTGTCCTAATTAATAGCTTGCATGCTGGAAAATATACTCATGGATTCCTGTAACTTTTGTTTTCTGTATCTTACATCAGAGAATTGAAAGATAACCTTGGCAGTGATGATCCAGAGGGAGATATACCAGTCTTGCTGCAGGCTGTCCTGGCAAGGAATCCTAATGTTTTCAGGGAAAAAAGCATGCAGAACAGATACGGGGTACAAAGTGGTGAGAGTTTTTATTCATTTCACTATATTTTCTAAAGAAAATTAGAAACTTTCTAGTTTGACAGCACAAATAGATTTTAGGTGTAATTTCAAATGTGTTGGTTTGTTTTGTTTTCAATACATGAGATGTGTATTCTAGCCATTTAAGCCTAGGATTTTGGAAAAAACCTTATTCACACGAATAACAGAATAATAATCCCTTTCAAGCAAGTGCAGTACTCCTAGAAAAAGTTGCTTTGACATGGTCTTACTGTGTTTCCCCGAAAATACTATATGTCCTGATAATAAGGCCATGCCACATTTTTCTGGTGGGCAAAAATATAAGCCCCCCCCCAATAAGCCCCTGGAAAAAACCCCACCTCCGGCCAGGCAGAGCGCCGCTCACCAACCTAGCAGTATTCTGAAGGTGCCAAGCCGCAGGAACCGGGGGGAGGGGGGAGGCAAAGGTGATCACATTGCTTGGCGCTTTCGGGATACCACTAGGTTGGTGAGCAGCGCTGCGCCAGCTGAAGAGGGGGGTTGCTGGGCGGCTGCTCTCTTGCGAACAAGCTCCCAAAGAGCTGGGCACAGACTCATGGGCGAATGGCTGTGTTGTGCTGTCACAACGCGCTCACAAGCAGCCACCCAGCAAACCCCCTTTCCAGCTGGGCATAGCGCCGTTCACTGACCTAGAGGTATCGCCAAGCCGCGTGAGCACCTGTTCGCCGCCGCCCGGCTCCTGCGGCTTGGCACCTTCGAAATGCCAGTGAAAGGCGCTCTGCACGGCTGGAGAGGGGGGTTGCGCGATCAGCTGTTTCGCTCCCACTTGCGCGCCTCCCAGCCTCACGATGCCCTGGCCCAGCTCTCTCTGCAGAGCCAAGGCATCTCCACTGCCGCTGCATGGCTTTTTCGGCGGCTTCCAAACTGAGTCGGCAGTGGCCACTCTGGGCGTACGCTCTATGGTTGTGGGCCAGCTGCCGGCAGAGCGTATTTGACTATGATTGATTGTGAAAACTAAATGGAAAGCACAGAGATGGAAAGATTGAGTACTACTCGCAATGAGAAATGGAAAATACAATATCTATACATATTACTAGAATTCTCTTATAGACACCCCCCCCCCCCAAGAAACAGAGAAACATGAGCTTATGAGTTATGGTTTTGATGATTAGACCGAATAGATTATATAAAAACCATAGAGCAATACATAAATTTATAATTGTTCTTATAACTGCTTTAAAAAAAATCAAAGGCTATGTAGCCTTTTCTTTTTCTTTTAATTCTTTGTTTTCTTTTTCTTTTTTTCACCCTATTTTAATTTCTATTAGTTTTTATTTTCTTTCTTTAACTTGACTGTGCATGGGTATGTACAAAAACACACAATTATTTATCATATATATGTATGTATATATACACATACACATACACATACATATACATATATACATACACACACATACATACACACACATATATATACATATATATATATACATATATACATATGTATATATATATATACATACATATACATACATACATACATACATACATACATACATACATACATATATATATATATATATTTGTTATATTTATGCTGATAAATAAATAAAGGGAGACTAGTATAGATCTATTTCAAGCTATTTAGCTCTCATCAGCTAGCCATACCCAAGTTTTTGGGAATCGAACCTGTGCTCTATTGCCTCCCAGGCAATATATATATATATATACACACACACACACACACACATATACACACATACATATACATATACACACACACACACACACACAAACTTAAATGGACAACTAATCACAATTAATCTACTGGTGTCTCTATATAAGTCCCTCCTATTTGCATTAAACGATTTTAAGAAGTGTCTTCCAAAATTCTGCTAATATTCTATGACTATCCTAGAGGAGAGATATATATTATTGAAAATGAGTCATGCTAGAATTATGTGTATGAACCTTTGTATTCATAAGAATTTGCTCTACATTGGTTGTATGTGCTGCCCATACCTTTTTGCATAATTATTGTTTTTAAATTATGTTATAAAGCTAACAGATAGGGAGATAATTCAGAACAACCTTCTTTTTTTATAGGAATGATGATGCCACAGTACAAACTTTCTCAGAATTCCATGCATGGTAGTCCTGCATCTTCCAATTATCAGCAAACCACTATCTCTCATAGTCCTTCAAGGTATATATAATCTTTTTAGATTTTGTAGTGTGATTTTTTTTAGTCTGTAACAAAAATATTTGTTTTGTTTTGTTTTGTTTTGAGATGATTTAATACTTCACTGAAACCATGATACAATAATTGGGATGGACCTTTAATACTTTTAGCAATGCAATATAATTAAATCATAATTGTTTAGAGATAGAAACCTTATACACACAAACACGCAAATATGCATATGAGGATTTGTACAATATATACAATATAAATATAAAATTATACAATAATATCAATAAAGGATAATCAGGTTTCTTTGTGATTGTCCATCCATAATCTATATAAGTAAACTGTTAATAAAACATATGTGATATCAGGCCTTCAAACCCCTGAGTAATTGGAACCATACATTTTATCTTTTAAATGTTGAAAGACTAATCTCTTAGTAATAATGATGGCACAGAGAATCTTTTTCTGTTGTTCAGCTGTTAGTTTCTCTGTGATACGCATGCAATTAAAAATGAATGTCCAAAATTATTAGTATGAATGTTAAATGATTAACATGATTCTTCTCAGAATATAATAACTATAGGATATTTCAAAAAATATGTTTTTGAAGTATGCCTTCATTGGATCACCAAGAACAAAGTGATTTATATACTTTTTTTCCTTTACAAAATTCAATAAGATCCTAAGGCTGATCTTTTAAAAAAATAAAGAAGACTCTGTTAGTTACTTAAATTTATAGACTCACATTAAGATAGTTCCCCAATATTCAGACATTGGGGTCTTATTACTTACTCCATTCAGTCTGTAAAATTTGCATGTCAGATTGATTTATCAATGACAAATATTTGTAACATGTTATTATAGTTATATAAATGCATTTGCTAGTAAAAGGCAAAAGATTTATGCAATTTGAAGAGAAACCAGAGTAGGGTTGAAAGTTTTAGAAAAAGGATTAGTTAATGCAGTTTATGATCATGCATAAATGTAGTTTTCTAGACAGAAAGTTTCTGCCTTAAAAATGTAGCTATTCCTGTTTTTTCTACACTCCAGAAGTGTTCATAATAAATATTAGTGAATACTTTTTAAGTAAGTAAATTTGGATTCATATAGACACTAGATTCCCTATTTTACATTCTGTTCTGAAGTGTGCTGATTATTATGGTGCAACAGTGTGATTTTATAAACTGACAAACTACAATGCTACATATATCTATCACTAAATTGCTTTGTTGTTTAGTTCTCTGTTCATATCATTTGACTGATTTACCAAGAATGAGAATATTGATAAATGGTGGCTTGGACCCAAGGAACCAAGCACAATTCTTTAGATTCAAAGAATCAAGAAGAGTTAGAGTTACAGAGCTACAAGATAATGACTCTTTATGATACTGTTTTATGTATGTTGTTAAATTATAACAGTACAATTGAAATATGATGTTTAAAGATAGAAGATGTCTAAGGTTAAGTACTATATGTTCTTGAAAAAGGATTTTCATATAATAAAAACTCTGAATTGGTATCCCCTTATTTGGAGACAACAAAATTAATCCTAAATAATGAATTCAGTACTTGATATTTTAATATAATACACTTTTTGTCTGCTTTTGCTGATCAGTATTCTATGATCTATGATTCTATGAAAAGCTTTTTGCTATTCCAAATTCAAATTAATACTCCCAGTTACGTTGACCTATGCCACCGGGTCAAGCAGGGAAAGCGTGCTCTGTATTTCATTGAAGTATTTCAACTGGCAGGATCTAGAAGAAGGACCTTCTCTGCTATTGCCCTTGCTCTGAAATATTTTATCCTCAGAGATGAGGCCAGCATTTACTCTTCAGGTTTTCTGGAAGAGTGTAAAGACATGACTCTTCCCATCAACAAGGAGGTCTAAGTATGATGTAACTCAGGAAATGCTTGGTGACTTGTGGGTACTCCATCTGCCTTATCAACTTTTTACCTTTTTGAAGTTTTAAATTCCACTTTTATAAGTTTTAATTTTGTTCTTAACACTGTCTTTAATCTAATTTTTATTCATCTGCTTATATTATTTTGTTATAAACTGCCCAGAGTCACTTAGGTGAGTTGGCCAGTGTGGAAATGTAATAAATAAAAAAGTAATACAGTAATTAAATAATTAGGGAGACATTATGTTTATATTGGTGCTCTTACAGTATTTCTTTGGATTTTATTTGCAGTCGATTTGTGCCACCACAGTCAAGTTCTGGTAATAGATTCATGGCACCACAAAACAGTCCAGTGCCTAGTCCATATGCTCCTCAGAGCCCTGCAGGATATTTGCCATATTCACATCCTCCAAGTTACACGCCTCACCCACAGATGCAACAAGGTATTTTTCTTATTTTCAGAACATGCTAAATTGTTCCATATGCACTTGGTTAAAGGAATAATTCCTTGATTAAGTTAATAGTTTTTAATAGTGCCAATTGTTAAAGAATTGGAGTTTGTGTGAGAGAAGTAACAGATTATGTGCTATGCTCACTTTAGCACCTACCTTATTCAGTGCTGTCATGCAGTCTATGGCAGATTATTAAAATGGGAATCCTGACTCAAAAATAATACAATTTTCACTGTTCCATCTTAGGCAATGAAGATGTCTAACCTGATAGTTGTTTCCATTTCTTCCTTCCCAGATGTTTCCTTTCAATGTAGTGTACTATTTCTATTACAGGGTTGGAAAGGATATGTTCAGATTATGGCTGACATTATTGTTGGTCGCACAGTCAGCCAGAAGTTTAGACTAGATTTGGCATTTTTATCCACCTATCAATTTTTCCCAAGGATAAACATGTTATTTGATGGTGTTAAAATAATTGCAGAATGTAAGCTGTTTCAGGTTTTAATTATATCATAGTTGGTCGCACTGTCAGCTAGAAATTTAGACTGGATGATGATCATGATGATTGCTTTTTGGAATGGCCTGCTGTTGTCTTGCTAGGTCTGAGAGAGTGACTAGCTGAAGCTGACCTTGTGCTTAAGGTAGAAGTGGTTTTACTTTGGATAACAATACACAAAACCATTACCCATCACAACACAGACGTTTAAGCTGACTTAAAGTTTGCAGTGTTAAAATATATCTGAAAAACTCTAAGATAAAAATCAAGGAAATTACCAATGATGATTTCTTGAAATGACATAAAGATCAATGAAACTGTTTTTATAATACAGATAATCCTTGAGTTACAATTATTCATTCGGTGACTATTCAAAGCTATGAAAGTGCTGAAAGAAAGTGCAAAGTTATGAGCTTGTCCTTGAAGTGATAAGACTTTCTGATAAGCAATTTTGGGTGATGAAGGAGAAAATTTGGGAAGCAGTGATGTAATTTGCCAAGGCAGTGGGCAAGACATGGGTAGTCCCCAAGTTTTATCCACTTTTGGGTAATTTACCCAAATTTCATAAGTATTGCTCTTCCTCCTTCCCTCCCTCAATTCTCAAAATTGCACATGCGCAGTGAGCATTAGAAAACTGCGTGCGTGAAGCGAACCAGTTGTTAAATCTCACCTGGCTTTCATATAAGGAGTTGAATTGTCATGTAAAGAGTTGAATTGTTCAGAATGGAAATCAGACAGGCCTGTAAGGTAAAAAAACAGTGAGGTCTAATGCAAGATATGTAATGTGCTTGCAGAGCTGTTAGAAAATGCTTATATATGTGTTTGTATAATCTTACTTTCAGCTTCAGTATCCAGCCCTATTGTTTCAGGTGGGATGAGGAATATACACGAAAATAAGATTACAAGTCAGTTGGGCAGTTCAACCAATCACCATCCTGATAACACCAGGCATGGCTCTAGTGAAGACTACCTACACATGGTGCACAGAATAAGCAGCGAAGTAAGAGATATTTATGTTAGCCTTTAGTTTTTCTATCTCTTAATAAGGTTAATCATTAGGTAAGTGTTATAAACAAGAAAGAATTATTTTCAGAATTAATTATGTCTTTGTTTTAGTACTTGTATTATTAATTTAAGGTCAGTTTTATCTTTATGCTTTTGCTCTGTGTCCCATTTTATAAATTAGTTGACTAATAGCACTGCTGCTATTTGTCCTATTAAGCATTATATTCCAACAAAATAATCAATCTTTGTCTGATGTTTCTGTGTTCCTATATTATTTAATCATAAACATTCCACTGTATGATAACCTGAATTCTAATTTCCCTGTGCATGTTCAGAATGTTTATGCACACTTTTATTTTCATTGTGAGGCAACTTATAATTGATTTTGTTAAGCCTCATCAAATGTCCTATGAAAAAGTTTCGTTTAAATCTTTCCATGGTACTTTTCTTACTAAAGTCCTAAGTTATCACTAATAACTGTTTCAATCTTTGGATGATACAAAAGGGAATGCAGGAAAAAATGCACAAAATTCTGTAAACTGTGTATATAAATAATATGGGCTAATATTTTCTGTTTTCACTGAAGTATCTCAAGTGGTAGATGAGTTGGCTGTTTAAAACCTTTCTTTTATGTATATGTATTTCTAGTTCTACATTAGATTAAAATTGCTAGCTTTGCCAAAAACCTCTCCACAGAGCAATTGGTCTGATCTTCACATGGTTTTCAGCCTTGTGAATCATCTACTAAGAATTAAGGACAGCTCCTTAATAGCATTCCCATCCCTGTCAAGAAAGATCTATCAGAAGGTTTCATGGCTGCCTAGAAAAGTCTTAATTTTAGTAGCAACAGTTGAAATAAAGTACGGCTGAGATATTTACAAATATTATAAATGATTGTTTAAATAATAATTTTAAAAGTTGTTCATTTCTAATTATCATAGGATGGTGATTCTTCAATAAGGAACACTACATCATTTTCCTTGAGATCACCACAGTCAGTATGTTCTCCTGCTGGAAGTGATGGAACTCCGAAAGGTACTTTTATAGTTTTGTATTCTTCTAGTTTTACTCTTCTAAAAATTCATATAAAGAAGATACTTGATATTTTCAGGAATGTGCAGTCTTGTTTGGGCAGGGTATTGCCCCTCCCTCATGATAAGACTATGACAAAGATATTAGATGGGCCAATACAAAAGAAAACAAAATATGATATTGTCAAATGGCAGTGAAATTAACCACTATTCACTTTTTATCTCCTTAAGAATTAAGTGTCGGCATCACCTTTTGGATTTGGATCCATAAGCGATCCTTGACAGAGATAAATATCTGGTTATTTAAGAAGAATTGATCTTCTGAAATGTAAAATTATTACAAATATTTAAATTCAGTATTAATTTTGAAAAATGGGAATTTTTAAAATTAAAATATTTGAAAATAAAGGTGCAAATTCCCTTTTGTCTATAAGAGAAAGTAAAATTTCATACTCTTAATTGCAGTGCCATTTCAAATTTGAATATATTTATAATTTTGAACAAACTAGCAAAATATACTTTTTCCATTGTTTTGTAATTCCAATCATTCATTTTACATTGAGGTTCTGAAAGGCTACTTTGTGGGCTATTTTTGGTTCTTTACATAGTTGAATACTACAACAATATTAGAAGTGGGGATTATTGTATAAGTGAAGAAAAAAATTCCAGTTTAAAATCATAGTTCCAATTGCTTGCTCAAAGTAGATGAACCACATACAATCTTATTCAAATAATTTGATCATTAACTTCAGTATATTATATATTTTATATTCAGCCCAAGACAGTTCCTCTTCACTCAGTATAGCCCAGGCAAGCTGAAATATTGAACACTCATGATCTAATGGAGGGGTGTCAAACTCACATCATCATGGTGTCATCACATGATGTATCGGGACCTTTCCCCCCCTTTACTCAACTGGGCGTGGGCATGGACAGCACGTGACACGTGGGCCGAGAGTTTGACAGCCCTGATCTAATGAATCAATGTGACCTGACTAAGAATCTGAACAGTCAGTTTACTTTGACTATTGAGTCTATTTGATTTGAACAGTTAATTTGATAAAAAGTTTGTCTTTACATATGCAATTTTCAAGTTTTGAAGCACTGAATCATTTTAAAGGGATGATTTGATTCAACTGCCTTTCAAAGTTTCAAACTGTTCTATCACTTATAGGTGTTACAGAGAGATACAAATCAACCCCCTCAGCAGGTAGTCTGCAGATCTTTGTTCTGCCTTTCTCTGAAGTCGTAATGTTATTATTCAGCAAATGTAGTATTTAAAAACCAAAAAACATCTTTAAAAAAAACTGTATGCCCCTGATCACTGGAAGATTGCCCATCCTTGTTCTAAAAAAAATGGACGTCTGATGTTGTTGATTTTATGGATGAAACTTTTATCTTAAGAATTAATAATTAATATCATAATGCTATCTTAATTCTTTCTAATTAAATTTTATTAACAATAGTAGATATTTATTTTCTTTATTACAATAGCAGATGATAACAAATATAGCATGACTTGTAAAGACTTGTGTCAGCCTTCCAACTAAATGGATCTCTAAATAAACATGTTATTCCTGTGAGGAAAATCAATTGTGCAAGCTAGTTCTACTTTAAAAGAAAGGTATTTTCAACTGGAGAATTAATTATATACATATTTAAAAATATACACATATTCACTTTGGCTTTGATTTTCACTTTAGTACATGCTAAGCTGACAATAGTAATTACAGGAAAAAAGTAAAAGGGGAGTTATCTTGATCATTCATCTACTTCATCTAGAAAACTCTTCTTGGGTGGTCTGAAAGAATGTTCATCGACTAGGCTGCTATATAGAAGATAAAAAAATCTTGGATTACTTTATTGTGTTCATTAAATATTTAGAGAACATTCAGATTTTTATATCATTTTTTATGAATTAAAAAAGTATGATATTTAAACATTCAATAGCTCAACAAATTCTTAGCTTAAATTATATTCTAAGTATTTGTCCCTTAATATGTTTTTGGGTGTGGTATTTGTATACCTATTAACCATTGGTATTAAAATGTTAGTGGAGATGATTTAATTATATTAATCACTACTAAATTAATTATTTTAATTAGTTATAGAATGATAGACATTTTTGTGATTTTTTTGGTGAATTTTCTATTTAAGCATACTGATTTTGTTTGACACATTGGATTTTTTTATTCTTTTCTATAATAAATGCCAGAACTAACATTAGTACTGCACTTACTTTATAAGAAATATCATTTCAGAAAGGATGGCTATTTACTTTTTGGATAGTAACTGATCTTTTCTTAGAGCCTTCAAAAATGATTCATTTCCATTCTATTTATCTCCATCTTGTTAAACCAGAAGTATGCTTTTGTTGCTCAGAAATGTGTACGCTTGTTATTTTTGGTATATTAGGATTTTGTGTATTAGAACTTGTGTATTCATTCTAAAAGTCCTCTTGATTTTAAGAAAAGTCCAAGATTCTGGTACAAATTTTGATAACTTGCTACAGGTAAGTATTTACTCTTTTAATAATCATTGTCACAGAGCTATTACGGTACATTAATCTACATTATGGTAGATTAATTACTGATAAATCCAAAAAATAACACGAGTATTTATACAGTAGAATATGATCATATGATCAGTTTCTCAAATTTGAGTTTATT
This sequence comes from Thamnophis elegans, assembly GCF_009769535.1. Lineage (NCBI taxonomy): Eukaryota > Metazoa > Chordata > Lepidosauria > Squamata > Natricidae > Thamnophis > Thamnophis elegans. Next base: position 129,162,581 of record NC_045543.1, on the reverse strand, counting down.
TTCCTTTGTCCTCTTCCAGGAAGTGAGAGAAAAATATTGAGGGCAGATTATGTATAAAGATATAAAAATGTTTGTGGGGGTAAATATGTTGAATTTTCGTTTGTAACTTACAACTTGTTTCTATTTAATGGAGAAGAGAACATTTAATACTTAAAAGACTGAATTGATTATATACAGTATGCGGCATCAGGCCAAATTTTAAATATTTGTCAGTTTCACTTGTGAAGTTTAATTTATAAAATACTACCTTGTTCTAATATTTCAGTATAAAATTATTTATTTATTTATGCATTCAAATTAATTATGTTACAACTGTATGTCCTTCTTTTAGATCCTGTTGTTGTCAAACCTAAAGTAACGGCTTTGAATAGATTTGAAGTTCATTAACCTGTAAAAGTGTTTTAAGATTTGCATGCTGTGAAATCTCTGAATTGCTGAACTTTATAGATTTCTACAAACCATTCTATTTTGGATAAAATTATTAGTGAATTTATTTAAAAAATCAACTATGGACTGGAGTTCAATAACTAAGAATAGTATTAGTGAATAAAAATGAAGAATGTTGAAATTTTTAAATTATAATAAACAAACATAACTTTTGTGAAAAGGAGGAATTTGGGTTTGGGAATTTAAAGGCGGGGGGGGGAGAATTAAGACGCAATAAGACAGCTCATGATCTGGAACAATGTATTTTCTAGGATTTCCTAAATATATACTAAGTTATCAAACATAAATGTATTGTGCTTTAGAGTGAAATTGACTCACCTGTAAAAACAGTTGAACATTTATTTTAATGGAAGGAAAGGCTATAAGGATCCAATTAAGAAAAGATAAATTAGTGTTTGTTTAATCCACCAACTCCTGGTTGGGAAAAGAAGTAACAAAATGGAATAATAGATTTACTATTGGAATAGCAAAGCATCTCTTGATGAACATTCTAATAGAGCAACCTGAAAATTGCTGATACTAATCAAACTGAGCTATTTATTCAAGTTGCATATGAATCACTTGTTCAAGGCTTAAGAAGCAAAACAGATATAATTAAAAGACCTCTTATTCGCAGTAGGGTTCTTTTTTAAAGATAATCAATCAAGGAAATTTTCAGGTAGATCAAGCTACCTGATAAAATATTTGCAAAAATGTGTTTTTTAATCTAGATAGAGCTGTAGTCTGTATGCTTGTCTTCCTGTATATTTTAGTTGTATTTATTTGCAAAATATTTTTCAAAAGATTGCATATATCAGAGCTTCAGGTTCAGTATTTCCTTTGCTGATTTCTATTTTGTAATATCTCAAAGTTAGTTGGAAGTAAATGGTTAATGTAACTGAAATCTTGTCCAGAATAACTGTACTCAAAGAAGATTTATTAGAAGCTTGTTTTGAAAAAATGTAGAAGAGCAATTCCATAGTCCTTTTATGCAATTTGCTTAGTGGTGTAATTTATTTTCAAGAAAGTTTTCATTAGGAATTCTTACCTCTCCCATCTCCCATTGAGATGAATGCATATGCAAATGCTTTAGTGCTGTTAACATAAATTGCATATTCTTTTTTATTCTTTAAAGAATACCTAATATTCTAATTAATACTGTGTTCTGTAGGTAATTCATTTTTAATGCAAAATAAATGAAAAAAAATGAAACTTCCAGCTTAAAGTTCAAGAGTACATAATGTTTCTTATGATACTTTTTATAAGAGACTGTTCACAATTTATTTTGTACTTTATCTGGGATCCTGAAAACGTGTTGTGAACTCCGTATCATATGCTGGTGTGATTGCTTTGGACAAGGAAGAAATCTACTATACAATTGCTTATATATTAAACTATAAAAATGAAGGTGACAAATACGTACCTGTGTTATATTTAGATTTTGTTTTCCAAGTGTATATATGGAAAGTCACAACCTCTGGTATGCCCAAATATGGGAGGAAGTTCACTGCTTCCATTCTCTGTCCATCGGCTTGTCATAAGAGACCATCCAGACAGAAACCCAATATTTTTACTGTTGCCTTTGTTACATTTGTGTTGTATTTGTGCTGATAGTCTCCCTTTATTTATTTATCAGCACAAATACAACACACACACACACACACACACACATACACACATAATATTATTAAGTAGTGCTTCCTAGTTGCTTCACAGAATATGATGTTTTAAATCAATCTTAAATTTTCATATCTGTGATGCTAGTTGAAAACACAACAGCATCATATAAATTAGCAATCTGTTCCTACCTTATTTCTGAAGAACAGGAAGACCTAACTAAAAAAGCAAAACATTTTAGTTGACAAATAACCATTTGAATAATTGTTTGTTTTTAAATTTTATTTATGAATTTTATCCCCACTTGAATTGTTTAATGGATTCTGGATGATATCCCAGTATTTTATTGAGACAAAAATAAGGTAAAAGTTTGTCAGAGAAAAGAAATGCATTTGTTTTATTAAAAGATGTGATAAGAAATCTACTTTGCTTATTCCCTTGAAATACATTGTCTGAACATTGGAGAGGATGTGATGCTTATAAACAATAACATAATGTACATAATGTTATGGCAACTACTCTCAAGTATGTAAATTTGCAACAATTTGTATGTACAAATGATTTCAGTTAATCACTAAAAAAAGCAAAGGCACGTAATCTGCTAGCCATTAAAAAATATTTTCCTGTGTATAAAATATGAAAGCTTTTTATGTTTGATGTTATGTGTGTATATTGTAATGGAGTTTTATTGTCTATATTTGTGCTTTCATCATTATAGTGTGTGACTAACCATTTCAGGGCTAACCTTGCATTGGCTGATGTTTGTTTAATATTTGTTTCTAATAGCTCACATCCGGAACTGAAATGTGAATGTATTACATCAAAAGTATTGCATTTTTTTTTAGAATGACTTTTCTGCTAGATGTGGATTGCCAGATTGGTAGGCATAGATTTTGTTGTAGTGGTTATTTTCAGAACTCATTTTTTATTTTGTAAATACATATATATGTATTAATATGAATTGTTAATAAAGGTGATTACATTGTGTGTGCTCTCATGAAAATATGAATCTACATAACTACTCAGTTTTTCTAAATTATTGTTCTAGGATCAAGACCACCTTTAATACTTCCATCTCAACCTCCACCTTATTCATCACCTAGAGATGTTCCCCCAGACATATTGTTAGATTCTCCAGAAAGAAAGCAAAAGAAACAAAAGAAAATGAAATTAGTCAAGGATGAAAAAGACCAGACTGAAAAAGCTGCAATGTATGATATTATTAGTTCTCCATCCAAGGACTCGACTAAACTTACATTAAGACTCAGTCGTATAAGATCTTCAGATATGGACCAGCAAGATGACATGCTTTCTGGTTTGGAAAACAGTAATGCATCGGAAGGGGATATTTCTTTTAATGTGCAGTATCCAGGACAGACATCTAAAACGCCAGTTACTCCACAGGATATTAATAGGCCTCTAAATGCTGCTCAGTGTTTACCGCAGCATGAACAAACAGCATTCCTCCAGGCGCAACAAGTGCCTGTTTTACAACCGAACACTTCAGTTTCTGCAAAACAACCTCAAAATCCTTTGGTACAGACACATCCACAGGTTTCACAGCACGGGACTATTACGCCATATGATGAAGTAGAATTGGATGCATTGGCTGAAATTGAACGGATAGAACGGGAATCAGCTATTGAAAGGGAACGGTTTTCAAAAGAAGTGCAAGACAAAGGTAAAAATGCTTGTAGTCTAAAAGATAGTTGAATATCCTTGGTGTGGAAAGATACTATACAATTGCTGCAGGAATACATTTTTGACAATGCACAGCAGGTAGTTTCAAAATATCATAATTGTAGAAGAGTATTATTTCTTATTACATACTGGCAGTTACAAAGAAATGGCCTGTTGCTCAAACCATATCTGTTCACAGTCTACATTCCTAAATCACAAAAAGCTATAGTACCTAAGCGTGCTTTAGCATATACAGGCAGTTCTGGACTTAAGAATACAATTGGGATCAGAATTTCCATTTCTAAGCAATGTGATTGTTAACTGACTCAAACCCGGTTTTACAACTTTTTTTTCCCTGCGGTCATGAAATGAATCACTCTGGTTAAGTGAATCAGATGGTCATTCAGTGAATCTGGCTTTCCCCATTCAATTTGCTTGCTGGAAGCAAGCTGGGAAGGTCATAAATGGCAGTCATGTGGCCCCAGGACACTGCAACTTCCATAAATGTATGTCAATTGCCAAGAACCCAAACCTCAATCATGTGACCATGGGGATGCCGTGATGGTCATAAGTGTACCAATCATAAGTCACTTTTTTCAGCACCGTTGTAACTTCAGACGGTCAATAAAGAGTCATAAACCAAGGATTACATCAAAACTGCCTTCACAGCATCCTAAACTAGAATCAAGCAAAGCCATATTATGGTTTAGTGTGGTGTATGAATCAGGGCAAAGACATGTTGTAAAGATCTATGTCAAACCAACACTAGAATTATGATTGACTAATTCCAAATTCTTAATGTAGGAATTGTTATAGTTTCAGAATTGTAGAGCAATTCCACTCATGTTTATTGAGAAATCTCATTGTATTTGAATGTAGGGATTGAAATTGCCATAGATTTATTACCTCAGATTTTTGAAGAGTAACATCTTCTGCAATTGATCTTGTGGATGCAGAGAGATTTAAATTGTATTTTTCCCCTCAAGGAAGATGTTTTAGAAATACTTCTTGAGAAAATATTAAAACATTTAAAAAGCGCATTAAGAAAAATAGGACTTCCAAAAAAATAATTGTAGATGAATTGAAAATGAATGAAGACAGGAGGAAGGAAAAAAACCCCAAATGACTGGTCCTTGATTAACACCTGCAGTATACCATTATGTAAAATAGTTTTCTCTAATCTGGAACAAAATAAGTTCTATCTGAAGAAAGGTGGCAGATGAAGCTTCCTAAATCAATCCTGATCAGAAGAGTGTGAGATCTATTTATAACAGAAAAAAAGTGTGAAGGGAAAACTAATAATTTTATATTTGAACTCTTGATTTACATTCCATAAATTTATATTAAATATAGTTGAGAATGGAAGAAAAAACATGATCAAATAATTGATCAGTACGATCTAGAATCCAGATAGCAGTACAATAAACAAAGATATCTCTATGATCTGGAACCATTACAAACCTGGGAACATATCATATAATAGTCCCATTTTGATGAAACTATTAAGTGTTGGAAATCAGAGGAAGATTATTCACAAAAATTCCAGGTAATTTCAGAAAAGAAGACAATGCATTGCATAATTAATTCAAACAACTGAATTGCAAAATTGATGATACAGGAACATACCATATCTGAAATCTTAAATTGAACAATAATTATGATTTCAATTCCTCCTTACATGTGAAGAAAAGTTTCAAATAGTCAATCTTATTTTATATGCTAGAACCGTATACCAAAGTACTTGTCATTAAATAGTCATTTTCAGTTAGATTGAATAGTTACTTTAAAGATACATAGTTAATTATTAAATGTTACTAGACTTGGTTCATCCTCCTCTTTTTAGAAATATACTGTGTTGCATCTTCGCCTAAATGACAAAAATACAGACTTGGTAATTTATATCCTAAAACTTTACTTTGTTGCTTGTTCAAAGTACAGTATATTTTAATAATAGATTTTTTAAAAAATTCTGTATAGTTTTTTTTTTTACTTGAAGAGAGCTTAGTAGACAACATGGATTTATTCAGAACAAACCTTGCTAAATTGATTAAATTGTCGTGGAAGAGGCTTAGTTATACTGCTGAACTGAACATACTGAGATTGTAGCAAGGTTTTGTGAAAGTATCAAGATATAATTTGAGAAATGTGAACTAGAAACCTTTGAAGGATTTATATGATATTTGAACATTCATATCTGGAAATAACAGTATTTATCTTATTGTTAAAATTAGACTATTCTTAGGCATTCTTCATGAGCCATACAGATTTTATTACATTTAAATATTTTAATTCTTACTTGGAACAAGATAACATTATATCTATAACTTATATCTAAGTTATACCAAACATAGGTTGAAATTCATCATGAAAATGTAAAATATGATTAAAGCTTATGCAGGTAGTCTTTGACTTATAACCATTTGTTTAGCAACTATTTGAAGATATAATGGCACTGAAAAAAGTGCCTTATGACCAGTTTTGGCAGTTATGATTAATGCAGCATGTCCATGGTTACATGACCAAAATTTGGGTGTTTGGCAATAGGCATATATTTATAATGGTTGCAGATTCCAGGATCATGGGAGCCCCAGCTGTCAAGATCAATGGGGGACAACTGAATTGACTTAACAACTGCATGATTTACTTTATAACTGCAGTGATTTGCTTACCAACCATGACGAAAAAGGTCGTAGCCAGGTGTAACTCACTTAACCATTTTACTAAGCAATGGAAATTCTTGTCCCAGTTATGGTCATATGTCAAGGGCTACCTGTAAATGATATTGTATATTTGAGACTTATATCTGGCCCACATTTCAAGAGAAGGTTGTTTAGAAGGTAGTAGTTGGATCATCAGTACAGGTGCTCCTCAAGTTACAACCATTCATTTAACAAATGGCATTGAAAAAAGAAATTTATGACTTGTCATTGCACTTAAGACAATCACAGCATCCCCACGGTCACATGGTCAAATTCAGGTGCATGGCAACCAGCATGTATTACAATAATTGCCTTATCATTTGGCATTTATAATCTTCATCAAAATTGATGAAGGAAGCTAGATTCTCTTAATTCCCATATAATTCTCTTAAGAAATCTACCAAAAAGATCATAAAATCTGGTGTGTCTCACTTAATAACCACATCAATAATGCAAATTCAGGTCCCAATTATGGTCGTAAATCGAGGACTACCTTTAATGTATACAAAATATCACTTGCTTTGTTACAGTGGCATAGTTACAAGGCTACATGAAATTTTATTTGTAGCATCTGTAGCTAGTGAATTATGAAATGAATTTAATCTCTATAAATCTATTAATTGGTTAGAAACTGTTCAAGGTTAAAAGCTGTTCAAGGTTGTGAACAATCTGATCATTGGAGAGCATGAGCAGATGATGTTTTTCATATCATATATTTTATTTCATGGATTGAGCCAGTGGCTGGAGTTACCTATTGGCTTTCTGCAGATCAAAAATTCTACTCTTCTATTTTAATTTCCAGTTTCTGCTTCATATAAGCCAAATTATGCTCATTAGGTGTTATTTCAACGATATGTCAAAGTGAATTTGTTATTTTTATTTAAAGTGCACTGTTACCTGTCTTGCTTTTGTCATATAGAAATTTTGAAGAACTTTGTTTCCTAGGATTTTATATGTTCTTAATTAGATAACTAATATATTTTAGTAGTGGGCTCTTTAGAGATCTAATTCTAAACTTTAATAATTTAGTACATTTTTACCTTTTGAAATGCAGATTGGGGGGGGGGCAAAAATAAAATTTAAAATATCTCAAACTTGTGGTCTACTCCCACAAAATGTAAGAATGTCTTGCATAAAACCTTTCTTCCTGGAAAATCAAAAACAAATAGTTTGCTAATTAACTAGCAGGCTACATGATATGGGGGATTGTCTTAATCCTGATAGTATTTTATAACTGGGTAGTGCTTAACCTATCAAAAATTGTACATTCACAGCCGTCTACTAATTACGTATTATTTAACACAACAGTAAGTTAATAAATCCATATGGGTAGGTTTCAGTTTATTAAGGATATTTATTATTATTTAATTATAAAATGTATACGCCACTCATCTCGTGTGAAGTGAGTTGAAATATGAACTTTGCAACATTCAGTCCTATTTGAAGAGTTTTAGAGGAGATTTCTAGTCATACATTTGTACCAATCTATATGTTTCTCCTTCTCCCCTTTGTATTTTTTTTTGAGGAGGGGAGCAGTTAGAACCCATGTTTATCATCTGTTTTAGACTTTGTTTAGAACACTGTCATGAGAGAAATGTTCTGTCATTATCTGCCATGCTCAGTATCTTTTCTGCCTTGGTAAGGTTCATCTCATAGATGGTAACATTTGACTACAAATACTTGATACACTTCTTTTCTTTTTTTCACTCTTTTTTGGGAAGATGTTACAGGCCAGGGATCTCTTTCCATCTTTTGGCATTATTTCAGGTATATATTCAGGCCACTTCATTGTACTCAGGAGCTGTTAATCAAACTAGATTCTGGTAGCTGCACAATTCATTGATCTCTGTCCAGCTGGATCCCCCAGCATAACAATTTGTCAATTTCAAACTTAGCTATTCAAGATTTGTCCATTCCCTGCCCAAAATTTCATGTAACCCTGATGTTTTGTCCACACCTAGATGGTCTTTGAATTTTCAGTGCTTTTCCACTGAAAATGTGTTTTCTCATGGAAACAATAAATAGTAAGTGCTATTTATAGTATTTATTTATTTGCTCTAAGCCAAAAGAAGTTGCATAATACTCTCTTAATAGGATATATAATTTTCACCCATTCTGATTATTAATATATTGGAAGACCCATGCTACAGTTATCAGTGTCAAAACTAATATCACAACTTGTATGAAGAACTTCAGATATTAAGCTCCTATTATTTCCTTCCTGCTTCCTCCAATTCATACACTGAAAAATGATGCTAAAATTGGGGCAATACTAGCTACACAGATATGTTCCTTGTAGTGTTTAAGTCTCAACAAAAGACCGCTACATCAATATCAATTTTGCAACCATTGTTAACTTTAAATGTTAAATTAATCTGTCAGTTACTTTGGTATCCCAATAATTCTGGCAGCATTATCAATTCCATTGCTGTATTTACTATGCTTTCAGCCATTGTTACCTCTTTTCTTTTTCCTCTTGCTTTGCCTTCTTCTGAGTAAAATAAAATTTTCTTTAAGCATCTTCTGACTTGGAAGAAGATTAATCAGACTCCAATTGTGATAAATCTTCCTTCCCACCATTGGAGTGGTTAATCAAAACCCAGTATCACATTTAGAGAGGATGTAACCCTACACTGAAAAGTTACTCAGATACACATTTTCCTGCTCTCAGAAAAGTAATAGCTGCTATAGGTTGGCTTGATGTTTCAGCTGTAATTAAAGGTCTACTTGTCTTGATAGGAGTATTAGTGTTCCAAGTGGCCAAGGATTTCTGCAAAAACAGGACTCTGTAGTACCCCTTCCCTCGCTTATTCACACTTGGTCTATAAAAACAGATAACTGATTGACAAAATGAAAAATAAATAAATGTATTTTATAACTATGCTATCATCCTGTAGAACAGATTTACTGGATATGCATAGAATAATAATATATGCATTTTCAATGGGAAGAATGTCTCTACATTTGTGGAGAAGCTTTCTAAAGTTAACAGAGTCAACATTTTTGAAATTAAGATGCCCATCTGACAAAGGAACAAGTCATATTGCTCAGCATATTACGAATTGCTGTAGTAAAATTAGATTATTTAATTGTTCTAAAGTATCATGTATGGCTTTGCACATTCAAATGGACAGTTAGCTAGAATGAGATGAAAAGAATTTCTTCTAAGCAATGCAAAGGTAGGCTGCAATAATTAATAACAATATATAAAATGGTCTTATCTTCTGAACCATCAATTTTATTTATTTACCGGTAGCAATGATTCTATTACATATCATCTCAACGCTTTTCCTAAGGATAAAAAAATCATTGTCTCGCTCAATTTTAAGGGATCTATTTTTTAAATTTTTTTACATATATTCATAAGTGCCATCTTTATATCAATTTATCACTTGATATGCTATACTTTTTATGCGTTATAGGTCTTACAGAGATGCTAAAGAGGATAAATTTCTTCTGCTTATGGGAATCTTTCTTTCAAATGCCCCAGCATCCATTCTTGATAAAGTGTATATTGTCCATGTCTCAAAGGCTATAGAAGGGCTACAGCTTGGCCTTTTGGAAAATATAATAGATTTTGTCAATTAATTTCAGAGCTGCCTGAATTGAGTTACTCTTTTTTCAAACACAAGTTTTCTTTAATAGGATTTAGTAAGATGAAAAGACTAATGGTACAAGAACCCCAGTCTTTTTTTTTACAGTGTTATAGTAGACTAGAAGATGGTGGCTCTTTTTGTAAACAACAGGAAGTCTGCAGTGGATCATTTACATATCAGTAGCTTGAATCCCTATTGGACTGAGAATTACTAGTTTTTACACTTTTCCTTTTGTATTACATGTTGAATCAGAGCTGAAGATGGAAGCCAATTCTGGACTAGAGGCATCATTGTTTTATTTTCAGATAGCAATTGTACTCATTCTGAGTGTCTGGTAAACAGCTGTTGGTCTGAAAAACTCTTAAATTTTTTTTTTTATTGTTTTAAATAAACAAAAACACACAAAAAAGAATCATCCTTCATTACATCCTGTCGAAAGAGTGTTGATTGGTTACAAACAGTTTTTGTGCATTTCTATCATAATTATTACATATATTTCTTTCCCATTGAATAGTACATTTTACATCAAAAATCCAAGTATTTTACTATCAATACACCGCCATTCTCATTTAACTGAAATTATTTAAACGTGCTTTTATCTGATATCATTTGCATTCAAAAACACAACCACCCTCTGGCATTCATTGACAATCTCAACAAATCTTCTATAGCATTACATCATAACATATTCTAAAAGAAAACTCAATTAATAAAATATCTAAGCATTTTCCCCCCTTTCCCCCCTCCAATTCACAATTTAAAGCTTTTATACAATTGCCTTTACCAATGCCAACACATATAAATATCATTGAACATTATCCGTTAACATTTCTTTGATTATTATTGTAGCTAATTAAGAATTATTTATTATGTATATCACATCTTCTCTCATCCGACCCAAAAGAAGAAAAAAAAACCCTACATTTTTATGCATAGTCTAAACAAGAATTTGTTAATAAGTTTTATAAGGTTTTTTTCCCCAGGTCCCAATTTGCAATTTATATCCAAATGGCTTTTACTAGTCATAATCATTATTTCATTACTATTATCATTATTATTATTATTATAAGTAACTAAGGATTATTTACTGTTTATATCACCTCTCCTCTCATTAGACCGAAGAAAAATTTACTTCTTTATAACAAAATCTAAAAAAAAATTATTGATAACATTCATAGTTTTTCCCCCCCTGGTCCCAATTTGCTATTTATATCCAAATTGTTTTAACTGATTTGAGTTATTATTTCATTGTTATTGTCATAATGTATTACTTTTTAATGAATAAACATTTAAAAACAATCTAAGAAAAGTCTATAAAGTATTAAGGTTACTAACTATTAATCACCACAAATTAAATTTTTTATCATCAACGTTCATTATCAACCTGAATCTTTCCAGTAAAAAAGAATCTTGTCTCTTTTGTCAGTTGTTGTGTCAATCTTTTTACTAATTCCTTTATAAAGTTTTTATAAACTTCTCTCCGCACTTTTTTGCTTGAAATATCTCTCAAAAGACCTTGTTGCCCTTGAACTGGTATTAATATTAGCATGTCTTTGATTAAACGTATTTCTGAAGCAGTTTCTCTTCTTAGTTCTATCATCATCACTTCCCCCCCCTCTGTTTTTTGAAAAAAGGGATAGAACTCCTGCATATCAAGTTCACTTTTCCATATTCTTCTATTTCCACCCAAGTTTGCTCCATCATTAAATTCATTTGTTATCTTACCCTTGTCTTCTTCATCTCATTCATTTCTTTATTTTTTGGAACTCCATCATCCTTTATTGTAGGAAATAGCAGTCTATCCAATTTCTTATCAAATTTCTCAGATCTTTCCGATAACTTTTGAATTTCAATCAGCAAATCTTGAAGACTCAGTGTTCCTTCATCTAAAGATTGATGCATTTTTCCAAATGAAAAAGAAGCAAGGAGAAGAAAAAAAATCCTTCCCTTGCCAAGAGTGTTTTAAAAAAGGCAGCTGTAAAAGAAAACTCTAGTTGGTCTGAAAAACTCTTATTTTCTTAGCACCATTTCCATTTGCCTATGTCTTGGTGATGCTCCTTAACTCTTACTAATCACTATTATTCCCCTTAGATTTGCTATGTTACTGCATGTCTTCATTAAATGGGAGCTGTTGCTCACTTCCAAGTATCAATTATTAGATACTATTACATAAAAACTGTCTTTAGAGGCCTCTCTACACATTACAAACTCTTGCTCTATGTTGAAATCACTTTTCACAGGTGAGCTACTCTCTGACTCTGTTTCAGTGCAGAGAAGTTTTCCTTAAATCTGACTCAGATCACCAACTTCATTGGAGTAATGCTGAATATGATAGAAAGTCTCATGGTCTTGCTCCAAGACAAGCCTTGAGCTGAAGTGGACTCTGCTCATGCCTTATCCTGGACCAAGTTCATCACAACAGTTTGAGTGCAACAGATGTGAGTCCAAATGATAGCACAGACTTGATTTCCAACCTTTGCATGCATCTCTGAAATCTTGATTTTTCAAATATTTCATCATTGCCAAACCCAAGAGCAGTTAGAATGTGTATTTGCATCTTAGTGCATTGATCTGTAGAACAATAAACCAGAATTAGCAGTTACTAGTTGAATTTATCTTTGAGCAGATGCAATCATATCATAATATTAAAATAGATGTGTGTTTAAAAGATTAAAAATTTGGCACAGAAATATCAATGAAATTCTATTGTAGACAATACAGCTTTTCACATCAGGATTGAACCAATCTATGTCTGTATTAGATACTGTAGCTTCCCTTTGGAACACCCCCCCCCCCCAGGACATTCTCTTTGTCTGGAAGAACCCTACTCTAATGATTCTTTGAATTGCATTCTAAGCATTCTTAAGAACTGAGATCTTTCAGGAATTTTTTGCACATGTAGAAAGCACAGATGAAACTCATTATAGTACAGCCAAAATTAATGCTTTTGTATTGCGGGGGCATTTTTCTAGGCAAAGTCTTTTTACAGAAATAGAAAAGAATTTTATCTGTTCCTGCAACTCTTAATTATTAGCAAGTAAAATGATTCTGTTCCACTTGGTGAAAGAAGACTGCATTCAACAAGCAGATAATCCAGATTTAAACACACTAGAGTTTTTGGGCACGCCAGCCTTCTGAGTCTTGCGCTGATTGTATGAAACAATCAAGTTTTCACTTATTTTCCCTACAGATCTATGATATTTTTCTTTAGTTTTAAGCGAAGCATATAAAATTGCTATAAATGTAATCCACCACTTCCTTAAGTTCAAACAAACATACATTTGATTCTACCTCTCATTATTCTCCATTAGAGTTCATTTGTCTGCTCTATCTTCTAAGTGGTGTTGACATTCAACTTGAGCCACAACAATATCTGTTGTTGCTGATATATGTGTGCATTTGTAAGATGTGTGTTTAATCTACCTTTCTATGACTGCCTAGAACTTTGGGCATACTTAGTGCACACTCTGGAAGAGTATGTTCATTGCTTTGAAATAATAGTTTTTTATGATGTATAAATTGGCTTGCTGTTCACCATGTATATATACATATGATCTGCAAAAATCATGGTTAACAACAATTTGCTTTTGTATATTTTGGTTCTTGAAATAATTCTCTGTTCATTATAAAAGCTGCAATCCTTATTCATTGACTTGATATTTAAGGTCAAATATTTCCTCTCTTGGCCATCACTGAACTGGAAGAAAACATGAAGCTCAAATTGGTGCCTAAAGATTTCAATTCTAGAATATCTTAACTAAGAGGTTGGTTATGCCAAACTCATAAATGAATAGTCAGGGGATCACTCAACTATTGAAGATACATGTAAGCAACTTGCTTCTTTGGTTTCCTTGATACATTCGAATAGATTTGTGAAACTCAGAATTGAGGAAGTATGATAACTGAAGTATCTTTTACAGTTTCTTCCACAATTATCCATGTGTATAAATTGTTTACAAAGAAATTAGCAAATAGTTAACAAATAATGTTCCAGAGCAATCAAAGTATATAATTGTGTATGAACATATTAAAATACATATGTTTTCACGTGTCTACATAAAGTGTTCTTATCATAAAATGATAAGCACCTTTTAACATTTTTTTCTTTGATCTGCAGATAAGCCTTTAAAGAAACGAAAACAAGATTCCTTTCCACAGGAGGCTGGAGGTGCTACAGGAGGAAATAAACCAGCTTCTCAGGACACAAATTCTGCAGGAAATGGGTCACGACCAGCCTTGATGGTTAGTATCGATCTACAGCAAGCCGGACGGGCGGACTCTCAGGCAGTTCTAACTCAGGACTTGGACATTATCAAAAAGCCTGAAGAGATAAAACAGTGTAATGATGGTTCTCTATTCATTGCCCAAGATGATGTAATTGGAGTACTAAAACTAAAAACTGAAAACTTCCCTGAAACTCTAAGGAAAAAGTCAGATTCTGAAGGTATAAAAATGGAAGTACAACATAATGAGAACAAACAAACAGGAATACAACAAAATGAGGGTAAACGGATAGAAATTAAACACTGTGAAAGCAAGCAAGCAGAAGTCAAACATGAAAGCAAACATGAAAACAGACAGGTGGATGTGAAACAAAATGAGGGCAAGCAAAATAATGGCAAGCAGGAAGCAAGACAAAGACCTGAGACTCCAAAACAAAAAAATGAAGTGAGGCCAGATACTCCAAAACAGAAAAATGAAGGCAGACCAGAAACCCCAAAGCAGAAGAATGAAGGCAGGCCAGAAACCCCTAAACACAGACATGAAAACAGGCGTGATTCTAATAAATCTTCATTGGAAAAGAAGCTCGATGTATCTAAACATAAAATGGACATTAAATCTGATCCATCCAGGGTGAAATCTGAAAAGTCTGACTCATTAAAACAGAGGACTGATGGGCGTTCAATTTCTGATTCTGTAAGACGGGATCATGATGGCCTTAAACAAAAAACTGAGGATAGAGGTGAATCAGAACGATATAGAGGAGATCCATCAAAGTTACGAAGACCAGAATATTTGCGATCTTCAAGTAAAAGCGAACATGATTCTAAACATATCATTAGAACTGATAACACAAAAGCAGAGAGACTAGACAGGAAACACAGACATGAGTCTGGTGAGTCCCGGGATAAGCTGTCATCTGGAGATCAGAGATCAAGACCGGACAGTCCTCGTATTAAACAGGAAAGTAAATTAAGAACTGATAGACCAAGTTTTAAATCACAGAACAGTAAGGATGATCGGAGGACAGATGGTAATAAAAGCAAAATGGATAGTAGTAAAGCACATGGAGATAGTAAAACTGAGTTTCCCAGTTATTTGTTGGGGGGAAGATCTGGGGCTTTAAAACATTTTATCATTCCAAAAATAAAACGTGATAAGGATGGCAATGTCATGCACGAAGTAAGGAAATCAGAATTTAAAGGTGAACCGAAGAATAAGGTTGAGAAGATTGGGCTAGTAGAAGATCTAAATAAAGGAGCTAAACCAGTAGTTGTTCTGCAAAAGCTTTCTTTGGATGATGTACAAAAATTTATTAAGGATAGAGAAGACAAATCAAGAAGCTCTTGTTTCAGATCTAATAAAAACAAGTCATCCAAATCAAGTAAAGGTAAGAGTGCAACATTTTATCCTACGCTTAATGTCTTGATGAGTTTGACTGTAAAAAGTTCCATCCTTGACAATTAAGTTATTAATTACTTGAAAATAAATTGTAAAAATATTAGTTGATTCAACTTATTTTGATTTTTAATTCATATTTCCATGAAAAAATGATGATTATTGTTGTTAGTTATGAAATCTAGTTCTGTGAATCTAGTGAAGTAGTATCTAGATAGCTGCTCATTGAAGCTGTTTCATTTGGATTCCTATACTGAACTGAGAGTTGAATTCAGTGGTCCAAATGGTTCATTTTAATTCAATGACTCTAGTTTTTGGTGGAATAATTTGATCTCTTAATAATCAAGATTTCCAGCTTGCATTTGGCCCACTCCATTTTCATAATGGTTAAAATATTAAAAGTTGCTACATTCATACAAAAAGACAGTGTTGTGGAAATTGCTGTTTATTGTCAATGAGAAAGCATTTGGTTCATGCTACTGGATTGTTCCTGCTTTGTTTTGTTCAACCAGCAGAAATTCAGGCACTCAAACTATGCCAAAGTTTGAATGAAAGGCATATTAAATAATGTGAGCAGCTTATTTTGTATATAAAGTGGAAGAGATAGCTCTACGTTGCTTCAACACAAATTTTTGGGGAAGTTCAGTTCCAGTTTATTGTTCCTGAACAACAAATGCCAGAACCTTGCAAACCACTCCTGGGAGGAAACAATTCAGCTGCATATTTTCTCTTAGAACAAATTAGAATTTAAAATGAGATCCTGAATCATTGTCATGTCTAAGCTTTCTATAGGAAGCAAAACAATGTAATGTGCCACAGCAAAACAAACATATACAAAATGTCTTTGTGTTTACCAGAGTGAATTAGGCATAAAGACCCTATGTAGATAACAAAGTTATAATGTTGACAAGGTAGTTGCACTCAAAAATATCCACCACTCCTTAAAACATCAGTCAGAAGGGTCTCAGGTGAACAATTTACATTTTGTCTTACCTTTGAAACTAATCATTTTAGTTAATCATGTAATCATTTTTTTTCTTTTTATTGGCTTTGTATCTTCTTTAATTTAATTTTTTATAAATGCTTACCATGACTTTCATAATAGCTATTCTATCTAAAGATGTGAATTTAAAAAAATAATCAGAAATAAATATAAAAATTAGGTAAATGAAGAAAAGGTAGTCTGCTAATATTACCACTTTTATTTCTCATGACCACTAGAATTAAATATCTCATTTCTAACATTCAGCCATTATATTCCACAATTGAATTTTTCAGATTTATTTTAGATGGCATTTTATCTTCTATTTTCATATAATTCTTAAAATAAATGTAAACTAGATACGTTCTGAGAGAGATAGAAACATTTTAGACTCTTTTTACAACAGAGTTCTTGTCATGTTTACATTTACTTTCCATTTTTAATAAATAGAAACAGATAATACTGTGTGTTTTTAAGTTACTATACCATTATTAATAATTTATAAATTGGCTTGGGGGTTTGATGTGAAAAGCAGTATAAAATGTTAATTTGTCTTGTAGGTTTTAACAATATTTGAATTTATATTCACTTACATACTCTTGCTTAATAGGTAGCATAGATCAGTCAGTGTTAAAGGAATTACCTCCAGAACTACTAGCAGAAATTGAATCCACCATGCCACTTTGTGAACGAGTGAAAATGAATAAACGTAAGCGTAGCACAGTAAATGAAAAACCAAAATATGCTGAAATTAGTTCTGATGAAGACAATGAAAGTGAAGAGGCCTTTGAAAGTAAGTAGAATGGTGATTTATTTTGATAATGGTAATACATGTATTTAGTAATATGTTTTCTAGCAATTTGAAAGTCAATATTGCTAATTTGATTAAAGCAGTTTACACGGATGAGACCAGGATAGACTGCTGCAATACATGCACACACATCCACAACCACTCACTCACTCACTCACTCACTCACTCACTCACTCACTCACAGACACTTTATGTTAATGGGAATATTAAACCCAGCAAGCTATAATGTTTATTAAGTAATCTGATAAATAGTTTTCTACACTGTGTAAAAGCATATGTAATTTAGTTAAGTAATAGTCAATAATCTCACTTTTTTTTAAAGGCAAATGAAAGAGGCTACAAAGGTGTAATGGGACAGGAGGCTTTAGAGTCAAGTTTATGTGCTGTGACTGGAATACATCAAAAAGAAAAACACTAGGGCTGAGAACTTGAAAATGTAGAATCAAAATTGAATATAAAGTATTTGAGCTAGGGCTGCAAATGTTAATGAATAATTTTGTATAGATATTGGTACAAGGTTTCAAATTAACAAAATAAATGAACATGTGATCTGTAAATGCAATGGCATATTGCTTATATTATTTATTTAAAACTAAGCTATTTACAATGAACTGGTTCTAGCAGCAAAATTATAAAATGAAGTTATAGGGTTTCCTTTATGGAAAATAATAATTTCCTGTGAGATTTATTACAAAGGTTTAAGTAACTGAAATTAGAACTGGGAAGAAAACATTTTAATAACTAAACAAACCATAAAAAATGAACAGGCATTTTGTAATAAACTCTGAAATGATAATTTTAAAATATTGAATATTGAAGCTATTTTTAAATTTTTCATTTAAGATTTACAAATGGGTATTTCTGAATTTTTTCCTCAAAAAGTGCTGCTGTGCCAGGAAAGAACTTTGCATGTTTAATTTCTCATAACTGAAGCCTTGTAGATCTCCTTTGCACTGATAACAGTTGTTATTTCTAGCTTCTCGGAAAAGACATAGAAAAGACCGAAATGATGACAAAGCCTGGGAATATGTAGAACATGACAGACGTTCTGGAGATCATAAAAGGAGTGCCCATTATCATGAAGGAAGGAGGAGTTCTGGTAGCAGCCGATACCGCGGTCGAAGTCCAGAAGATTTCAGACGTGGATGATTATTCTCCTCCTCCTAGTCTTAGTGAAGGTAGTAGGATTGCCAATTGTTTTTATCTGCTAGTGGGTGCACGCCAGGTTTCCTCTCAAGCATTCCCGTTTTTGGGGACCAAGGAAGTATGCCTTCTCTGTTGTGACTTTCACACTCTGAAACAGCATCCACCCAGATATGCAGTTAGTGCCATCTCTCCTGGGATTCCAAAAAGTCTTTAGGTTCTGGCTTTGTTTTCAGATCTGAAGTTAACGTTTGTGAGGTCCTTATTGTGTGGTGTGTGTGTGTGTGTGTGTGTTATTGTTACAGTTCTTTTAGCCCAGTCTGTCTATGGCATATGTTTTTTACTGTTTTATGATTACGTAAGCCTGGACAGCTTACGTAGCTTACGTAATCATAAAACATAAACGTCCTTTTATTAAATTAAATGGGTTAAATTAAATCTTCCACATGAAGATCTAGGATGTATTTACTTGAACAAAGAGGTTGAGTCTGTAATTAGAGCTAATATCACCAAACTTGAGTCTGATAAATTTTACCTGTAATGAGGAGATTCAGACACATTAAATTACAAGGAGAAAGCCTCAGATATGAAAGTAGCTAAATTTTACCAGAATTGGGTCACTAATAAAGGAAAATTAACTCCTTACTATTAATTGGCTTGTTTTCAAGATACAGCTTCAGGTCAAAATTGCATCAAAATAATTCAAAATTATTAGGGGGATGTGCGATTATGCTCCATAACCTTTCTGCAAAATGTGATAAAGCAATGAGAATGGTGCCACACCAATCATTATAAATTTATATTTTTATTGATACCAATAACATAGCTTTCCATTCATTTACTGGTTTTTCATGTAACATTTTCATGCTTTTTGCATGAAAAATTGACCAGCTCTAACATCAGATTAAACGACGAGGTTCCATCTTTATTCAGTATTTAAACTGTGCTTTTCTCTTGTGAATTGCAGTAGGATCATCTCTGGGATGATTCCAACAGTAATCAACAAGTATGGACCAACTCCATTTCCCTTGGTATCTTTTCTCCATGTCTGTGATGTCCTGGAGGACTCTCTTCCTGGAGGACTCTCTTCCCATTCTCATCACTCTGTTCTAAGGGAAATAGTCTAAATGCGAGCATAAGAAGGGAATTTTCAGTAACATGTTTGCATCAAGTGCTTTATAGGACCTAAGCAAATTTTCCACATGTTTTTTCATAATCATTTGCTTTGCTATTTTCAAGAAGTTCAGTTGCCATTCACTTGAAGGCTTTGTACTCTTTCGTGTGGTACCATTTTCATTATTCTGCCATACTTTGTTGAGAAGTTATGGGGCATCATCATCATTAGACACCTTCCTCCCTTTTAAGCAAATATACTCACCTTTGTATAAATCTTTATTGTGAACTATTTTGAAAACTTCAGCCAACCAGCACCTTTATCACCTGTATTCTAATTCATCTAATCAAAATATGTAAGAATTAACACATTTTATCTTGGAAGTTGATAATTTCCCAAAATTTATACACCGGTGTTATCAATACCCAGGTGTTTTGAGGGCAGTAGAAACATTTTTATTTATAGTCTTACCTTATAGAAATTGGTGCTTTCAATGAAATGTTAACTTAAAGGAGTTCTTCCTGTAATATATGTATGTACTATTATTCATGAATTAATGGTGTACTGTACAGTATTTTAAATTCTGTGACTTGTTCTTCAACTATAAATAAATACATATTTAATGTATTTTATACTATTTTAGATATATTATAAACCAACTGTTGAAAAAGCATTTGTATAGTTATAATATACTCTACAGAAAATAACATTTCTTTTAAATATCTAATTTTATAAACTTTATATTTTTAATTTAAAGTGGCTAGAAAAATGAAGAAAAAAGAAAAGCAAAAGAAAAGGAAAGCTTATGAACCAAAGTTAACTCCTGAAGGTATTCTGGCTTTCTAATATTTTTGACATGTCTCCGTTTTGATTATTGCAATTAGTTCTTCATGACTCAAACTATATTGCCTGGTTTTGTAGAAATGATGGATTCTTCTACATTCAAGAAGATTCAGTGCTTCAGTTGAAAATATTTTGGACAACTTGGAGGACATGGATTTACTGCATTTGGTAAATATTTTTAAAGCATAACATTCTCTTGACATGTCTTCCCATGACATTGGTATTTTCTGGTTTAAACTAAGCTATGTACTTTTACTTTTTAAAACATATGTTGTTCCTCAAGGCATACATTTATTAGAAATGTCATATTGGCATATCTGGAGAAACCCGAATCTGAAAGCCCCGGGTTTTCCCCGTTCCCACAGCTTGTCCATCCACCACTGTGACAGCCTGAAGACTCCCAATAAGATGGTTTCAGGCCTCGCAGACACTTATTTAAGATATGTTAGAATGATTGAATTTTGTTACAAAGTGCAAATTTCCTAAAGTATTTTTTCACTTGCCCAACATCTAAGTGCTGCTTAAATGTTGTTGTGGGAAATTATAATCCCTTTGTAATTAGCAATTCATGTGATATGTGAACTCACATATTGCTTGACACGTCAATTTAACTTTTTGAAGTGTTTCATTAATAATAATTTAATAATAATTTATCAGAAATACATATTTCTCTATAATAAGCAGTACAGCTAGTCCTTGACAAGTAGACGTTCCAATAATCACACTCCATGGTCACATGATTGTACTTTGGCACCCACCAACCAGTCTATTTATGATAATTTGCAGCGCCCTACGATCTTCTGAGTGCAAATTATGGTCAAATTGCTTGAAAACCGGCATATATTGTATTTTCGAAGTATAAGATGCACCCAGATTTTCAGACTCTTTTTTGAGGGAAAAGGTGTGTCTTATACTCCGAAAAATACAGTAGTTCCACTTTTAGGCAAAACCATGCCCATAGACAACCATTGGTTTACTTAACCTGTTGTTGTTGTTATTGTTAGTCGTGAAGTCGTGTCCGACAGATTGCAACCCCATGGACAATGTTCTTCCAGGCCTTCTGTCCTCTACCATCCCCTGGAGTCCATTTAAGCGCATGCCTACTGCTTCGGTGACTCCATCCAGCCACCTCGTTCTCTGTCCTCCCCTTCTTCTTTTGCCCTCAATCTTTCCTAGTATTAGGCTCTTCTCCAGTGAGTCCTTCCTTCTCATTAGGTGGCCAAGTATTTGAGTTTCATCTTCAGCATTTGGTCTTCTAAAGAGCAGTCAGGGTTGATTTCCTCTAGGACTGACCTGTTTGATCGACTTTGCAGTCCAAGGGACTCGCAGGAGTCTTTTTCCATCCACCGTAGTTCAAAGACCTCAATTCTTTGGCGCTTCTGCCTTCCTTATGGTCCAACTTTCACAACCATACGTTGCAACTGGGAAAACCATAGCCTTGTCTATACGTCTTTGTTGTCAGGGTGATGTCTCTATTTTTTAGTATGCTGTCTAGATTTGCCATAGCTTTCCTCCCCAGGAGCAAGCGTCTTTTAATTTCTTGGCTGTAGTCCCCATTGCAGTTATCTTGGAGCCCAGGAAAATAAAATCTGTCACTCCCTCCATTTCTTCCCCATCTATTTGCCAGCCATTGAGAGGGCTAGATGCCGTGCCAACTTTTGCACTCTCCTCCTTCACCCACATCAAGAGGCTCTTTAGTTTCTCTTCACTTTCTGCCATTAGAGTGGTATCATCTGCATATCTAAGATTGTTGACATTTTCCAGTAATCTTAATTCCAATTTGTGATTCATCTAGCCCCGCCTTTCTCATAATGTGCTCTGCATATAAGTTAAATAAGCAGGGCAACAGTATACAGCCTTGCGGAACTCCTTTCTCAATTTTGAAACCAATCAATGGTTCCAGGTCCAATTCTCACTGTTGCTTCTTGACCCACATATAGGTTTCTCAAGAGACAAATAAGATGGTCTGGTACTCCCATCATTTAAGAAACTTGCCACAATTTGTTGTGATCCACACAATCAAGGCTTTAGCATTGTCAATGAAGCAGATGTTTTCTAGATTTTTTTTTCTGGATGTTTTTAACAACTGTAGATTCACCCAATGACTGCAGTTATTAGCTCAATGACCACTACAATACGGGGCATAAAATTGGATCAGTCATATCATTGACCTGTTTTATAACTGTCACTAATTATGATCATAATGAGCAGGCTCCACTACTGTCGTTACTCAGGGACTATTTGTACTCTGATATCTTCTCTTTTAAAACTTTAATATACATATCAATAAAGGAGAATATTTGTAGGTCAGGGTTGAAATGAGGGTCCTTGGTGCTCTCTGAACTTGGTTTGTTTTCTTCCAGATGTTTCATTACTCAAAACTAAGTAAACAGAACTGATGATGTTACCTAGTTTGGGTAATAATGAAACGTCTGCAAGAAAAGGAGCAAACTTAGAGAGCAAAGTTTCCCTCATATATATATGGAAACAAATATATAAATTTATATTTATTCTATTACACTCTAGTTTTTATTTTTGTTCTTATTCTGATATTCATAACTTTCAAGTTGCTTTATATCTTTCTTTTTGGTTTAACTCTATCCTATTTAAACAAATTTCTTCCTTGGATTCTTTATTACTATATTTCCATTAATATTGTTACCTTCTGTGTCAAGATTCTGTCACACGCTGGTCTTCCTGATATGGCTTAGCCTCTGGACGTGTCCATTGTGAATGGTTGGTGAATGGTTGGTAGGGAGAAGTGGGAAGAGATGTTTTCCCATACTTTGTCTGGACATAATCCTTCCTCAGCCTCAGCCTATCACTGCTTAGCTACTTAACCTAGCATTGGATGGACAGGGAACTATCTACCATCCTCATTACTTACCTGCTCTCACAGATCTCATGCTGCCATTACCAATATATTTTGCTGATGCCATTCTCCAGTCATTTGACACTGCTACATGGTTCTGGTGGCTCTATACGCAAAAACAGAAGACAGAGAAATCATTTAACATTTAATTTATATATTTTTGTAATGATGCATTATTTAAGTACATCAAAAGGAAAGTGAGTGTATTCTTTTGTTTATTTTTAGGTGACGATGATGAAATGCCTCAGGAGTTATTACTGGGGAAGCAATCAACTAAGTGAATTGGGCAGTGAATCAGCTAAAATTAAGGCCATGGGCATTATGGATAGGTAAGTTACTGCTTCCTTAAAAATGAAGACATAGCAGATGTTATAAGAGACTCTTGTAAAAATCTTTGGTTTGAAATACATTTTGATATTGAGGCCACATGGGAGAGACTGAGAAATACACATCTGTTTTTATCCTTATATTACCAATATGTATGTGTGTGTGTGTGTGTGTGTGTGTATGTTGTGCTTCTCAAAGAATCCAGAGTGAACTCTTGTGAGGTCCTTGGCAAGCTGTTTTTAAAAGTTTAATTCTGAGCAAAATTGAATTAAGCTATTTGCTTTCAATGTTGCATGATGCATAATCTTGGTTTGTCTAATGAATCTAAATGTCAAACAGAAAAGTATTAATTTCTGTTCATGTATTTATTTATTATTTTGGATTTTTTAGCTTTCAACTGAAAAAACAGTGAAAGTCCTGAACATCTTAGAGAAAATATTCAAGACGGCGCAAAGCTTTCAACTCTGCTTAATCATGTAAGCTGTTAAATAGGTTGATGATAGCATATTAATATCACAGGTGCTTTTATTGGAATGTGTAATTATTTTGACATAGGTTTTAAGTCCATCAAGTATTAAATTCAGCATTTAGTAATAAATGCTTTCCAAAAGTACTTGAGAATTCAGTTTTTAACAGCAAACAAGACAACCCACGATTCCTTGGGATGTAGTTTACCTGATCTGTCAGTGCCTTCAACAACAGCAAAGTTTCTAATATAATGCTTTCACTGAAAAAATCCTTAAAAATTCAGGGAGGTATCAAAGATCTATCTATTTTGAAACTAACTGTTGTTGAACTGTGATCATTAGGAGTTGACCATAATAAATGTTTATAATATGTCATAAAATCATTTATGATCATTGTTATATTATAAAATATTTTATATTTTTTTTCCAAATCCAGTTCCATGGATTTGGCAATTACTGTATTCTTGGGATGCTGCAATTCTCATAGATACATTGCAAGTGCCCAAATTTTGATCATGCGAGTGTGGCCATAAGTGTAAGATCTCTGATTTTTACACTGAAGTGTAAAAGTAACTTTTTTTTCAATACCTTGTAACTTAGAATGATTGCTAACAAGGGTTGTAAGTCAAGGACTACCTTTAGTAGCAAATTCCGTCTGTGGTTATCCAGAAGATTATACAGATGTGACTGAAATATTTGGTGTGGATAATGAGATCCCGGATTGCAGGACAATCCTCTTCTAGTTTCCGGTGAAGAGCTTTTTCCAAGTTCACAGATTAAAACTACAAGGAGGTGTCCAATTGAAAGATGTGCATATTTTTACAACTGTGGTTTGAACTAGAATGTGAAACAACAGCCAAAATAATTTTAAATTGTCAATGTGATAATGAAGCATACAGGCTGTCCTCATTTAGTGATCGTAATTGGGATCGACAACTTGGTTGTTCAGCATAAAGTCACTGAATGGGGCAGTTGCTAAATGATTATCTAGTTAGACACCTGGGAATAAATGAATTTAGCCATTATATAGAAATCAAAAATTGTAGGAGAAGAGCAGACAGAACTGAGAGAATCATCAGCCAAGAGGATTCCCTCAGAATGTTAAGGAACTTAACGTTCCCACAAATGGTCTAACTCCAACCTCTCTTGAAATTCCTTTGACTCTTATCTGGCACCAATTTAGTGTTGAACTTTAGTTGACTAGATTCTTGTGTATAGGAACTGCAATTTAATGTTTGAGCCTGACAATACTAATGTTACTTTAGATATAACTAATGGGACAGCACAGCTAGTAATAAGCTGGAAAATATATTTGAGGATTTTTAAATTGAAAACATGAATATTTCATTAAAGTTTATGAAGTGATTTTTTAAACTTTATTGAGATTTTTCCATATTATTGCTGAAAGAGATTTAAGGCTAATAATCTTATTTTTGACAGAATAATGATACTGAAGATGAAGAAGATTGTGGAGAGACTTGATCATGGAGAGAGTCACAAAATCTGCCGATGCCTGTCTTACAGCTATCAACATTATGACATCACCCCACATGCCCAAAGCTGTATATATTGAAGATGTAATAGAAAGAGTTATTCAGTACACTAAGTTTCACTTGCAGAACACAATTTATCCTCAATATGATCCTGTTTATCGATTGGATCCACATGGTGGTTAGTATAAGAATAAATAAATATATTGATTATCCTGAAAGCTATTGGCATTTAAATTGGAGGTAGAGATGTTACTATCTGCCCATTTTAACAAAGAAGCATGGAATTAGAGTGGCTACTTCAACATTTGCCTTGAGCCAAACTTTATTATGATCTTATTTTCATTTTTAAAGGCCCAATTTCTGGGAATTTGCTATAGCTTTTTCCATTCATCAAATGTTCTATAGCTTCTTCTTTGCTATACGGCATCATATTTAATTTTCTTTAATAAAATTTAGCTAAATCCCTATCCTCTTGAGTTGCTGTACCAATTTATATACTAGTTTCCTCAAGTTAGAGCTTTAATTTTTATCTTATTTAAGCTTTCACTTGTTCTGTACCAGTGAAAAACTATTAGCAAAGTTAAGATTACTAAATCTTAATTCATACATGCCTGTTTTACAGATTGCCTTTCTGTCATCTATAATAGTAGTCATTCCGTTTTAAATCATTAGTTTAGTGACATTATTTTAGTTAATTTTATTTCATTCTCTCTTTTTTTCATGAAGACTTTTGATTCCTTTTCCTAAAAATATGTGATGAATTATGATTGGTGAAAGGAAAAAATATAAACCTTAATAAAAATTTTTTGTCTCTCCTCTGATTTGTAATATTTCTAAAATGCAATTTGATTTGTTTTTTTTTAGGTGGTGTGTTAAGCTCAAAAGCAAAGCGTGCCAAGTGTTCCACTCATAAACAGAGGGTAATAGTGATGCTGTATAACAAAATTTGTGACATTGTTAGTAGTTTGGCTGAATTACTAGAGATACAGCTTCTAACTGACACTACAATTCTTCAAGTAAGTTGGATTCATGTCATTCTGATTCCCCCCCACCCCCGCCGCACTTTCCCTACAACTTTACCCTTCAGTAGGTATTTTAATAACTAGAATAGATCGTTCCTCACTGCTTAACAATAAAGCTTTAAACTGTTAGTCTGCTAGAGTAATTCAATATAGTAGTGTGGAAAATCAGTTCTGAATATAATAAGAATAGACAAATATAATTTTGAAGATTACTAACTTCTAGTAACTTCTATATATTCTATCTAACATATATAACAGCATTCTGTGCGCCTTCAACATTTAGTCATATCGGCCACATGACCATGGAGAAGTCTTCGGACAGCACTGGCTCTTTGGCTTTGAAACAAGATGAGCTCCATCCCCTAAAGTCGGGAACGACTAGCACATATGTGCGAGGGGAACCTTTACTTTACCTTTAACTTCTATCTGACTTTCTATCTGGTCAACAATCTGGTAAAAAATTTGGTTTTCTAACCATTGCCAACTCTCTAGATATTTCCAGTTGCCTCCTGTTAACTTTCTAAATGTTCCTCTTATAAAATGATTATACAGGGTTTGAACATAGTTCCTTGTAATTGTATTTCACTAGGCTAATATGGAAGCACAGAACTACTGTACAAACAAATATAATTTGTTTTTTCCCTTCCAATTTGACACTGAACATTTCTTTAAACTTAGCATTATGTTTGTTTAATTGTAACTGTAAACTACTTCATTTAAAAATATACAAATTTAAAATATAAACAATGATTGTATTTAACTTAAAACGTTTTTTATCAATTCGTCAGCCATAATGAATGTATTTTTCCTTTTTTTCTTTATAGATTTCTTCAACGGGAATAACACCTTTCTTTGTAGAAAATGTCAGTGAACTTCAGTTGTGTGCCATCAAACTAGTCACTGCTGTAAGCATACTATTTAAACCAGTATTTCATTTTAAAAATGATTTTGTATTTTCTGTATTTATGTATGTAAAACAATAAGGAATTTCATGAGTTACTTAAATTATTTCTTTACCAAAGCTTTACCATTTAAAACCTAAACTGTAAGTCCTAAAAGCAATTGTAATTTTTAAAAATGGAGAGTGCAAGTGCCAGAATGTACTCTGTCATTCGCATATATTTTCCATTCAACAAAGAATTCTAGTCATTGCTGCATGTAATGTAGATTTCAATCTGAATTACTTTAAAACATAATTATACAATATCTAAATCATCTATAGGGTAATTGGCAATAGTAAGTTAGTTCTACAGGGATGGAGCTAGTTAAGACCATGCAAAATAGGATTGGTAGTTTATTGGGCGAAAAACAGAAAAAAACTGTAATGACATTTTCCATTGTATGCTTTTTCTTTATAAAGAACAATATTTTTTAAAAAAAACATTGATTTTAAACAGGTTTTCTCAAGATACGAAAAACATAGGCAATTAATATTAGAAGAAATTTTTACTTCACTTGCAAGGTTACCAACCAGCAAAAGGAGTTTGAGAAATTTCAGGTAATATATAACAACAAAACACCTATTTGATGCAATATGTATCTTTTATATACATATATATTAGAATTTTTGAGGGTTTAAAGTGTGCTTACCTCTTTTACTGGAATATGGAAATTAATATATGTTTAACTGCATTGGGTCAGTATTAATTTTTGATGAATGGACAGCATAAGGATTATTGAATTATAGTGGTGCAATAACTAGAGCATGGCGGTTATAGAAGAAAAATCAGATATGTTGGGGTAAAGAACCATACTTTGATTGTCACAGAATTGGGACATATTAAGAGATTTTTTTAAAGAAACAAAATAAGTTCTACTTGTACTTTACATGAATTAGTCAATAAAATCCCAAGTGATTTGCTTTGCCAGCTAAATGGAAATTCAGTTAAGAATGACCGATTCTATTAGTGCAATGTAGTCAGTGGTGGGTTGCTCTTACCATACGTACCGGTACACTGCTCACGGGGCCGTGTATCCTGTTCGTGCATATGTGCTGCGCATGCACTGCCCCTGCAATACACAGCTGCTTGTTGGCTCAGGCGTTGTACACGCATGCACAATTGGCTGGTTGCTTTAAAAACAGGTATAGAACGTGGGTGGGAGGATGGACCAAACAAACCACAGTGCCAGTACACTCTCAGTTGCTCCCGGCTACTACCGGTACGGCTGTACTGTACCGTACCTGGAGGAACCCACCACTGAATGTAGTAAATACAATGTTACCGTACAACTGCCCAGACTGGTTCCACTTTTCCTATTAGCTAGTTAATAGGTCTATGTCTTAGTTAAATCTACATACGTACATTGAAAAAATGAAAAGGAGGAGAGCCATGTATGAAACCTAGCTTTTCTACAAATGTACCATATTTTTCAAATGTACCATATTTTTGTGAAAAACGGGGCATGCAGAGAGTTTGGAAGGTCTGAAAAGTACTCCTGGGGGGCGGGGAGGGCAAAAATGCAATGCGTGGGGGGTTTGGGAGGTGAAAAATGGGCCATTTTTTTGTGAAAATGGGGCGTGCAGAGGGTTTGGGAGGCCTCTAGAGAGCTCATGGGGGCTGGGGATGGCAAAAACAAGCAAAAAATGGGGCTTACAGAGAGTTTGGAAGGCCTGCAGACTGCTCCTGGGGGCATAGGAGGGCAAAAACACGGGCCTGTTTTCACTCATTTTTGCCCTCCCCAGCCCCCAGGAGCACTCTACTGGCCTTCCAACCCCCCTGCACACCTCGTTTTTTTGCAAAAAACCAGGCTCGTTTTTGCAAAAAAAGGGCACATTTTTCTCTTGTTTTTGCCCTCCCCAGTAGCACTTTGCAGGCCTCCCAAATTTTGCGAAAAATGGGATGCGTGGGGTGGGGTGGGGTTTCCAAAACTGCTGTATTCAGTGTATAAGATGCACCCGATTTTCACCCTCTTTTTTTTGGGGGGGGAGGTGCGTCATACTTCAAAAATATGGTATTTTTCAGAAATATAAGAAAGAGTTGAGGAAAATATTTTTAATGTGAAGAATGCTTGAATTTCATTGTGAATGAAAACATTAATTTTTTCATAAATTAATATTTGTTCCAGTCATATTCTAGTTTGTGAATATTTTACTCTTCTTGGATTGTTGGATACATTAGCTTTCTATTTACAAATCAGATCTGAAGTTTACTCATAGTAATGGGATGCAATCTTTTCCCCAGGGTTGATTCTGTCTGAACGCAGTCACTATCTGAAAATTTGTCATGGATTCAAATGTTTGTTGTTGATTTTACTTTTGATAAACAATAAAGAGTTTTATATTTGTTCCACAGATTGAACAGCAGTGATACAGATGGGGAACCTATGTATATTCAGATGGTGACTGCATTAGTCCTACAATTAATTCAGTGTGTTGTGCATCTACCATCAGGTGAAAAAGATTCTAATTCTGAAGAGGAATCAAATAAAAAGGTGAGTCAGTTTTGGAAACATGTAACTGTTCCTATGATTACATTAGCTATTGATGTGCATAATGAAAATATGATAACCATAGGAACACATAACAAAGAAGAAAGTTGAGAAAGAAGACAGTGAAGACACTTTCAACAGAAGGAAACAAACTAGAGAAAGTAGAGAAAGAAGGATATGGGAAACAGAACTGATTGATTAAAGGAAATATAACTGTAGTGAAGTGAAACTTATCTTTTCCAACCTTCAACTCAGTTATCTCAGTTTAGCTATCTATTGTTAACTGACACTAGGCCATATGTCCTCTAGAAATTCTGTATGTCTGTCCTTTCTTCATATTTATAACTTGCCCAAGTTCTGTACAATTCTGGGACATGAATAATAACAAAGAACAAAATTATAACACTGTATAACAACAATATAAATAATTATAAACACAAAAATCCTTGACAGAGCCTCTCAATCAAATTTAAAAGGGCTGAAGATTCCCAGACAATGTAAATTACAGATTTTGTTTATGAAATGCTAGCAGGATACAATTGCCTATACCTCTGGAATAAATTGCTCTAAAGATTGGAGGCTATTTTGAGGAATGGCTGTCATCTGGTCTAGTCCTATTTGCTGTTCACAGAGTGGGTGGGGGGGATTACAATCAGATCCTCTTCCCCATGACCTGGCAAATTTAGTTCTGATGTATTTTGCCTAAAAGGGCTTTATAGGTAAAGCCTAGAGCTAGCACATTGAATTATTGCCATTTTGTTCCTCGCCATCTATTGTGAGAACCATATATATTGTATCTGCTATTGCATAAATTTCAATACACGTTTTGTAACTCTGTTCTGTTTTGTTTTAGATTGATCAGGATGTCCTCATTACAAATTCATATGAAACAGCTATGAGGACAGCACAAAACTTCCTTTCTATTTTTCTCAAGAAGTGAGTAGATCTCACATTGTATATTGTAGGACTTATTTTTATTGAATAATTTTAATTTATCCCCATGGAGTTTTTTTATATTCTTTAAGACTATGTGGAAATGAGAAACAAAATAGAGATAGATCTTAATTCTAATCGCAAGGCTCATTGCATATGTTGCTAAAAGTAGTGTAGAAAATTAAGATGATATCTTCAGAGAAAATATTAAAGCTGGAGAGCATTTAAATTAAATACTTAGAAATAACATTCTAACTTGTAATTATTTTTCTTCTTACTCTAAAATTGGAAATATTGTTGTAGGTTTTGATCATTTATCAGAATACTTTTTCAACACTATTTAAACAGTGATCACTGTTAGCATGTAAAAATATTCAGAAATTGATTGGCTGTATGATTCTGTAGCCTAAATATTATTCCTGTATTTTCCCACTATTAAAATTCTAAGTTATAAAACATACATACAGGTAGTCCTCAACTTACAACCATTTGTTTAGTGACAATTCAAGGTTTGATCCCATAGTGATGGGATCAAAATTCTGGCACTTGGCAGCTGACATGTATTTATGACAATTGCATTTTCTGGGGTCATGTGATCATCTTTTGCAACCTTCCCATCCGGCTTTGAACAAGCAAAGTCAATGGGAAAAGCCAGGTTCATTTAACAACTCTAAGATTCATTTAACAACTGCAGTGATTTGCTTAACAACTAGGGCAAAAAGGTAATAAAATGAGGTGAAACTCATTTAACAACTGCCTTCAGCAGTTGAACTCAATTGTAGTTGTACGTTGAGGTCTACCTGTATAGTATTCATTGAGAGATAACGGTCATTTATAAGTAAGTATGATTCAATAAATTAATCAAGTGAAATGGACACCACTGAGTTTTTTCTTTTCTCATTTTTGGTATAAGAATCTTTCTGCAACAGATTGAGTGTATCCAGAAAAGTTCCTTTGGCAGTGTGAATAATGAAACTGTTGTTTTTTCCTACATATGCACCATATATTTGTTATACATCACTTCAGGACCATTTGGAACTTTCTCACCTAACTTTCTTACCATACCTACAGTTGTACCATATGACTAGATTTTGGGTTCTACTGATCAGATTTTTTTTTAAGTGCCATAGTATTAATATATTCTTGATGAATAAAATTTCTTTTTTTAATTGAAATTCTTCATTTTTTACTACTTGTTGGCAAGATAGAAAAATATAGGATAGACAGCATCAACACAAAATGGATTCTTAACAGGCTGACCAACCACACTTAAGGTGTAGTCATAAATTGAATTATATCTACATGGAAGGAAGCACTCAGTGGGATACTGTCTTAGGCCCAATATTCCTCAACATTTTCATAAATGACTAATTGCCATAAATGGCAATTCTCTATATTCCTTGATTCTACTACCATTCAATTGTTCTGGACCTTCTGTTCTATCCCCATGGGACTCTTCACTGGCTGCCAGTTCATATACTGATGTCTATGTTTAGGCCTCTCCACATTTCCCTTGTATCTGTCCTTTATTTATCCCTACAATTCTGCTTATTTGTTACAGGTAGCACTGGACTTACAATCATTTGTTTAGTGATTGTTTGAAGTTACAACAGCACTGAAAAAAATGACTTATAACTGTTTTCACACTTGTGACAGTTGTAGCATCACTGTGCTCACATATCAGAATCGTGGCACTTAGCAACTGGCATGTATTTATGACTGTTGCACTGACCTGGGTTTATGTGATCACCATTTGTAACTTTTGTTACAAAACCTTTGTTACAAAATTAGGACCTAGCTCTTCTGAAGGAAGGAACTTTCCAGAAGACAAGTACTATGACAGAAAAGGCCCATCTATTTAACATTTCTTAGCTGGATGAGACCTGGGGCATGCCTATCTTGCCAGACTGGGTAGGATAGGTAGAAACAACTGGGGAAAGGTTATCCATTAAATAATTCAGTCCTAACTCACGAAGGGCTGTAAATGTGAAAAACATCACCTTGAAATAGATAAGAGAAGCCAGAGATGGTATTCTACCGATTCGGACCAGTTCGCCTGAACCGGTAGTGGAAATCACATTTGCCCCCGCCCACCCCACCCAGTTCTATGGTATCCCATTTAGGCCCCTTTTTCACCAAAAGCTCATGCATGGAAGGCTTAGTGCATGCACGGAGGTGGCGCATGCACTCACATTTGCGAACCGGTAGGGAAGATAAGTAAGTACCACCCCTGCTGGAAGCAAACCAATAACCTGTGCAACTCACAAATCTGTGGTGTCACATACACTGAGTAAGATCCCTGGCACCAGAAGGTCCAAACACCCAAAGCATCTCAGCCTTGTTTAGGTTGAACCATGGGAAAATTGGGAACAGGACAATAAGATTGAAAGTAGGACCTTGTTATATTATCCTACTCTCATTATGATTGGTAGTTTGGGCAGTATTTTATTTTATCATAGATACATGCACACTTTGCAATAGAATATTATGTTCTTTTGTTTATTTTAGTTTTAAACATTGGTTTTATTGATTGTTGTGAACTAATTTTATTGAATGGATTTTGGAACTTATGATTTTTTCTTTTTGCCAGTATAGCGATTTAGTAAAGAGTTGTTACTACTATTTTAATTTAATGTCAGTTTCAACCTCCTATTATTTAGTTCACAACAGCTCCTCTTCACCCATGGATATTGAATCTTGGAGGGGAAATTCAGGACATATTTTAAGATCTATTCATCTGAATTGCCCTCTTTACCATAGGAGTAATGAAAACTAAGACCTTCCCCTTTGTCCATCTCAAGATCACCAAGAGTGGAGCTGATTACATTCTTTAATTCATTTGCTGTACATTTTCCCAACAACAACAATCCAGTGAAGTAGGCTGGCCTGAGAGAATGTGAATGGCCCAAAATCAACCAATGACCTTCCATGTTCAAAAATGAACCTGTGACTTGATCCTTACTGTCTCCCAATAGGTCCCACGTGATTTTCGAGGATGTATCATTGATCTGCTTGATGTTCAACCTTTCATAAACTTAGTCCATGGAGCTCTACTGTCTAGAACGACTCAAACAATTATTACACACATTGACTTTTTCCGTAATCGGGAATTTCATTCATTAAATATGCTTTGGCCTGATTGCATGACATACAGCTTTTTGAAATACTCTCACATCCAAGATTTTTTGTCTCTTTGAAGATGTTCACATATGAGTTGTTAACATCTTCATCATTTTTCATTTGTTTTTTTTTTTATGACTTGAAGATTGCAAAGATTTTTGCCTTTGCCTCTAAACTCTAGGACCTGCTGTCCGTATTAATTTCCCAATGGAGCTTGTGTTCTGAACCTAATTATTTTGTTTCTAAAGCCTCTTTGGTCTATTTGACATCTAATTTTCATTTTCACTTGATGCTAAATTTAAGGATTTTGATACTTTGCCTTATTTTTTCTATATGAATAGTGTATATAGTGTTCCTCCACCAATAAGGTACAATTTGCCTTTTAAATAACTGACTTCTAGTTGTATAATCTCATGGTATCTCATCACAAAGCTCAAGCTGTTCTATTCAGTCCATAGAGCACCTTAGCTTCTAGATCTATTACAAGAAATATTCCTTTATTCCTTTTCAGATTTTCTGATTCGTAAGGACAGTCGATACACACAGAGGAGTTTAAGCTCTATTGCTTATGTGATTCCATATGCTTGAGGCATTTTCAATTTCTTCCCTAATAAGAATCAACCTGTGTGGTTTTCCAACTGCTATTTAAAGGCTACAACTTCACTTATTCTGTCCGTTTTTGGATGTATCTTCTATAGGATTAGTACCTCTATTTCACTTTTCCAGGTATGGACATAACACATCTACTCCTCTCAGTTCAGCCTTGAGTCAAAGAATTCTACTAGTGGCTGATTTCAGAAAATCTCTCTGGAAATGTTCTCTCTGCTTGTTCTCACCACTGATACATCCATGTCCAGGTGAGATGCTCACCTCTGAACAGCCTGCATCTGAGGTGCTTGATCAAGGCATAAAGCATTGCAACACTTCAGTGAGCTTGAGCTCCTTGTAGTTTACATTACATTGGCAGCTTTTTAAGGTTTGTCCCTATGGTCAGCTTTCCATGTTAGACAGTTCCTTGGTAAATATGTACAAGATGACACAAAGCCTGCCCCACTTTTTGCATCTTACAGCATTGATGTATCTGACATGCCATCTTCATCTTGGCAATTCATATGCTTGAAAACAATAACATGTTCATCAAGAATTACAGCTTTACTAGAATAGTGACTTACAAATGAAAGCTATATTGATGATGACCATTATCAGATGCCATATGGTTAACCTGTTTACAAATTGAGACAAGTAATGTGTAATATTTTGCAATAGGCGGTTAAGGAGATCTCTAGACTCTTGGTAATCCATTTTTTCTTGGAATGGCCCTGTTTTAGACATGTTTGTCTAAACATCATCAGTTTCCTGCTGATCAGAATCCTGACAAAAATAAAAATAGATTAACCTGCCATAATGTCATCACACCATGGTGGTATTGGTAGCCATGGTTCACCATTTGCTTTGTCTTGTTTCTACAAATCTCACTGCCTTCTCAAACTCCTCTTGTGGCATTGGGGCAACATTTTCATCCAGTTCTTGAGATACAGGAGAGAATCTTTCTCTTCTATTCTGATATGTGGAAACAGTAATTCCATCCCATGAAATTTCACATCCATTGTTTTTTGTCTTTTACTTGTATTGAAAGAGCAAATTTGGTTGTATTGTCTGTTAGGAGCTACCTTGTAGCTTACCTTGTTTCTTTTTTCTAATCCTTTGGTAAAGTATTTCATGAAGAGTTTAGCATATTTTTCTTTTCTTTTCCTGTACTCCCATATATTTTACAATACCTCATCACTGCTTCTTCATAATATCTCTCCGTTGCTATTGCCAATATTCTCCTCTCATGAAATGTAATCTTTCTAGTAACTGTGACATCAGTTTGTCCAACTAGGAGAATTGTTCGACTAATGAAGAAAGCTTCTATTCTATATTATATTTAGAGAAAAATAGTCTTTTGCCCTGATATTTCTTTCCTTCTGAATCAATGTATCGTATAGTATAGTCTCTTTCCTCACCATTGGAAATGATCACTCCATACCTTAGATGGTTATTATGCTCTTGCTTTTTACGTGTACCACGTGGCACCATTCCTATAGTGAAGTTAAATAAAGTGGCCACTTAGGCTTAGTCTTCCACTTTTTTCAATAGCTACAGACTGGGCCTCTATTCCACTTTGGCATTTGTCTTCAATCACTTCATAATGACAACATAGTCTTCTAGACATGAATCTGTTTTGTTACTCATAGGTGTGGATCACAGAGATCATGATGGTGGAGAATTGGTTACTGAATTGTCAAGTGGTCATTTGGGAAATCAGAAAATTCACTTCCCATTCCTTGTGGTCTCAGATGACCCCATTGTTCCTTCGGATTTTCTGTGTTAGAATTAGGAAGTGAAGAATTTTTGTGACATAGTATTGTCCCCAAACAATTCTGTAAGCACTGGAATGGTGTTTCTCAATCTTGGTGACTTCCAAATGTATGTACTTCAGTTCACAGAATTCCTCAATTAGAGTAGCCATAACTGCCATAACTGGAACTTGCAAATATTGAATTTTCCCAGCTTGAAAACTGCTGTAGAATGTTGTAAGAAATGAACAGAACAGAACAGAATAGAATAACAGAGTTGGGAGGGACCATGGAGGTGTTCTAGTCCAGTGTTTTTCAACCTTTTTTGTGCAAAGACACACTTTTTTCATGAAAAAAATCACGAGGCACACCACCATTAGAAAATGTTAAAAAAATTTAACTCTGTGCCTATATTGACTATATATAAGGTGTTTTTCCCACGGCACACCTTACACTATCTCACGGCACACTAGTGTGCCGCGGCACAGTGGTTGAAAAACACTGTTCTAGTCCATCCCCCTGCTCAGGCAGAAAACCCTAAACCATTTCATACGAATGTTGTCCAATCTCTTCTTAAAAACTTCCAGTTTTGGAGAATTCACAACTTTTGGAGGCAAATGCTTAGCTCTGACTCATAAGTTATATATATGTTTACAGATGATCACTTGAAGAATTGTAGTTATAGACAAATAACACATTTCTTATGAAAAGAAATTGACTTATGTTAGATTTAGCCTAGTCACAAATGTTTGTTCAGCTCAGAAATTGGATAAAATCAAATAATGTTGCTGGTGTTTTTTAAAGCCCTGAAGTAGGACAGTGATATTGGAAGGGCAGCCCAAATTCCTGTCTTACAGAGATCTTTAGAAGCCCTCTGTTACACTTCAACCATACATGACATTAAAACTGAGCTGAGGGTACTTTTTACTGCACTTAAACTGTGAAACTTGTTTTAAGAGACCCATCTTTTTTCCTAATACTCTTTCAGAAGTAATTGCTGTTTTCTGCTTCCTTTTTTTTAACCAGTTATTTTTATTTAAGCTTTAAAATGATTGCTATTGTACTATTCTACTGGTTAGTTTTATATATTGGCATTGAATATGCAGGTATTTTACTTTTTAAAAATGAGTGCCTTTTTATTATATGTTACCTCAAAAATTAAAAAAATAGCAGAATAGAAATATTTTAAATATATAAATAATCTTGCCATGTTCTATATCACTACCAAATGGCAGAGGATTATTACTTGACTCATTTAATTGATGTATTAAATCTTTTTCTTTTTTGATGATTTGAATTATTTAAATTTCCAATTTCATTTACCTCAACAATTCCAAAGTTTATAATGTAGTTTGTGTTTAATATAATTCACATTTCATTTTTTTTAATCAGATGTGGTAGCAAACAAGGTGAAGAAGATTATAGACCACTTTTCGAGAACTTTGTTCAAGATCTTCTTTCCACTGTCAATAAACCAGAATGGCCAGCTGCAGAATTGCTACTTAGTTTACTGGGAAGATTACTGGTAAGTATATGGATTTTTTTTTTTAAGTTTGAATTTTAACGAACACTTGGCTGGCCAGTGAGGAGGTTGGGGAAGAATATGGGCCAGTCCTGAAGTCTGGGGAAGGCTCTGATGAGGACTTTGTGTCGGAGGCAGAGAGGGGGCCAGAGCCATATGCCAGTTATCAGTTCCTTCAGAGTCAGACATCAGTAAAGCAGACGAACAGCTGGAGCCTGTTCCCAGTGTGTGCATGCGCAGAGTTGCCAGACAAAAGGAAGAGCTAAAGAACAGGGGTTGACTTGGGAGTAAGGCCCAGGTGGGTGATGAATGGCACTCCCAGAAGAAATAAAAGAGGAGCGAAAGGGGAGTGGAGTTTGCAGGAGACAATTAGTTCGCTTAATTGGTTTGTGACTTTCCGTGACTCCTTGCCAAATTTTGCAGATACCGGCCTGTCAGCTTTCCAAGCCAAATAAGGTCTGTAACTGTAAATCCTCCCTTGAAAGACTTTGCTGGATGTGAATGAGCAGAATTCACAGTAAATTAATAAAATGGGTTTTTGTCGGGACAAGGAGTTCCTTCATGTTCTTGGGAAGTCTAGATCAGAACAGACTTTTCCTTCATCACAACTTAATACATCATTCTGAACTTCAGATGTTTTTAGTGAAAAGCACAGTCTCAGTGTGCATTTTTATAGGCACATCTTCTACTTTTTTCTTAATTCTGAACAATTGTCTTAGCAGCCCCAGATCCCAGAATATCTATAATCATTCCTCAAATGTAAGGAAAGTCAGTTTTGTGAATGCACAGATGAACACTCATAGAACTATAACAATGGGTAAATTAAAAGTTCAATGTTTAGGAATTTATTTAACAAAAAAATATTAAACAAAGTTATTTACCAAGTTGTAAATATATAAGAGCCAATATTTCTAGTTAGAAAAAAGCCAAAATTTATCTTGATTGGGGAAGAATAGTGCGAGAATTAACTCAATTAAAAAACTTTTTAACATGCAACTTAATACACGCCTGATAAAATATTAATGAAATACAAGATCAAAGACTGCATGTAAATAGATGCAGAATTTGAATATTGTAATAAAGAGTATGTAGCAATAGGAGTTTAAGTTAATATTAAATTTACTTCCAATGTTGTATTCAGAGAAAATTGGTACAAGAAGTTCTATTGTTGGCACATTATTCCATTGTTGATCACCAAACTAAATAATTCATTTTCTAAAAACTATAAAAAATGCAATGAGTAAGCTTGGTCATTTGTTGATATTTGGTAGCAATGTAGAAATGCTCAACCAAATGCCTAATTTTAGAAAATAATTTATATTAGAATTTATATTAGAAAATCTTGAAAGTTGAACTTTCCCTGCAACTTCCCTTTTTACTAAATGTTACTGAAGATATTTTTTATTAAATTTTATTTATCTATCCTGAACTAGCTTCCTATATTTTAGCAGTGGTAAGAATATTAGTACTTCTCATTGAAAAAAAAGTTTTTGAGCTCTTTCTTGGTAGAATGGCTAAACTGTATTATAGAACTATGCTTTGAAATATAAAATAACCTCATATTTAAAAAATAAATCTGTTATGCAATTCAATTTTAATTGGAAAGCATCATCTTTAAATTTTTATGTTTAGAGATTATTTCGGTTTTATAAGAAATTAGATTCTTAGTTTTGATTAATTTGTTATGAACATTTAATCAGTTAGATAACACTCTTTGAAAAGATGCATCAAAATACAAACATTCATCCAGAGTAGCAAGTAGCATTTGTGCAGGTAATAAAAAAGAATATGTTGTTTACTTTTAACTGTGGTTTTTAACTGTGCTTGTCCTTATGTACAACCTGGATATGGATGCATAATCTTGTAAAACTGCCTTTTAGCATATTTTTTGGAAACAATCAGGCAATATACAAAGCATATTGAGGGATATAAGATGGGTGTGACAAAAGTGTTCTGTTTTTGCTAGGTTCATCAATTCAGTAATAAATCAACAGAGATGGCTTTGAGAGTGGCATCACTTGACTATCTTGGAACTGTAGCGGCACGATTGAGAAAAGATGCAGTTACTAGCAAAATGGATCAAGGATCTATAGCTCGAATTTTAAAACAGGTTTGATGCTTTTCTTGGTTCTAAGGAAAAATGTTTGAATAATTATTGTAATAAAATATTTTATTAAGATGTATAATAAAGTATAATAAAAAGTAGCATGATACTGAATATATGTGTTGCTGGAAGAAATTATTTTGTACTTGTATTATTCCAACACATCCATGTTGTCAAATTATTCTTAGCAGAGAATTTAAAAAAAACAACTTTTTAATTTCAAAACAAACATACAAATCCTCCTTCTTTACATACTGTAGAAAGTGTATCAGCTGGTTACAAAAGGCTTTTGTGCATCTCTTCCACCATCATCAAATATAATTCATATTAATTCAAGTATCTTAACTCAAATATTTATTATATTACCATCATCATACCTCCACTTTTATTTGACTATAGTTATTTAAATGTCCTTCATCCTAAAATATACCAAGATTTAATACATAACCACATGCTGACATTTCATTTACTTATTTATAAAACCTCCATTAACATTAAATCCTCATATCCTGTTTTAGCTAAACATCCATAATATTTAATACCAAAATTTTCTAATCCTCCATGTATATAATTTATTATCATTATCCTTTCTTTATTTAACTATATCCTATATCATAACATTTTCCTCCTATTAGTTAAAACTTAAATGTGTCTAATTTTGTTTTTTATTATTATTGCTATTAACAATCTTTATATATAGTCCAAAAATATTTCTAATATTTCCTTCTCATATCCAATTATTACTTATCATAACAGCTCAATATTGTATACATTACTATCATTATCAATTTTTATTTAACTATACCTTTTATCACTGGATTTAACTAAGTTTAGTTAATTTTGAATTATACTCTTCCATCTATCAACCTGTATCTCTCCCAATAGCAAAGCAATCTTTTATCTACTGCCATTTGTGGATCCAATTCTCCAAACATCTTTTTAAACAAGTCTGTACAGAGTCCTCTTTGCACCTTCTTGTTTGTAGTATCTCCCATATAATGTTGACGCCCTCCTTCTGTTTCCTTTGTCAGCTTATCTTTAATTCTCAGCAGTGTTATCAAATATTTTGCAAATAGTATTTCATAGTCCATAAGTTCTTTGATGCCTTCTTCTCCTTCTATGTCCTGTCCTTCGAAATAATTTTTCTCTCCATTTAATTCCTCTTGGAATATTCCACTCTTTCCTCCCTCAGAAATAAACCAATGCCTTGATGCCTTCTTCTCCTTCTATGTCCTGTCCTTCGAAATAATTTTTCTCTCCATTTAATTCCTCTTGGAATATTCCACTCTTTCCTCCCTCAGAAATAAACCAATTGCCACGAATATCAACAGGCTCAAACTGTTTATATTTGTCTTCCATTTCAATTTTTTGAATTTCCATCTTCTTATTTTATATTTGATGAACATACTCAGTTTTTTCATCACATTTTGTTGCTAAATGCACCAAATGGTCCAATTTTTTCTCAATTCTTTCCTCTGTATCAAAGACCCTTTTCAAAACTAAAAGTATCGCTTGAAGAGACGCCATGTTTATACGCAGTTATATTTTTTCTTAGAAGCTCAGCAAGATTGAAACACACTCGCAAGCGAAAACAAACTACAGAGGAACAGCTGTACAATCTTATCAGATCTTAAGCCAGAGCAGCCAAGCAATAAAAGTGTTGAGATGTAAGCAGCCAATTTATAGCTTACAGAGAGTCAGAAGAGATGTTAGGGTAATCCATCCATTTGAAAAGGTTTACTTAGAATCAATCCATGTAAATAACATTTAGAAAGTAAGATAACCACTGTCCAGAACCATTACAAAAATCAAATTCGCCGCTAAGTTCTTCTATTCTTTGATTTAAGTTAGTTTTTAAATTTTATAGGCAGTCCATTTTTTAAAAACAATAAAAGTTTCTTACCAGCTTAACACTTCTCCATATTGCCCTGATTTTGTCAGCCTTGATAGACTGGAATTTTTATTGCCAGCAGAAGACTTTGCCTTGCTTTTCTCGGAGATTTTGCGATATCCCCGAGATCAGCAAGATGTAATCTTCCTGTTCACCATCTCTTCGGGATGATTTAGGTCCATTGGAACCCCTCAGAAATAAAAGTGTCGAGTGCGATCTCAGAGCTTTGAGATCGCGCGTCATCTCGTCATGGCATCAGCCCCTCCCCCTTAGCAGAGAATTTTTGATGTTCCTTATTTCAATTAATTTAACAATAATAATATTGAGAGACGAGCCAGTTTAATGTAGCTGTTAATGCATCAAGTTAGAAACTGGAAAATTCTGAGTATTGGGGGTGTTTTTTAGTGCCTTTGAAGTTATTCTTGACTCCTGGCAGTCTGGACAAGTTTCTGCAGTTTTCTTGGCAAGATTTTAGAAATAATTTGGAATTGCCTCCTTCCTAGGACTAAAAGAAAGTGACTGGCCCAAGGTCCCCTGTCTGGCTTTGCCATCTCCTTAGTTCATTGCAACCTTCTTTTCCCCTTCATGAAAAATCAGGATATGAAAAGAACTTACCTATTTTCTACCAATTCACTTCTGTGAACAGGTTGATAAGTTTTGTTCATTCCCTCACAATATAACTTTGTTAAATACGTGGAGTTTTCCTCTGATTCTTTAAATATCATGGGCATATAGATTGAATTCATGGATGTTTGTTCTCATTTGGAAATTAATTTTTTTAGGGCGACTGCAGTACCGGAAAGACTGATTTTGAGCCCTTTTTTTAATGAACAAAAATGAATTAGTATTGCATTCCAATATCTCATTTCTATCATTGATTAAAATCATAAATGTATTGTATTCCATAGAACCAGAAATTTCCTATGTAGGTAAGATTTTTATAAGCTATGATGCTTATCTTCAGTAAGCAACTTTCTTCAGGTAGTCCAATTGTGTAAATTATCTACTTCTGTTATGAACTGGTGACACAACCGTTAACAGGTTAGCTGCAATATCTGCCAATTCCTTAAAATTGTCTCCTTTCTGGAACTATCATTCCAAGCTTTAAGATTCATCAACCTTACTAGTATTTCTTTGAGTGTAGCTAATGGTAAGAGAGG
Source organism: Thamnophis elegans (assembly GCF_009769535.1). Lineage (NCBI taxonomy): Eukaryota > Metazoa > Chordata > Lepidosauria > Squamata > Natricidae > Thamnophis > Thamnophis elegans. Next base: position 129,119,372 of record NC_045543.1, on the reverse strand, counting down.
GAAGATTCATTTCTAACAATATTGGCAAATTGTTTCAAAAGCGATGAAATGCAGGTTGCAGGTTTGCACTCGTGTCAGAAGCACTGAGACTATTTCTGGTTGAAAGGAATAGCCAGTGACATCACCATTGCTCAGGGGATTCCCAGTTAGGGGCTCCTTTCATGTCCCTGGCGGGAGCTGGATTAAAACACAAGCTCACCTGCCCCACAGCAGCACTTGAACACAGGATTGCTAACCTCCAATCTAGCATCTTAACCATAAGAGCTACCATGCTCCAAATCGCAAATTATGCCTCTCTAAATTTCTAAACATGCCTCTACAGCCACAAGTTACTCAACACAAGTAAAAAAAAAAAAAGTTGAAGTCTTGAAATTTAGATAGGCATTGCAAGTTATGACTGTCTAAATTTCAAGACTGCAACATTTATTTTATCAGCGTTGAGTACCTTGAGGCATGTTTAGAACACACAGCCATCTTGGTCTTATGTATTCTGATGTTGGGAAGAATGTCAAATGTATATTTCTATATTTTATAGGTCTCAGGAGGCGACGATGAAATCCAACAGTTGCAAAAGGCATTATTAGATTATTTGGAAGAAAATACAGAAACTGATGCATCATTACTGGTAGGTTGTTAGAATAAAAGTTGATTTAAAATATTTTTCTCAATAAAACTAGGTAGTGAGTTTTTAGACTCATGTATTCTGCTGTTGGGTTTCACTTAAATGGAGGCTGGTATTTTCCTTTCACACTGCTCCTTACTAAGGCCACTTTGGTGGGCTTTGGGTTTATTGTGTCTACTTTTGAGTCTACTGTGGAGGAGGTTCCAGTCATTTATTATTTTTCATTTATTTTGATTATTTATATCCCACCTTCATTCTTTATGCAAATAAATAATGCATAAAGGTGCCAAACATATTACACCTTCCTCCTCCTATTTTTCCCACAACAACCTTGTGTGATGAGTTGGACTGAGAGCCCAATGAGGCTCAATGACCTCAATACTAGCTCTCCCAGTTGCAGTTGTTAAGCAATCATGTGGGTTGTTAAGTGGAGTGCTGAAAAAATGGCCCTTTCCCTGTCTCACAACACCAGAGTGACCCGAGCCTGGGCCCTCTCCCTAACCCACCATGCCTGGTTTCACTTACCTTTGCCTTTTTCTGCAGTTGCAGCCTAGCCAATGCGAGACATGGCCTTCCTACTGAGGCTGCCTTGTGCCATCCTGCAAGTGAGCCCCAATCTCATGATTGTTGGAAGGCTCCTTCTCCAAATTGTATGATTTGGAGAAAGGGCCTCCCAAACAATCATGATAACTAACAACTAATAAGAACTAGCACTGATGATGTTGCCTAGTTTGGTAATGAAACATCTGCAATAAAACAAGCAAGCTCACAGAAAGCTACAAAAGCTACTGAATGCGATATTTCTAAAGAATTAGAAATCTGTTTAGCCTTCAGAATGATGTCATTCACAACACTTGGCAACTGGTTGTAAGTGCACGTGAAATATATTTGTGTGACCATGTTGGCAGCACTGTTTTTTAGTGTCTAGAAGTGCTTTACAGGTTATAAAACACCGATTCCAAGGCTGTCATAATTTTGAGTGATCATTTAAATGACTCTCAAAAATCAAGAACTACCTGCATGATACATAATGCCGCCTTTCCTCTAGAAAGTTCCAATTCAGTGATTATAGGAATTTGCCTTATTTCCAATGAGCACTAGTCCATTTCATGCAGTGTTGTTTACAGCTGATTTTCCCAGTGTAGATTTTTTTAGATTGAGAAAGTAACTTCCATCTTTCCTGACCAGTGGCTATGCTGGATCAACACACGACCTGATTTTACAACCTTTTTTGGTGTTGTTATTAAGCAAGCACTGCAATCATTAAGAGAACCCATTTTCTTCAATAGATGTTTTTTTACTAGAAACCGGAAGTAATTGCTTGAAACCAACAAAAACTGCTGAAAGTTATGGTAACATGACTGTGAAATGCTGCAAATGGCCATAAATGCAAACTGGTGCTGAGCACTCAAAATTCATATAACTGGGGTAGTAATGCTGCTGTTGTAACTACAGAACTGGGTGATAAGTAGCACTGAGCAGGTCCATCATAATTTTGAATGGTCATTACATGAGGATTACCTGTATCTGCTTTAACTGGTAGCAGCTCTCTTGAATTATATTAATATTTTTAATCCCAGGAAATAATATAATGTTGAAAACATTTTTTTAATTGAACAGCCTCTGACTTTTTTCTTTCTTCCCATTCATGGTCCTATTATACCAGTTTTCTCGGAAATTTTATATAGCTCAGTGGTTTCGGGATACTACTATGGAGACTGAGAAAGCAATGAAGTCTCAGAAGGATGAAGACTCATCTGAAGGAACTCACCATTCAAAAGAGGTTGAGACAACAGGACAAATTATGCATCGAGCAGAAGGTCGCAAAAAATTCCTTCGAAAAATCATTAAAACAGCACCATCTCAGTTCAGTACATTAAAGTGAGTTTTCTGGATTGTTCAGTAAAAACAGGTTTATTTATTTTAAGGTCCTTTTTGGCTTTCTTTGTGTCCTGTACTTTTTTCCTTAAAGTCTAAAGTAACTATGTGCAAACTTTGTTACAGGATGAATTCTGATACTGTGGACTACGAAGATGCTTGCTTGGTTGTGCGCTATTTGGCCTCTATGAGGCCGTTTGCCCAGAGCTTCGATATTTATTTGACACAGGTAAACTCTGCTGGAAGTTTTAATGCAGTGAGGATTGTCTCCTGATTCCAAGCACTTAATGCAGTAATGTGCAATATCTGTTCATTGTTGAGCATAGGTATTTAATAGGCTGTGATTACACCACGTTTCCATGGTTCTTTTTATCAGTTACATGAACATTTTTATTTATTCTGCATGCCTTTCATACCTTCCTAAAATGTGATACATTCTATGCATGAGACCATTCAATCGAATCATTGTCTTAAAAGGATAAGGAAGGATAATACCTTTTCATGAACTTCATCTTTATTGATTTGCATTTATTATTAGGGATATGAGCTGTATCATGTTTGCAATTGTTATAGCACTGTCATAAATATAATCTGAATTTAACGAAGTGATTGCTCACATTTCTTGGAGAATGAATTACCAGATATAGACGACCAATATTTTCCCCCATCTGAACTCTGTTTAATCAGTTTATACATCTGCCAAACTTGATTGAGATTTTGAGCATTGAATTAAGAACAAGTGAACAAAAAATAACTGAATCAAAAGGGAAAATATAATAGTTGAGATCAACCATAATAATTCTCTTTCATCTTTAGAGCCGCAGTCCCCAACCTTTCCTCCTCTGCGGACCTGCAGTGGCTGGGGGGCAGGAGAGGGAATGCTTTCACCTTCATACCCACTGCTTGCACAAATGCAGTTTTGTGCACTTCCACGTCATTTCTGCGGCCCAGTTCTAAAGAGGCCAAAGCCGGCACTGGACCACAGACCAGGATTTGGGGACCCCTGCTTTAGAGAATATAACAACTTTCTCCAGTGCTCAGAGTAAAAGTCATGTTTTCAAAGTCTAGTAAAAGGCCATCAGGGTTACAACCTGTTGCATCCTGAGAATGCTGTTCCATAGGGCAGGTCCCATAACAAGAAGGCATGCATCTTACATCCCATCATGTGGTATGACTTCATAGAAAAGACTCAAAGCATGTCAACCCTATTGG